>NC_135612.1:20288928-20600357 GCF_053574225.1 Canis aureus
ATTTATATTCAAATTCAACCAACATTTCCTAAGAAACTACTGTGTACTTGACACATGTTTTGGTGGGGAGGGGGAGTTCGTTTATTTTTATTTTTTGCCCCAGTAACTTGGAAAATTTTACGGATGACCCAATTGACAGATTTAATCTTGTAGTTATTTGTTATATATTCAGCCTGTTTATTCATGCATAAAATGAGACAGGTAAATGAATGGGATATGAAGAACAAATGTGCTTTATGTAGTTTGCCTCAAATGGATTCTAATTCAAAGGATGTTTCCATAAATATTTCCTGAAATATACCTGTGCTTTGCCTTCCCACACCCTCGCCTCTAGCTCAGGCCATCACAATAGTTTCCAGACTGCTTCATACTCCCAGACCTTCCAAATGACAGGATATCCCAATGCCAATATATCTCTCTGTCCACTTTTAGAGGCCTGTGTTCCACCCCTGCTCTGCAACCTTCACGGGTCTGCATTTCCACCTTTAAACCCGAGATGTGTCAGCCTGGAAGTCAAGATCTCCATGTCCTTCCAAGGTCTTCGACACTCCTCTCTCTTTTCATGAGTTCCCTTCTAATGAGCTTGCTCACAGTGTCTCTGACTCCATAAATTCCCACCTCCGTCCTTTCCCCGAGCCCAGTCAGAAGCCCAGCTTCTGTCTCTTCTCTTTTTTCAAGGCCCACATCAATTCCTGCCTCTTAGATGAATCTTTATTGGATAATCTCTTCCCTCCGGGGAACTGGGTAACTCTTAATCTGGATTACTCTGTGGGCACCTCTCCCTAGGCTGCCTTGTCCTGGTTGGCACATTTCACACATGCGTGATACTGGATTACCACAAAGAAATTGCGGGGCCTTGAGGACTGGGGCCACGTCCTTGCCTCCCCACAGGGTAGCGCACAGTATCATTCGTCCTGGGGTAATAGACACTTGGGCTTCGGGATAATGATGATGAGGACTGACCAACCGTAACACTGAGGTTTGACTGTCTCCTTTGGAGACCTTCAGAAAACACCTATCTAGTTTTCCAGCAAAGATTGTTGCACTGGGTGGTGGGTCTCTCTTCCTCTCCAAAGGCATTGGGAAAAGCCAGCAGAAGACGTTGTGCGTCAGCTAAGTTTGCATCACCTCCCCCCATAGCTCTTCTGTCACGGAGAAGTATATTTTGAATTATGAGAAATGGCATCCTTCAGCTATCCAGTTCTATTAGTAGAGGTTTGAACATCAGATGTCTATGAAAACCCTTGCAGTGTCCACATCAGATGACTGTCTCTGTGCCTTGATGAATCAGTACATCAGTGGAGGCATCATGCCTTCATTTCAGCTCTTAAGAAGGAATCCTGCCTTTTGAAACTCTGCGTGAGCAGGAAAGCAAGCCTTCAGGTCATGAGCTGAACTTGAGAGGAGGGCAAACCAGATGTAAGAAAACCATAAGGAGAAACCACTCCAAGAAAACGGGGACTCAACAGCCGACTGTGAAAGAGGATACGCCTCCTGCATGTCCTAGAAATTATAGTCTTACTGGTGCGCCCTTAAGGACACACAGACACACAAAATAAAACCCAAACCATTGAACCCAAAGAGTGAGTCACGCCAGCCAGACCTCTGCCAAGCTAGTCAGTTAAAGTGCAGGACCGACTCTGTGCTTTCCTTAGACCCTGAACACAGGTCTGACCTTCTTCATGAATTTTTTAATAGGAAAAAAATATATGTTGATTTCTGAGCAAGTTGGTATATATTAGCTCTCTTCTCATTAAACATTTTTAATCTTCAGAGAATATTTTAAAACTCACTGATTGGGTTACTCTTTACATAGAGGCTGTTGGTCATCCTACAGATTTTGTTGTATGTCTTACCTTGTTAAGCTTTTATTTTTAATCTTGTAGAGTACTTTAATCTAGAATCTTGTAGAGTACTTTTAATCTAGAATCGTACTTGAGTCTAGATTTCTTCCTGAATGCTTTCGTTGTTTCGTGTTAACAGGGAACGGATATGGCAATCCCCGAAACTCACCAGGTCTGCTGGTCTCACCTGGTAACTTGAACAAGAATATGCAAGCAAAATCTCCTCCCCCCATGAATTTAGGGATGAATAACCGTAAACCAGATCTCCGAGTTCTTATTCCACCAGGCAGCAAGAATACGATGCCATCAGTGGTAATGCGACACTACACTTTAAATAAATGTTGATAATGTTTTGTATATGTTTTGCTATTTTTGTATTTTTCTAACATTCTGAATTATTTAGGTGCTCCCAGAAAATTAACATATCCATGCTATTGCTGGAGCCCACTTTGTATTTAGCCATTATTTCTGGTAACTGGTTCACATTTCCCTTTTCCATGTTAAAAAAGAAAAAAATCCAATAAACTCCACTATAAAACTCCTGTTTGGGGGCAAAAAATTAAATAAATAAATAAATAAATAAGCATTTCTTTTTAAGGCCTCCAATTTATAATTAGAAAGAATCATTACTTATTACTATGCTTATGGCACAAAGAGTTTGACACAAAGAGTTTGACCAATGGTAGAATCAAACTCACAGAATAGGGAATTTTATAACATAATATTGAACTAGTTATGTCCTCAAGGTGCTGACAACCAAAGATCTTTTCCATAATTTCTAAATGAGCATTCTCCTATGAATTGGCCATTCTTTTCTTGAGTATATTGCAGTGATAATGTTTAATATAGCATATGCCTGTGCACTGCCTCAATTCATCTTCCCATATATGTGCTTCATACAAATAACTACCTCTCCAAAGCAAATTGTTTTAAAATTCTAGGCATTCTGAGAACAAAGGTTATATTTTACATCAAGAAGTGGGCACTGTAAGAAAAACTAAATAAAAAATAAATAAGAAATATAAATAATATCCCTGGACTCTATCATTTTTCTTTCTCCTATGTCTGCAGGGCTAAGACAAAGATAATAATTGTGGGACCAAATTCAACAACAAAGAGACTTACATCAGTGTTCTCCAAATTAGCTTTGCTTAAGAGTGAGAACATTTAAAACCAAGATTCAGTAGACAAATTTAGATCATTCTGCAAACACATTTCTTTTTTTTCTTTCTGTGCTCTGTGGCAAGCTTCAGGGTAAAACAGTCCTGCAAACTGATTAGTTTATTATGGCACAGTGCAGATTAATTTTGAATATCAACGAAAAAAAAATCACATAATATGCAACGTTCCCTTCGGAAAAGACTGGGTCTAATAAATAAAACCTCCCACAGGGCCATAGCCAAGCAGTGTGGGCCATGCATGTCAGGCTGTCTCTATCAGCAGATTTATTCCAAGTTCCTTAAAACTGATGCTCTCCCAGGGATGCCGTGAGTGGTCAGCACAGCCTCTCACCAGCAGCCAGGTGTAGTTCCCCCCTCCTCCGGCAAGTGGGGTTTCAGAGTACAGCCTTTTTTTTTTTTTCTTTTTTTCAAAACATGGTGCTGAAATAACGAAGGTGGAGACACTGACCTGTGCAGAAAACTGGGTAGATTGTCTTCACATTTGAGACAAACAGCTCATTAAGAGAAACAAAGAATGTCTTTGTAAGGAGTTATCTGTAGAGTCTGGGTTTTAAAATTGTTTAAACTGTTGTGTCTATCAGAAAATGCTTTGCCTTTTGTTGAAAAGATTTTGCCCAATTATAAATATTTACAGACACTAATTAATAAAACTCCTTCCCCATGCTCTCAGTCTGAGGATGTCGACCTGCTTTTGGTAAGTAGTAAGAGTACTTCCCTTAAATGGCACATGTAAGGAGAAACCCAAGATGACTTTTAGGTGGAGTGGCTTTAGTAAACCGGGAAGATTTCAGAAGTTGCCATAGTATGTCAACATTAACCATATTTAAATGCCATTAATTTCAGGTATCACACACAGGTGAAAAGAATGTCAGGTTATTTATTTTTCTGTCTCAGCCTTTGTAAGTGAAGACCATGTTTTCAATTTTATTTTAGGATTTATAGTAAAATTCTAACAAAATAATTTCCTTAATTGTATAAACCACGAAGATGCTTATTTTTCTAAGAATTAACGTCTCATGATCTTTAAATGTATGTGAATCTTTAATCTTCTTGCTGTAAGGAGTTAAATATACATGTTAGCTGCTTTGCCATCTCCTTCGGAGGGAAGTTTAGATGAATCTGAAAAAAGTGGTCAGAGCACCACCTGCTGGTCAGAGTGTGGCATGAACTTCTGCCCATCTGCTCTGCTGTGTATAGAACTGAGCATAAAAACCACCGTGGTTGATTTTAATTTTTTTTAATTTGCATTTGAATAAAAACTGAAACAATGGAGTACAGTATACATATTTCATCAGTTTTCAACATAGTCTGTTTTTTACCCATAATAAAGCTTATGGTACTTGTTACTAGTTCAGTTGCCTAGGAGATACTGATGTAATGGGTTACTATGGCAACAACTGGTCTCTTGAAGGATTGTAAATGATAGGGTTGGCAGAGTTCATAGAGACACATGTTAAATGATTAATTTCATGAGATTTGTACCAACTTATCTCTTTATATGCAAAACTAGTACTGAAATCTAACATTTTTAACTTAAAAAAATTGTATCAATAATGTCTCTTTATTTACTTTAAAAGAATCAAAGGATAAATAACTCCCAGTCTGCTCAGTCATTGGCTACCCCAGTGGTTTCCGTAGCAACTCCTACTTTACCAGGACAAGGGATGGGAGGATATCCATCAGCCATTTCAACAACATATGGTACCGGTGAGTAGCTTTGCCATGTTCAGATAGTACATTAAATACTTTTTATTAAAAAGCAAGATTTAAAAAAAGATAGTACCTTTTAGTCTATTAGGAAGCTTTAGTTAGTACCTGTGGTGTCCAGAGACCATACCATTACCTATTTGTTTCTAAGACAAAGTGAATATCCATATTTTTCTTTCTTAAGAGACTGAAAGTTTTATTAACCCAACCTGAATTCAATGTAAGAGACCAGATTCAAGGAAAATGAGCCACTATTTCTTTGATGTAGCAGAAAGCTCACTTTCTCAGGATTGTTTAAAAAACATTTCTAGATCATCAAATACATATATACTGTAGTGCCAGATTGTAGTTCTAATAAACCAATTTTGCAAGCTGTAATACTTCAAAGCTTTCATGGAATACTTATTTTGGGTATATGATATATCTCTTTTAAATTAAAATTGCTCCTGATGCTTTATCAGCCCTTCTGCCCCCAAAGTAAGAAAATTTACAGTAATCATTAAATAATACTAATAGAATATTTTTAAACTGGAAATGCTTATTTGCCGTTCGATAATTTTCAAATTAAGCATTTTCCTTCATTTTTTATTTATTGTTCTAGAGTACTCTCTGAGTAGTGCAGACCTGTCATCTCTGTCTGGGTTTAACACCGCCAGCGCTCTTCATCTTGGGTCAGTAACTGGCTGGCAACAGCAACACCTACATAACATGCCGCCATCCGCCCTCAGTCAACTGGGGTAAGCAATATTATTTCTTTTATAAAACACTTTGAGAATGTGTTCTTGAATGACAAAAGCAGTCTCTAAATACTGTGCTCTGGTGTCCCATTAAAGGATGTAAAATTCTACTTAATCAAAATGTGAAATTATCAGATCAGTATATTTTCAAGTAGGTTAAATATTACTTTTCTTATATTTTAAGAGGAACGGAGCTCTGTGATAATGAGATAAATTATTTCCCTATCGTTTTAAGCTATATTGGTTTCCACTTCAATCAGTGAAAAAAATTTCATAGTTAACTTTTCATATAGCTCATGTGGGACATAAGAAGACACTTATAAGTTCTTTAAATTTTTGAGATATTTGTGAATCCTTATCACTCAGCATTCACCACATAATGGATGCTAATCTTAGTATTTGTAGGATCTACTATTCTATTGATTTCATGTTTATAAAATACTCCTCATAAGGTTATATGTTTATAGATATCATACAAATATAAGTATATGTGTATAGATGCATACATATACTAATTATCTAAATTTGGGTATAAAAATAATTTCTGTTGTTTTCTGAAATCAGAATATGTGTATTTCTGCCCCCTTGTGGTAATTTTGAGAAATGTCTTTATTGGAAAAAAATGACTCCTGTCGTTTATCTATGGAAATGTTCAAACCTTTAAAAAGCCCCAAATTCGTAATTCACGCTACTTGTAAAACAGAGAGTTTTTTTAAGTTTAAAATGTGAATCAAAGATCAGACTTTAAGTTTAGTAACTTACTAACCAATTAATCTTCAGAAGAAAATATTAGGGAGGTATAAAATATTGAAACATGAGAGTTTATATTTTAGAAACATTCTATATATCTGCCTCACTTTTACTTTTCTTCTGAGCCATTTGGCTAAAATAGTTAGCTAGCTCTAGACTTCTGTTTCTAAAGACATAATGAGAATAAAACACTGATTAGAATAAAGATCACTGATTGACATCACAACTTCATCTCTTACCCTCCGTGCCCTCCTAGCTTTCTTGTTGAATTGATTTCACCTAGGTTAGTGCTCCAGTAATGCAGTCTTCTCCCATTCACTGTTTGCTTATGTGTATCCTGCTCACTAATCCTTATTGTTGAAAACCTGACCTGTCATGTAAGCAATAAAATAAATTCACACGACACTGTTGCTGTGCTTTCTTAAAAGATTAACTTTGAAAATCTATTAAATATTAATCAGCAACAGAGTTTCTCTTTTTAGGAGATTTAAATTTTCTCAGAATTGTTAACTATGCAAGTAGACACTTACTGCAATAACTGTTTAAGCTAATTATCACTAACTGCACGATACCATCCAGGCCATCTTAAAACACACACATGCGGCATTGCACTGCCGTGGCAAAGCAGTGAATCCACTGTACTTGCTTCTTGGCAAAAGTATAAGCAGCTGTTCACTTCTCATTTTTCACAAAATTCATCCATTAGAGGACTAAATTTCCTTAGAAATTATCAATGTCAAAAAAAAAAGAAATTATCAATGTCAAAAGCTGTATTATTTTCTCTGAATATGGCTTTCTTTGTGTTTAGTAACACTTGATAATTTGCATTATATATATAAAACACATTTATTTATGTATTTTAACTATACTATAATCTTAAAAGTCCCCTAAATTGCATGGGAAGGATCCAATTCTCTGCTGCCCTTAATAAAGGCTTCAGTCAATGAGAAAGGAGAGAACTGGCCTAGAGAGAAACCAAATTACGTCAGCCAAGGATGAAGCATTTTGTGTAGTTCCGGTTTCTTTCAGCAACGGTTCTCATGGTGCATAATTTGACTCAGATTTAAGTCTAGGAGTTTTTATTGCACTTAATCACTTCCCTTATCCCTCAAATAGATAGGATACCCCTTCCAGTCCTTCTAATTTGGGCCAGCCTTCCTTCCTTCCTTTCCTTTCTTCCTTCCTCTCTTTCTCATTCTCTCTCTCTCTCTCTCTCTGTTTCACACACACACACACACACACACACACACACACACACACACGGGTAGCTTTTTCAAAAGGAGTTTCCTTGAGAGGGAGTAGCCCATGTTCACATAATTGTTAAACTATCTTTTTAAATCCCAAGTTGTAATATCTATGTAAAATAAAATATGTGAGGTGCCTTAATTCCTTACAGTGTGAATTAATTTTAAAAATCAGTATTTTTTTAGGCTATAGTATCCTCATGTTCTTGTGTGGTGGGCTCACATTCCTTTGGACAGATACAGTGTTCAAAGTAGAGCAGAATATATTTCAGCTCCTCCAAAGTGAATATTCCCAGCAGCCCAAGATGGTCACCACAGTTCTTTTCTAAAATTAAGAGTGTAAAAGAGCTCTTCATGTTTTTTTGATGGAAATACCTTTAACTCTTTGAAGCTTTACTTTTAACTCTATCTAGTATCTGATTTTATCTAACCAAGTCAGATAAATGACATACTTTGATTTGATGTAGGAAGCAGAGTTGACTGGCAGAAGGAACTTGCCATCAAGGGTTAATGACAGTCATTTGAATATGAATATTTGAGAAGATGCCCCTGAAATTTCTAAGTGTTTTTTTTTTTTTTCTCATATCACCTTAAGAAAAGGGCAGCCTGTTTTCTGGAAGCATTTCTATACACCATCTTTGTTGATGTGGGTGTTTAAAGACAACTTTTAAAAGGTTAAGTTAAATATAGTTTGATAGTCTAATTTCTGGGCGGAGGCAGTAAGAAATTTGAATAAAACTATCCAGTCATGTTTCATTTCTGAACAATTATGGGGAAGGGTAGGTGTTTTCCCAGTTGGAAGACATCTGTAGTAGATGAAAACCTGCAGCAGGATTTGATATGGGCAACTTGCATCTCTGGCTTCTGTCTCCCCACCCACCTCTTTCTCACCCACACACATGGAGTATTTCACAATTACATGTCTATAAAAATTTTGTTCTCAAGAACAAGCAGACCAACATGCTTGTATCTGAATCTAGCATGTATACAGCTAAGTGATTTTTAATGCTTCTTCTTTTCAAGATAATAGTTTGATAACAGAGACTAGCCAATTACATTTCATTCTATTTGGAATCCTATACCACAGTATAATGAAGCTGAATCTCATTCATCACGTACATTTCATTACTGTGGATTTAGTGTCCCCAGAACTACTCAAAATGCTTCATTTATGCTTTCAGTGTCAAATGAAATGCCACCAAAAAGAAAACTTAGGATCTAGCCTATTTGTTTATAGGAAGAGATAAGCAATAAGTGTTATATCTCTTATGGGGAAAAGATGCAGCAACACCTATACAAGCCAGTTCACAATGGGAGATACAGTAAATGAGTAGATGATGCAGCTTCTAAAAGCTGTATGAAACAAACAGCATCTTGATTATACTATTTTTTCTTTGATTTATCCAGATTAACTTCTTATACTAGTCCAGCTCACCAAATTTTTTTCTAATTGTCCATGTTCTCCCTGCCTGCGAAGAAGCAATCTAAATGTCAAAGGGCAGCCAAAAGTATTTGTAGATATGCCACTTTGTTTTCAGACTCCTAATTGACGTTCATTATTAAAAAGTGTGTGATTCGTGGTAGAAGCATTTAATTAAATTTTAGTGAAATAGTCTTTCTTATCGAGAGCCAGGAAAATTCTTTCTTCCAGAAATCAAAAGATGATTTCCTCTGACATCAAAACGAATCATTAAGTAACTTTGAACCAAGATAAAATAGTCCCACCACTATGGGTCCATTTGAAATACAGGGGTTTCCCCTCACTCTGTCTTAATATCTTCTTGATTTGAAGATTATTTAATTAAACTTGTAAAAAATTACTAATATAGACTGTAAAATAAAAACCACAAACAAATGATGACGAGTATAAGCAGGTGATTGACAATCATAGGCACTCAATGTGGTAACTTGATATAAATGTTAAGACTGTTTTGATTTTATAACATAAAAGCCAGAGAAAGAAAGGCTTAATAGGGAGTCCAGTAATTCTCCTTTAGGTCATTCTAGACATTAGCTCATCTATTAATAAGAGAAGGAAAGTAATTCTTTGCCAGTAGGTGGTGCTTTTGTATAAAACATCACTCAAAGATAAACTCCTTTTGACTAATTTTATATCTCTATACATCTTGAGCCTGAAGCGCATCTCCCAAAAAGCCAGCCCCAAGTAAATTCCACTTTTTCCTCTGAAATATATACCCATTCTCTCACTGCTCATAATGACTTTTTGTCATCTAATTCTCTCCACTTGGAAGTTAACATAATCACATCCATGAATAGACAGGCTCACTTTCCTTTGTTTGGAACGGGGGTATTTGTATGGATTATTCTTCACTGTGACTCCTCACTAGAAGAGAGATCTGTACGTTCTTGACAATATGGGCAGGTAATGCTGACTCTAGCCACCAATGTCAGTGCGATCAGAATCCAAGAGCAGTAAGAGCATCTTAAAATTGATGTCGGCAGTGTTCTTCTGGTTTATCCTGATCAAAGTCATTGCGGTTGCTAATCTACACTTAAGGGCTTAATGCTTTTCCCTCCAGAGCTTCAAGTACCTAAATTCTTCCACATTTTGGAAGAAGGGAAAGTTACACTCTCCTGGAATAAATGAGGATTAAGGCTTATAAACACAATAAAATCACACCAGATCCTTCTTTACAACAGCCTTAGACAATCCAGGTTCCTCAACTCTTGCCAATTATAACTCTAAGATGAGTGATACCCTACTAAGTACCCCAGCAGGGAGAGCCTCGCAGTAATGAAGTTGAGGTATTTGTGGGAAAGAGTCGCTACTTGCATCCCACGTAGCTGCAAAAGGATGAAGGCAGCCTATTGACCAGTCTTAGTGGCGTAGGAAGTCAAAGTGTTTTTAAGCCAACGCTAAACTGTCCTGCAGATAATTTTCACCCTGCTTCCCATCGTATCCCCCTCCAAGCTCTTCACCAGATACAGTTCAATGTAGCATTTCATGGATTCATTCATTTGAAATTTGAACTGTCTACACTTTCTCTGAAGATCATACAACTTCACGTGTATGTGCTTATTACATGGAGAGAAGCATTTGTATCCATAACAGGCTTTTTCCAATCATTTCCACACACGGGCATTAGGAAATCAAAGGGGTCTCACTCAAAAGCTCAAAGTTGTATCTTAAATCTTAGGTTATAGTTTGGAACTAGTCTAGGGAGAAATCCCATGGACACAGAAAATGCTTTTTCCAGCATGTGGTGTTAAGCCTTTCTGAGCCAGTAACCTGGATGTGTAGGGAGCCTGTCAGAGACTAGAGGTCTGATTCACGAGGCCTGGCCCTGGGAAATCCTGGGAAATCCTGTAATTACTCCCAGGCGTTGGCAGTGGCCCTGAGAAGGCGCTGCCCCCCGAGGGCTTCCAAGCACTGCTCTCCTCCCTCTGGGCATGCTCCGGTGTCTATGCGAGTCTTGAAGCTGATGTTTGATGTAATTGTGAGTTCCTGGGGGCTCCAGGCCTCCTCCATCTGTAACTGGGTTTCCTTTCCTCCTACAGAGCTTGCACTAGCACTCATTTATCTCAGAGTTCAAATCTCTCCCTGCCTTCTACTCAAAGCCTCAACATCAAGTCAGAACCTGTTTCTCCTCCTAGAGACCGTACCACCACCCCTTCGAGATACCCACAACACACGCGCCACGAGGCGGGGAGGTCTCCTGTTGACAGCTTGAGCAGCTGTAGCAGTTCCTACGACGGGAGCGACCGAGAGGATCACCGGAATGAATTCCACTCCCCCATTGGACTCACCAGACCTTCGCCGGACGAAAGGGAAAGTCCCTCAGTCAAGCGCATGCGACTCTCTGAAGGATGGGCAACATGATCAGATTATTACTTAATAGTTTTTTTTTTTTCTTGCAGTGTGTGTGTGTGCTATACCTTAATGGGGAAGGGGGGTCGATATGCATTATATGTGCTGTGTGTGGAAAAAAAAAAAGTCAGGTACTCTGTTTTGTAAAAGTACTTTTAAATTGCCTCAGTGATACAGTATAAAGATAAACAGAAATGCTGAGATAAGCTTAGCACTTGAGTTGTACAACAGAACACTTGTACAAAATAGATTTTAAGGCTAACTTCTTTTCACTGTTGTGCTCCTTTGCAAAATGTATGTTACAATAGATAGTGTCATGTTGCAGGTTCAACGTTATTTACATGTAAATAGACAAAAGGAAACATTTGCCAAAAGCGGCAGATCTTTACTGAAAGAGAGAGCAGCTGTTATGCAACATATAGAAAAATGTATAGATGTTTTGGACAGACCCGGCAAAGGGTGGCCATTGGTAAATGTTAGGAACACACCAGGTCACCTAACATCCCGAGAACGCGCTCACAAACCTGCACGCATATCATTGGCGTATGGCACTCATTAAAAAGGATCAACGACCATTAAAAGAGGACCATACCTATTTAAAAAAAAAAAAAATGTGGAGTTTGAGGGCTAACGTATTTAATTAAATAAATAAATAAATCTGGGTCTGCATCTCTTATTAAATAAAAATATAAAAATATGTACATTACATTTTGCTTATTTTCATATAAAAGGTAAGACAGAGTTTGCAAAGCATTTGTGGCTTTTTGTAGTTTACTTAAGCCAAAATGTGTTTTTTTCCCCCTTGATAGCTTCGCTAATATTTTAAACAGTCCTGTAAAAAACCAAAAAGGACTTTTTGTATAGAAAGCACTACCCTAAGCCATGAGGAACTCCATGCTTTGCTAACCAAGATAACTGTTTTCTCTTTGTAGAAGTTTTGTTTTTGAAATGTGTATTTCTAATTATATAAAATATTAAGAATCTTTTAAAAAATCTGTGAAATTAACATGCTTGTGTATAGCTTTCTAATATATATAATATTATGGTAATAGCAGAAGTTTTGTTATCTTAATAGCGGGAGGGGGGTATATTTGTGCAGTTGCACATTTGAGTAACTATTTTCTTTCTGTTTTCTTTTACTCTGCATACATTTTATAAGTTCAAGGTCAGCTGTCAAAAGGATAACCTGTGGGATTAGAACATATCACATTGCAACACCCTAAATTGTTTTTAATACATTAGCAATCTATTGGGTCAACTGACATCCATTGTATATACTAATGAGTTTCTTTCATGCTATTTTGTTTTTGTTTTTGTTTTTGTTTTTGCATTATTATCAAATGCAGGGCCCCTTTCTGATCTCACCATTTCACCATGCATCTTGGAATTCAGTAAGTGCATACCCTAACTTGCCCGTATCCTAAATTATCTGGTTGGTTTTCAGCCTAGAATCTGAGACACTTTTTAGAAACATGCCCAGAATAGAAAAGCTGTGTTGGGGCACATGTCCTGCAAATATGGCCCTAGAAACAAGTGATATGGCGTTTACTCGACGCATAAGTTATAAATTCCCACAGAAGAAAAATGTGAAAGACTGGGTGCTAGACAAGAAGGAAGCAGGTAAAGGGATAGTTGCTTCGTCATCCATTTTTAGTTATTTTAACTGACCCTCAACAATCTTGTCAGCAATATAGGGCTGTTGAACAATCCCGGTGTGTCAGGACCCCCAATTGTCACTTCTGCATAAAGCATGTATGTCATCTATTTTTTTTCTTCAATAAAGAGATTTAATAGCCATTTCAAGAAATCCCATTAAAGAACCTCTCTATGTCCCTTTTTTTAAATTTTTCAAGAAATAACGATGACTCTTGTCTAATATTCGTCTATAAGGGATTAATTTTCAGACCCTTTAAAAAGTGAGTGCCATAAAAAAAAAAGTTGATATATATTGTTTAAAAGAGATTTCAATCTAGGAGTGATTTTCCTTCTCTTGGAATGTGAAGATCTGTCGATTCATCTCCACTCATGTGCATTGACATACACAGCAACGAAGATCCAGACAGTAAGATCGACACTGCTATCGCACGTGTAGGACATTTCTTATCCATTCTTTTCTTTCACTTGCATAGTTGCTATGTGTTTCTCACCATAAAAGGCTGCCGCTGGGTGGCAAAAGCCAAGAGACCTTACTAACCAGGCTGTATTTTTCTTAACTTGATCTGAAATCCACAATTAGACCACATCACACCTTTGGTTGTATCCATAGAGGATACTAGCCTGCCTTGTATTAACGTTTTGTATACTAAAAACAAAAGAAAAAATGTCTATCAACCTTTCCATATATCCCACTACTTGAGGTATCCATGGAACATGAAAGAAAAACATTTATGCAGAGGAAAAACAGAGGATCATCCCTGAAAACACACACACACACACACACACATGCGCGCGCACATACATATTCACACGTGGGGGGAAATCTAAGAAAGTCATTTTCCTCACCATAGACTTGATCCCATCCTTACAACCATCCTTATAACTTGATGTGTATAAAATATGCAAACATGTCACAAATGTTCTTTGTCATTTCAAAACACTTTATCAATATCAGCAGAAATTTACCAGTGGGTGGGAAAGGGTCATTATGTGAAAATATGAAAAAATAGCCATACTAATTTTTTTACCTGCAATTTGCCTCAGCAACAAAGGAAAAGTGAATTTATAATGCTGAAGATAAAGTAAGCTAAAGTACCAGCAGAAGCCTTGGCTATTTATAGCAGTTCTGACAATAGTTTTATAAGAACATGAAAAAGAACAGAATCACTTGAAAATGGATGCCAGTCATCTCTTGTTCCCGCTACTGAATTCATATAAAGTGGTAGCAAGATAGCGAAGGGATAATCTGAGAATTTTTTTAAGATGATTTAATGAGAAAAAGCACAATTTTGATTGTGATGAGTCACTTTCTGTAAACAATCACTGTCTATCTTTACCCTTCTACCTTATCTGTAATTTACCATTTATTGTATTTGCAAAGCTAGTATGGTTTTGGGTTTTTATCACGGTAAATCCTTTGTATTCAGGAGTTTAGGGCAGAGCCCTGAGGGAGTCTTATTTTACATAACCCATCCTAGAGTAACATTTTAGGCAACATTCTTCATTGCAAGTAAAAGAACCATAAGTAGCGTTTTACACAGCTACAGATATTGTTATAGCTAATCCTATTTTCAAAGATTTTTGGTAATATTAAGCTTAAATACTGGTAACACTGATGCAATATAGGGAAGCTGCACAACCTGTATATTGTATGCATTGGTGAGTGGAAGGCTGTTCATTTCAACCTTTTTTAAAATTGTGTTTTTTAGTAAAATGGCTTATTTTTTTCCCAAAGGTGGAATTTAGCATTTTGTAATGATGAATATGAAAATACCTATCATCCTCAGATCAATTTAAGGTTGACTAAAGTGAGAAAAAAAAAAAAGAATTCCAATACACTCTTTAAAAGAATGTCTGCCCTCTCACACTATTATGTATTTGTTTTTCTTACATACCCATCTTTCAATTTAGAGCTAGCGGGGTTTGTTTTTTTGTTTTTGTTTTTGTTTTTGTTTTTTGCCCCCTTTATGCTTTTGTTTATTTTTTCAGAGGGTAAATGCTTTGTATTTTCTTTCTTTAAAAAAAATTTTTTTTAAAGAAGCAGCCACTTGAACCCTCAATAAAGGCTGTTGCCTAAGCATGGCATACTTCATCTGTTCCCATTTGTGCCATCTGCTGTGATGTCGTCACTTATATGGCGTTAATTTCCTGCCACTACAGATCTTTTGAAGATTGATGGAATACTGGTGTCTGTTAGAATGCTTCAGACTACAGATGTAATTAAAGGCTTTTCTTAATATGTTTTAACCAAAGATGTGGAGCAATCCAAGCCACATATCTTCTACATTCAATTTGTCCATTTTGGTTATTTTTCATAATCGGGTATTGCATTTTGCCTTCCCTATTCATACCTCAAATTGATTCATACCTCAGTTTAATTCAGAGAGGTCAGCTAAGTGATGGATTCTGTTGTGGTTTGAATGCAGTACCAGTGTTCTCTTGGAGCAAAGTAAACCTGGGTCACTGTAGGCATAGGACTTGGATTGCTTCAGATGGTTTGCTGTATCATTTTTCTTCTTTTTCTTTTTCTGGGGACTTGTTTCCATTACATGACAGTAATTAAAATAGCTTGTAAATGAGGGCATACAAGCATTTGCAACAAATATTCAAATAGAGGCTCACAGCGGCATAAGCTGGACTTTGTCGCCACTAGATGACAAGATGTTATAACTAAGTTAAACCACATCTGTGTATCTCAAGGGACTTAATTCAGCTGTCTGTAGTGAATAAAAGTGGGGAATTTTCAAAAGTTTCTCCTGCTGGAAATAAGGTATAATTTGTATTTTGCAGACAATTCAGTAAAGTTACTGGCTTTCTTAGTGATGCAGTGTCTGTGGTGCATTTTTTTTATTAATCTTTTGCTGTTTAAATTTATTCCACTTACTCGTGTTTGTGAAAAGCAGCTTCTCCCACAAATGCAAGTGAGCATTCTGAGTTTCCAGCTCAAAATACTTAGAAAAGGGGGAAAATTTGTGTTTTGGAGGGAAAGGTGTAAATTGGATCACTTTTCTTGGGGTGATATATGGACTCAGCCAGTGTAAGCAATTCAACGTTCTTATCAAGTGGTTCAACTTGTTTGTTTTTTTTTTTAATTTAAATTCAGTTAGCCAACATATACTACATCATTGATTTCAGATGTAGTGTTCAACAATTCCTTACTGGCGTATAACACCCTCAATTTTTTTATCAAAATAGTTCCACAAAGATCTTGGATAACTTGCTTAAACACAGAGATTTTTCCAAAAGTCATTCTGAAAAACACTACCATACAGTAAAGTAAATTATTTATAAACTAAGATGTGTAGAAAGTATTTCTCCAGATTTATTTTTTTTCTTCATCAAAAATAGTTTCTTTAGGGGCGCCTGGGTGGCTCAGGTGGTTAAGCATCTGCCTTCGGCTCAGGTCATAATCCCAGGGTCCTGGGATCGAGCCCCGCATCAGCTCCCTGCTCAGAGGAGAGTCTGCTTCTCCCTCTCCCTCTGCCCATCCCCCACCAGCTTGTTCATGCTTGCTCTGTCACTCTCTCAAATAAATAAATAAAATCTTTAAAAAAAATAGTTTATTTAAGCAAAACAAAAGAACCATAGGCATTTATCTAAATTCTTGAAAAAAAAAAAGTAAACTCATAATTTTTTGAAACTTAATATACACATTACCAAAATTCAATGATAATTTCCAAAGGGAATGTCCTTAGAAAGACAACAAAAAGACTAATTTAGGAACTGAAAGGGAAAACAAGAAGGCACTGGCCAGCCACCTGAAGAATTTGGGCTAGTGGGCTAGGTGGTTCCTGCTCTGATGGAAAAAAGAATGCAGCCTGGAGAAGCATTGCATGTGGCTTCGAGATAGCCGTGCTCTTATCTCTGTTCTTTTTATTCATTGTCAGTAAACATTTATTAACCATTTATTATGTGTAATTCATGTGGTGACTCCTAGGATGAATGAAGATGTAGCCTTTGCTCTTAAGAAAAAAAGTTATCAGCTATTATAAACTAATAGATTAAAAGACTCATAGGGAGTGGAAACTGTTCTCAGAGACTTCTGCAAAGTGCTAAGAAGGAACCACTTGAGAGATGTGCAGAGCGGAGCAGAGCACGGACACTTCCTAATCTGCCCAGCAGAGGCAGCCTTAGACTTGTCTTTGGAGGGTGAGTAGGCTGGAGAAAAGCCCAGATGGGTGAGGGCAGGACTAATTAGTGGGCATGTGACCTCTGCAGTCACACATGGCCCCACACTTAGTTTCATGCTCTACTGTCACCATCTTGATAATTTCATCTTTGAGTCTGATCTGTAAGTGAAGTCCGATTATGTGAGGAGATACACAGAAAAAAGTGGAAAGCTTTTTAGTAAACTTCAAGGCATCTTTTCCCTGCTTTTTTTGAAAAGGGGACATTTCCATTTCACACTGAGCCCCACAATCTATGACTAGTCCTAGATGAGGGCATTCTATAGGAATAGAATTCTATAGGAGGAACTAATAGTTATAAAGGCACAAAGTTGGGAAAACAAGAGAAAAATTTACAGGAATGGTGGCCCATCCTGTTTGGATAAAGCATGGCCATGTGTAGGTGTCAGAGAAGGTCATCAAGAGGACGTGACAGCCGACCTGCAAGCTGGACCCAGACAATCAGAGCATCCTCACTCCCGTCCTTGTCCATAGAAGGTACACTCCCCACCACCATTCCCATAGTGGAGCCACTTCCAAGGACACAGCCTTGAGAAAGCAACGTGTTGTTGAGTCCAGCTGGACGGTAGGCCTGACTGAATACCTAGTTAATTAAAACCACTATATAAACTTAAGATCCTGGCAGGGTGGTGTGGAGATTTACTAGTCTTACCCCATCAAGGACCAGCTTCATAGATAAGTCCCCTTGCTTAGTACCCCTGCCACCTGCAGATCTGGAGTGCTCTGCCCCTTTGTTCTCTCCTTGCTCTGCACGTACAGGAGCCAGTTTTAGATTTCACCCAGGATGCTCCCAAGTTTTTGAACAAACAGCAGAGGAGCAGTAAGAGACAAGACTGGAAGAGTTGTCCGAGATCTGATTATGTAATTGCAAGTTAAGAAGTCTGGGGTTTAAGCAATTAAATGAAAGATTTAGAAGAGATGGAACTGTCAAAATTCAGAAAGTGAGGAGATTAATGGCAGGTGCGATGATAGACCTGTAAAGTTTACAGTTTTAAGCTTAAATGATTAGGATCATAGTAATGTCCAGAGGGCAAATGGAGAAGAGCTTGCTGCCATGTGAGGAAGGTAACTAAGTCACTTTCCAGCGTGTTGGGCTTCACTTCCATATCCAAGTAGCAGATGAGAATGCTGTAAATGCAGACTTGAGCTCAGGATACCGGTTAATGCTGAAGATAAAGCTTTGGATGTTATTAACAGGGAAGTAACAGTGAACACCATGACCGTGAAATGGACTTGTCAAGGGGAAGGTCAAGGGTGACGGAAGAAGTAGGCTTAGAAGGGAATGTTGTGAGGGGCGACCATAGAGAGGAAAGAACCTGTGAGGTCAAGGAGCACTCAGGCAGAAGGAAAGCCAAAGTGTGCTCTCAAGGCAAGAAGAGGTTCCAAGGTTAAAAAATAAAAAATAAAAAAAAAAACGAGGTCAAATGTTGTGTTAGGATCACAAAGAAGGGCAATGGAGAAAGGGACACTTTGGCCTCGGGTGTTCTCTAAGAATCATTTCAATAAAATGGTGTGGGAGAGAGGCTGTCTAGCAGATGTTGTGAAATTTCGGGCAGCAGGTGTGAACAAATCTTTCACAAGGTTTGTGATTAAAAGAAGCGAGCTGGCGTGAGGGGCCAGCAGAGCCAAGGGTAAAGGAGAAGGTTGTGAAAAGGCCAGGCGGCACCGGGGCATGTTGGTGGGTCAGGGGAGACCTCAGGGAGCAGGAGCGGACGTGAACCATCCCCACCAACAGCCAGAGGATTACGTTTTGTGCCCCTAGGCCCAATTCCTGCGGGATTCCTTCATTTCAGAGGTGTTTGGGAGTCTGAGATACTAAACCTGGTAAAGGAAAATTATTCGACCAGCGTTTCTGAGTGTTGGTTGTGTGAGTTAAGTCCTTTCTCCACTCTGTGTGCATGTCCCTGTGGCGTCTTCCCTACGTTACCCTTACGGATCAACTTCTAGCCGTGGCTGTGATGAAAGAGGAAAGCCAAGCGGGCTTCCCTCTGGTTGTTTCCCTTGAATTCCCACTGTTCTTACTTCCTGAGAGCAACTGGCTCTATCAGCAAAAATAAAGCTATTCCTTCACCCTCTCCTCTCGCAGGCAGAGGTTACAGTCATGAAAACACAGAGGAGGTGCTCGTAGGTTCTGGGTCTAGAGTAGTTCCTGGTTTTGGTGGCCTCCGCGCCAGACCACCAGCTCCATCACACCCAGTTGACGGGCTCAGACTCGAGGAACAATCTCCAGTCCTGAAATCCTCAAGCCTAGCAGCCAACTTCTACTCTAGTGCCAAATGGTGATGACAGTCACCCTTTGAATCCGGTAACTTGGGCAAGAGCCAGGTGGAAAGGACACAGGAACTACCAGTGGGGCGACTCCAGCATGAGCAGAAGGTAGTTCAGAAAGCCCTTTACCCAACACTCCACCACCAGAAATCCTGGCTCCATGTCAGTTCCCTTGCCCTGCCCTCCCCTCCTTAAAGAGAGCACCAATGCCAGGTAGGTTGCTTGGCCCAGGCAGGCGACCTGACACAACTGACGCTGAGGCTGGTGCGTGAGGCAAGGCAAGCTGCTGACATATATTGAGTACCTTTCCGCCAACGGCTTGACCTACCTTACCTCCCTGCTCCATGACACTAGATGCGATTTTTCCAGAGTCATCCAGCCTCGTGGTCGATAATCAGACCAACTTTATCCCTCCCACGCTAAGAAGGATCTGTCAAGTGAGATCTAGGTATCGATTTTCTCACCTATCACTAAACTCAGAGGGCTGCTCTGAAGCCCAATTAAGATGTTGGTAGTTCCTAAGCACTGAAGAGATCAGCATCCCTACTCCCCCACAAGTTACTCAAAATAAACATGAATCTACTCTCTAAAGTTATGGTAAAAGAAGGCAACACAGTCCTGATTTTTCCTAGGATGACTACAATGTGCATTTTTATTTCTTAGCAATATCACATTCTTTCCCCAAAGGCCATGTGGCATGCCCCTGCCCTGCTTCGTGGTACGCCCCTGCAGAGAACACAGTCTACTTACACAGAAAGCCGCGCTCCGCAGGACTCATCCTAAAGCTTCCCACTAGTGATACTAAGTGTATCTACACAGAGAAACCTTTCTAGAAGCAGTAGATATGGTAAGAGACTAAGTCCTCCAGCATTTATCCCGTAAATATTCCACATGGTGTATGTTTGCTTTTCTTTACTGATAAGACCCCTGCTTGAATGTGCAAACCTGTTTGTATTCAAAAGTCTACATTTGC
This sequence comes from Canis aureus, assembly GCF_053574225.1. Lineage (NCBI taxonomy): Eukaryota > Metazoa > Chordata > Mammalia > Carnivora > Canidae > Canis > Canis aureus. Next base: position 20,309,305 of record NC_135612.1, read on the forward strand.
AGTATCTATGATACTAAAATATGGAGAAGGTGCCCACTGATAAAGGAATGTTTAAACCATTCGTAATATATCAATGCAATGAAATACTATGCACCAGTTTAAAGAAACCAAACGAAACAGCCTCTATATACTGGGAATGTTCAAGAATAAATTGTTAGATTAAAAAAGCAATAATGAGGGCAGCCCAGGTGGCTCAGCGGTTTAGCGCTGCCTTCAGCCCGGGGTGTGATCCTGGAGACCCAGGATTGAGTCCCACATCAGGCTCCCTGCACTGAGCCTGCTTCTCCCTCTGCCTGTGTCTCTGCCTCTCTCTCTCTCTCTCTCTCTCTCCCTCTCTCTGTTTCTCATGAATAAATGAATAAAATCTAAAAAAAAAAAAAAGCAATAATGGAATAGTGTACATAGTATGCTATCTTCCTGGTAAAAATATAGGAGGCAAAAACAATGAATGTTCTTGCATAAAGAAGCACGGGAACCATATGCAAAAAAAACCAACAAATTTACAAAGATAATGAGGGGTTAGGAAGCAAGACAGAACAAGACTTAACATAATATACTTATTAATATTGTGTTCATCCATAAACTATATGAATATGCTTCCTTATTCAAAAAAGAAAATTTTAGTTTAGAAAAAAAAAGCCTTCCAAACAAATATAAATGCCAACAGAACGGACTTTTAGAAACCCTTCCTCTAACTAAAAAGGCCTATGGGAAAAAAATAAAATAAAAAATAAAAAGGCCTATGGGAAATGCCAGTGCACAGAGCAAACCTCAGGACTCGTGACCTTGCCTTTAGGATTCATCAACTGTCATGTTCAGCTGGCTGACAGGAGGGAAACCTTAAGATGAGGACTTTGCTTCTCCTATTGCCCACACCAGCCAGGCAAAAAGTCTTGCTGAAGCAGGCAGTTTCCCATAGTTAAATCACAAATACTTTTGTAACAATATGTGGATTTTCTTTATTATTCTCCAGGTCATTGCCAGCCTAGTCAAAATCTGTATATCCTGCTGGGCTAATTTTAAGACTGAAAAATCTAGAGATCTTGGCTGGATTTCTGTTGAACTGACAGCTGCCTTGTTCATTGTCATTGTAAGCTGCTCCCACATGTACACAGCCCAGCTGTAGTACTAGAACACGGAAAACATGTTATCTTATCCAATGTCTGTGTCCATCACAACCAGCTGAAATAGCATGGAGAGTATATCATTTTCTGGTAGTTTCTAATTCATCAGCTAAATTTCCAAGGAACATTTGGAAGGCGTGAAACAACGTGACTTTTTCACAAATCCCTACCTTCTTGTTCTCTGCATTTACTATCCTGGTTTACGTTCTTTGCATGCACAAAATCCTACCATTAAAACATGTTAAAGAAATGGCTTGGCCAAATCAAAAAAAAAAAAAAAAAAAGGATGTTCTCTATTTCAGAGTTCTGCTGACAATAAAAAATGATATTTTCTGCTTTCTCTCCCCCTAAACTCTCAGTGAGTGATGTCCTAACTTCGAGTCCTTTGAGCTCAATTATGAAGAAAGGATTCCAAAAAAAAAAAAAAAAATGGTTTACTTCTTCTACACACTGCATCCTCTCCAGAATTCTCTTTAAAGATACTGACAACCATGTGAGAACATATACAACAGCCCTTGCAAGTTCATCTACCTTAATAAAGCACAGTTTTCTTCCTGCCTTTAACAATGTGTTTTGTAAAATCTGGGAATAGAAGAGAAAGTTACTGTGAAATATAGAATCAAGAAATATGAGACAATGCACACTGAATATCTGCATATATGACTGGTTACTAGGTAAACCAGAATGTAACCAATGTTGGTGTTAATTGTATTAATAATTATGAAAACATCACTCGTTGAAATGTATGCAAGAATATATTGAGCACAGAAGAGAGCATGTTGGATAATTCTATTTATATTGCACCCCGAGAATAGAACTCATCTGCAATCACAGAAATCAAAACAGTGGTGGACTGTGGAAGGTGGAGGTGGACCGGGAAATTGACTGGGACATTCTGGAGTGACAGAAATGGTCTTTATCTTGATCAGGATACTTGGACAAAATACATCTAAATGCACACTTAAGATTTGTGCAAAAAAAAGAAGATATATGCACTCCATTCGGTGAATTTTATCTCAAATTTTAAAAAAATTCTTAAGTGAAGAGAAGTCTTAAATTCAGAATGTTATGTAGAAAATAGTAGTAAGAGATCTCACTCCACAGTGCTTCCCGTTGAGCTACAGTGGGGCCTACCTCACCAATAATCCTCTTACTTCCATCAAGCCTCAATTCAAATCAAGATGAGCTGCTCAGGGCAGCCCCGATGGCCCAGCGGTTTAGCGCTGCCTTCAGTCCAGGGTGTGATCCTGGGGTCCCGGGATCGAGTCCCACATGGGGCTCCCTGCAAGGGGCCTGCTTCTCCCTCTGCCTGTGTCTCTGCCACTCTCTGTGTCTCTCATGAATAAATAAATAAAATCTTAAAAAAAAAAAAAAAGACGAGCTACTCAAAATTATCTGTTCTCTTAAGTACCTTGAGCCTACCCCCCACCCCCAAGATAGTCTTTCACAAAGACTCACAATATTCGTTGATAAAGGGAGGTAAGCTTTAGTTCAGTCCTGATGAAATAATCACAAATTCTAGAGTAGTGGAGGTAGATTAATATGATTACATTGTGACTGATGATGTAACGTAACAATGCACATCAAATAAATTGACTACTTCAAAGATGAAGGCATTATGGATTCCAGAATATTAAATGACTTGACTATTTCACGATTGAGAATCTTATACCATATTCTTACCTAGTCTTGCTCAATAAAATATTAAACCTCTGAAAAGAGAATAAGAAAGCTAGAAAGTTTATCTTCTGTCTCTAGACTGTCCAAAAAGAGAATTCATTTGTTTCTCCCCCAGGGAAACTATTTGAAGCAGCAATATGTGTAGAACCAAAAGTGACAGTCAATGCAACCAGTAATATTAAACCAGTTTCCCATAAAATTGATCATCCATCTACCCATCCCTGGAGGGTTAAATAAAGGATAGCACAAATGAAAATAAAAGGCCCAGGTGCATTTTGAGGTGCACTTAGTGAAATTAAGTGCAAGGCTTATCTGCTTAAGTACTCTGAAGCTATAGTGGGGAGGACATTGCATTCTTCCCTTAATTATTAAAAAAAAAAAAAAAAAAGATCCTTGGAGCACCTGGCTGGCTCAGTTGTTGGAGAATGTGACTCTTGATCGCACAGTTGTAAGTTCAAGCCCCATGTTGGTTGTAAAGATTACTTAAAATAATTTTTAAATCCTAAAACATTAAACATTAAACCATAAAATATTTTTCAGAAGGTACAAGGGACTCTTTGTTTTTATGCATTTAACCAAATTCATATGTATAACTCTGACCAACATGCAGAATTTACACACACTCACACCTGCACATACACACACACATAAAGAATGTGTAAATAGTTCATGAACATGAATCAGATTGATACAATAAAACAACAGAAAAGAGGCCTGGATTTTTCTACATTTTTCTGTCTCAGAATATAAAGTCTATGAGAACAAACTACTCCCCACGTCACCGCCCACCTCCCTCCTGCAAGCCTTTGCTCATCCTCCTTTGTCTGTCGCTACCACCAGGGCTGTGCACACCCAAGCAGCCTGTCCCAGGCGGAGGACGAGCAGAAGGAGCATAAGAAATCCTCATTCTGCAAAGTAGGTATTTGAATGTAAATTATAAGGTCACTGGCTTACTGCTCTATTTTTCCTGGGTAACATCAAAGAACGACTCCCGTATTACTTCTCAGTGTTCCTTCATACCGAAAAAAGACAATGTAAAAAGTGCACATGTGGAAAAAAGGTGTTCAAGCAAGATTCCTGCAGAAATACAAAACCACCAACATTCTCTTTTTTAATAAACTGTCATATAGATTAAAATAGTCTCTAGTCTTGGTCTTGTGCTATTTTTATAATATATAAATACTATCTTCAGTCCTTAGGAATATGATATAATTTATTATGTATGAAGAAATGCCTTAAATCTTCATGGTCTCATTTAGAGTATTGTGGACATTTGTAAAGCAGCAGCATGACATGGTCAAAAGATTATAAACTTTGAAGCAAACAAATCTGAGTTTGAATGCCCCCTGGCCAACTACAAGCAGTACAAAAAAATGATTTAAAATCTTTGAGTTGGTATTCTCATTTGTAAGTGGAAATAATAATGTCTATATTTAGAGATGTTGTAAGGATTTGGAAAAATCCTTATACATATAACTATATACATATGCACATATATAGTTTTTATATATAGTGTATATATTATGTATGTGAATATATACATATTCACATAATATAAATTATAAATAATGTATATAAATTATAATAAATATATACGTATGTGCATATATGTTATGAATGTGTATTTGAGTATATATATACATATATATATCAATCAGGCACTCAATATTTACTGGATTGTTTTTTGAAGATTTTATTCATTTATTCATGAAAGACACAGACAGAGAGGCAGAGACACAGGCAGAGGGAGAAGCAGGTCCCCCACAGGGAGCCCAATGTGGGACTCCAGGATCACAGAACTCCAGGATCACAACCTGATCACAACCTGAGCCAAAGGCAGACACTCAACCACCCAGCCACCCACACGTCCCTTTACTGGATTTTTAAAAATTTTTATTTATTTATTCATAAGAGACACAGAGAGAGAGAGGCAGAGACACAGGCAGAGGGAGAAGCAGGCTCCATGCAGGGAGCCTGACGCGGACCCGATCCAGGGACCCCAGGATCACTCCCTGAGCCAAAGGCAGGCGCTAAACCACTGAGCCACCCACGCATCCCTAGATTATTTTAATACACTACAGATTATATTATTCCCAGCATCTTGGTAAAAAACAAATATACCTGCAATGGAGCTGAAAGTTTCCAGAAAGCAAATGGGCACGGTAAATGGATGTTTTCCTTACTAGAACCAACCACTATGTGTAATGAACTAAACAGCAAAGCATTCCTAAATGCAAATTAATTATGTATTTTTTTTAATTAAGGGTACTCAACAATGGGTCAGAGTTCGGGTATTCAATGGATATTCCATGTACCTAACCATTCACAAACATTTGGTTTGTACAACCTTTTCAAAACTCAACCCAAAAGGATTTTGACCCCATCACATTCACCGCCCTACACATTATTGAGGCAGGCTGGTCACTAACGCACCTGCCCACAGGAAGGTTTCCTCTTCTCTTGGCTGACTCTTGGGTCATGATCAGAAAAATCTGAGAGGTTATAGATCCCCATTTTGAAGTTTCAGAATTCCACCCTAACCATTACTGGGTGTGATACTGTTTTCTTTCCCCTAACAGCAACCACAGGATGGCCTAACTGGTACATGCTCCACTTGGCAACCTAGCCCAAATGGGGCTTTATCTGTTTTGTTTACCATGATAGCCTAAGCTGCTAGGCTGGTACCTGACCTAGAATCAACACTCAACAAATATTTATTAAATCAGGAAATGAATCATATGAGTAACATAAGCATTCCATAAATTTTTAGTTATTTAAATTAATTTAAAATACTTAATATGCTTATATTAGATCTAGTTTATTCATTTTTACTCCTAATACCATATCTTATAAGAACAAACAACAACAACAAAGAATAAACAACAAACTGATTCTCTCTACTGTGGATGGCTAGTTTGCATGTACTGGCATGGACAAATCTTAAGAACATAATTTTTGGAGAAAAAGCATATTCCTGGATATATAAATATATTGTAAAGGATTTTCATAATGCACAGAAGAAATACATAATGGATAATGGTTACTTCTGGAAAGAAAGGAGAGAAAAAGAGATTAATGGATGGAAGTACAGCTAATTTACAATTTTGTACTTCTTTCCTTTCTTTTTAAAGATTTATTTATTGAAAGAGAGACAGGTGTGTGTGTGTGTGTGTGTGTGTGTGTGTGTGTGTGTGTGTGAGCAGGGGGAGAGGCAGAGGGAGAGGGAGAAGCAGACTCCCCACTGAGCAGGGAGCCCAGCTGAGGACCCTGAGATCATGACCTGAACTGAAATCATGAGTCAGACGTTTAGCCAACTGAGCCACCCAGGTGCCCCCAGTATTTCTTTTCTTAAAAAAAAAAAAAGAGAGAGAGAGAGAGAGAGCGACAAAGAGAGGTTATAAGGATCTCTGTTATTTTGTTTGCATTTTTCTGTACATTTGAAATATTTTATACTTGAAACTAAAAGATAAATTTTAAGAAGATGATAGAGGCACTAGGCTGGCTCAGTAGGTAGAGCAGGGAACTCTTGATCTTGGGGTCATGAGTTCAAGCCCCAAGTTGGACATAGAGCTTACTTAAAAATAATTAATTAAAAGATGATGATATTTTTGGCTTTCACAAACTCCTTGAAACATAAGAACTTAAGCTCAACCAAAGAAGAGTATGCTCACATAATTTATGCTTAAAATGAATGATTTCTAATAGAATAGTTTTTATTTTCATTTGCGTAGAAATAAAACATACAATTAAGTTAAAATTTTTAGGGAGAAATAGCATCATATTTCTCCATTATATTTATAGCCTTGTATTTTTTTTGTAAGATTTTTTTTTTTGAGAGAGAGAAAGGGAGCAAGAGCCAAGTGGAAGGGAGTGAGGGGTAGAGGAAGAAAGAGAAGCAGACTCCCCACTGAGCAAGGAGCCCGATGGGCTCCATCCCCGGACCCTGGGACTGTGACCTGAGCAGAAGGCAGACACTTAACTGACTGAGCCACCCAGGTGCTCCTATAGTCTTGTATTCTTATAAATACCTCATCTTAGTGTAATTTCTCATATCCATTATTTGAGTGGCTAATGTCCCACTCCTAGTTAATTTATGCAGAATTTCCAAATAACCTTAATTATATACATAGATAATTTAAGGGCTATATATTTTTGTGAGATCTGGCTTCTCTACTCACAAAAAATAATTCCACAGAAACATGTTCCTCCTTATTAACACTTTACTCATTACCTCAATCCTTTAGATACCAGAGATTGTATTTTACTTACAAATCCAGTCTCCAGTATGTTCATTGTTTTTTTTAAGATCTTATATTCAAGTAATCTCTACACCCAATGTGGGGCTTGAACTGACAATCCCGAGATCAAGAGTCACATGCTCTACTGGCTGAGGCAGTGAGGCACTCCCCAGTTTCCTATATGTTGCATCTTGTTCTACCCAAGCCCCTCTGGAGACATGGCTTGTCTGAGAGAATTCTAGCTAACTTAATAATATAAGTCTGCTGTCCCAACAAGAACTTACATTTATAAGCAGAAAGAAGTCAGAGTTCTTTACAGTGGCTAAAAAAAATGTAATCAAAGCAAGTTAGAATCTTCAATAGTTTCAATTTAAAAGCCCAAGTACAACCTAGGGAGCTTGCAATTTTGTAGTCTGTTACTCCAAAGAAACGTGAAGATCAAATAAGAATAAGAGGAGGAAGCAATGATATGTCATCACGTGTTCATTGGCATTTTTCCCCCCACAGATCAGCATCCTGCAGTGCATACTGAGGGTTTTTGAATAGTGAACTGATGCATTTCTCATCCTTCCATTACAAAATACGTGTATGCAGGAAACAGGGCCAACAGATCGAAAAGTCTGATGTAACTTTCACAAATACTCAGGTATCCAAGTAGGTAAATTCATTTAGACTTTGACCGTGTATTTTTTTTTTCTTTTTAGAGGGAGATGGTGACTGAGCGAGGGAAGATGGTCTGTTCAGTCATTTGTAACCAAAGGACACAACTGAGAGGGGGCTGTGATGCCCTCTTTGTTATTCCCTTCTCTAAGCAAATAGTTATTAAATCCTGGGTGCAGAACACTGGTATTTTAGGTGCTTTGGAAGAGAAAATAATCTTTCTAAAGTATAAACCCTGTTGTCACAGTATTTTGAAACTGGAATGCCCCATAGAGTTAGAAATATCATCTGTTGCTGTGGCAAAGAGCCAAGCCAACCAGTCCCTAATGGACAGGAAGCCAACCAAATATCTTGGCTGGTGTCCTGCCACCCTCTGCCAGCTGAACCAAGTGGTTCGTGTGGTGGCAGGAGTAGAAACGCATAGGTTATGACACAAGCAATATAATCAAAGTGGATCTCTAGATAAAGACAAAGTTAAACTACAAAGTTAAGCAAGAAAGGAAACATAATAATTACAAAACCCTGGGCTTTTTAGCGTGCAACATTCTACAGGCTATTTTCTTCTGCTTCAGTTAAATAAGTAATTTTTTCCAAATACAAAGGCATCAGATTAAGGAAAACTTACCTGTTGTCTATGGTACTGTTACTGTTTCTCAGGTTAGGTTTTATATTTATACACCTCTTCTAACTAGTTATTTCCAGGGTTTTTCTTTTTTTTTTTTCCATTCAGCAGGCTAGAATTGAATTTTAAATTGTGATGGTGATGATTTAGGGGTCTGTGAAATACTACATTCCTGCAATGACATGTTTTTCTGCTGTGTTTATTTTACATAGAAAAAAACTAATGTGCCAAGTGGAGGCAGAGAAGTTATTTTAACCCTGCTTTGTGAATCCCTTTGGGCACACCTCATGTACGTTCCTCTCATTCAGCGCCTGGGTGAACAGCAGGAGCTTCCTTTTCTTCTTCAGAAATGTCAAAAGGGGGAGGGGCAGGCTGGATATTGTGACACTATTTTACAATGATGTAATATTGAGTCCCTAGGCTTCATGTTTCTGGAAGCTCCATAACAATGTGGAATGTTATGCTGTGTTTGTCTCTGCCTGTATTTCTGAAGTCTGCGTGTGTGTGCACACGCATTGTGTGGTGACACAGATAACTGTTTGGATAGGTCTTGAAGTTAAAACCCTCACTTTACATTTTCAGTATCACTAATCTTGCAGCTACCTCTGCTCCTTGTGGAAGCAAATTGTATTTTATGTAAAGACACACCATCTAGACCACGTAGCAGACTGTAGTTACATCCTCTGGCCAAAATGACAAGACTCAACAGGAAGCCGAAATACAGATTAATGCATTAAAAAATGTGGCAGCTGAGAGCCTGGTATAACTCATCTCGAGGTCAAAGCTATAAATGGGACGGTATTTTTTTTTTTTTTTCTGGTGTAGGAAGCCAGTTGGAGATGCCTATGTAAAATGTGGAATTGTAGCATTGATTCCAGGACGGAGTAATGAATAGCATAGCTCTGTTAAGGCCACAAAATGTCTTTTTGTAAAAGTCACTAAACCTTTCACTAAACCTCCCTCTCCTCTGAATCTTTAATAGGCAATGCTTCATGGGAGAGCTTAAGCAGAACACTTGTCTTAAACACTTGTCACCGGCCAGGCACAAAGCACTTGGAGCGATGATGTCATGATGCTGAAGCCGCCTCGCACTTTCTTTTGGAGATCCCTACTTAGGCCTTAGGAAATGTTATGCTCAGGCCATTCTTACCCAACTTCTGGGGGAAAAAAACCTATCCGTGTCATAAGAAGCAAATTCATGCCACCATAATAATAACTATGATTACTATTATAATACAGCTGGCACTGTATAAATGCTCATTATATGCCAGACACTGAGTGCTTTACATGTATTAACCCACTGAATCCTCAGTGAGGATTTCGAGGCGGGCCCAATGGTTAAATGTTTTCTACGGATCCGAAAAATTGAGGCACAGAGAGGTTAAGTAAACTGGCACAAAGTCCCCCAGTTGATAAATCAGGAAGCCAGAACTTGAATGAGATGGTCTGAGTCTGTCGCCCTTAACCTGTAAATGCTAAGAATTATTAATGCGCCAGTCCTTTCCGGGGTGCCTGCCCCTCCCCTTACCAGTGTAATGAGATTCATTCTAAAGGTAAGAATTTTAGCTATTAGATTAGATCAGGGTGGAGTTTTACAAGCCAGAAGAATTATAAGCAAATCTCCACCTTTCCTTCATGAGTCAGATAGGGACCCATGCTGCCTCGAGCTAGCTAATCTCAAGAACTCTTTGTGAAGTTCATTTAAAAATTGAATCTAGGACATTTGAAATAAGTGTTACAAAGAATGCTAGTTCTTTGCAAGTAGTTAAGCCCCAGAACCCATATAATTGTAATAAAAGAGAAACAGGAAAATATCCAAGATGTTTTTACAGGATTTGAAGGGAAAATCCGTATGGCAAATGTACTGATTCAAGGCAACTGTTTAGGCAAAGCCTGTGTCAGTTTCGGTCTTTGTGACAAGGCACGGACAACTAGTAAAAGTAGTTAAAGTGTCAAATATGGTGCACAATGAAAATCAAAAAGGGGAAAATGTGAGAGTCAATGTTTGGACAATTTATATAAAAAAATATGGGTACAATATGGCAGAAGGTGAAAGAAGGTGGCCTCCCCTACAAATGCAATATGCTCAATGAAAGAATGTTTTATTTGGGCATGTCAACAGTCAGCCTAATCTGAAAACCCAACCATCAAGTGCCAGATGAGGAGTGCAAAAATGCCAAGAAACATATCAAGAGGTAAAGAGAGCCAATAAAAAAAACTTCCATCTTGTGGCAGTTTTATGAAAGGGATTTACATAGAAATCAAGGGCTAATAATGAGAGCACACAAATTACTGGGGAAAATGATGATTAGTGATAATAATTGTTCGAGAAAACGTGTGTCACCTGCCTCTAAATGGTAATTTATGTGTGACTGATGAATAATTCAAGTTCCTAAGCTTAGGACAGGCCCTGCTGTTGTTACTGACTAGTTTCCTAGTCAGGCCAAGGGGACAGGGCTGCAGCTGAATAGACCCCCCGAATTACCAATCCCTCACAAGCAATTCTTCGTTGCCTCTGACTCCCTGGTCCCGCCTGCGAGGCCTGAACATCTTTCTCTCTCTCCCTCTCCAGCCCCCTCCCACGCTGCTTTGTGCATCTTGTTCATCTTCAAAGTCTGAATAAAACAAAGAGCTCATAACCTCCAAGTTTCCAGACACTTACAGGGTTTTGTGTATACACCATGTAAGACTTTGAAAGAAAACATACAAAGGAATAATCTGCTCGGTCAATTAGAGGAAGAAATTGTCTGAATATTGACCCCCGGTACCCAGAAAGAAGTTTCATTCTGTTTCTCTACAAACTCATGTTCGGAAAAATAAGATGTATCAGGAGTGCTGTTGCAGATACTATTTTAAGATTGACAAAGACAGTAATGGAACAGAGAAGTTACCAACCTTTCCAAATGAGTGGTGTCATGATATCACCCTCAAAGAAAAAGAGTTATTATTTAAAGAAAAGGGGAATAGGCCTTCTATCATCTTAATCTTTGTGTCCCTCCCCCCCCCCCCCCCCCCCCCCCCCCCCCCCCCCCGCCCAGAATTCATACGTTGAAACCTAATCCTCAGCATGATGGGATTTGGAGGTGGGCCTTTCAGAGGTGATGAGGTCATAAGGCAGATATCTCAGGAATGAAGTGAGTGCCCCTATGAAAGAGACCCCAGAGACGTCCCTTGCCTCTTCTGCCTTACAGCAAAGACCACAGTCTACAAGGAAATGGGCTCCCACCAGTGAATCTGCCTTGCTCTTGGACTTCCCAGCCTCCAGAACTGTGAGGAATAAATTGATGTTATTTATAAGCTACCTAGGCTATGGCATTTTGTTATAACAGCCCAAAAGGACAAAGACGAGGCTCAAAGTTATAACTTTAGATATATTTGAGTGGTATTTCAATACTTCTTATTGTCCTCAATCAAGGACAATAAGATATTTTTGTGATATTTTTGATTACATGTTCACAAATTAATTTAGTAAAAAATTAACTATTATCTTTGCTCAAGGTATAGAAATATTTAAATAGCATTTCTCTGTCTGTTTTTGCAGTGGGGTTGTTCTGGCAGAACCAACTTTTCTTTCAAAGATTTATTTATTTATTTAGGGGGTGTGGAGGGCAGAGGGAGAGAGAGACTCTCAAGTGGATTCCGCACTAAGCGTGGAGCCCGATGCAGGGAGGGGGCTCGATCCCCCTACCTGAGATTAAGACCTGAGCTGAAATCAAGGGTTGGTCACTCGACCAACTGAAGCACCCAGTCGCCCCTAACAGAAGCAAGTTTTTACAACATTTCCTGTATCTTCCCAATTTCTAGGGGTGAGAAATCGAGAATGGAGAAGGAGAAAGAGAAGGAGGAGAAGGATCCAGAAGAGAATGGCAGGAAGTAAGGAGAAAGGGAGGAAGAAACGGAGAAAAGGGGAAGAAAAAGATGGGAACATACTAAAAATATCCTCCTTCCAAATGTTAAAAGCAATAAGGAAATTTTAACTTGGTTTTAGAAATGTCTATGCAGTCTTCCCTATTGGATCTTACAGGAAAATCCCTTTGTTGTTCAATGTTAAGTTCTCAAAGTTTACAAGTAAGCAAAGTAAGCCGTTTTCAAGGAAGTATGATTTCAAGGACACTGGCTTTAAAAATAATTCTTTCTCCTTTCTGATTTGAAAAGTCTGAAATAGAGTTGTTTTTTTTAATTTTGTGATTGGATACAACATGAATATCTCGAGACAGCCAGTGTAAATCTTTTACACTTTAGTATGAAATTTTATCAGATACTTTTCTACAAATGATTGAAGAAGAGGGAGAGCCAAACACAAAAGGTGCCTGAAGAAGGGGAAGGAAGTAAAAGCAAATGGAGAAAGGACTAGATGCAATGCGGTTAGTTTTCCTTGACTTTGCAGCTTTACCTAAAAGGATGGTGACTATTACCAAGCTGCTCATATTTGTCAGGAAGGAACCAGGTCAACTGTCTTTGTATGCAGAGCGCAAACCATAGAGTAGCCATTCTATGGATATTTGCTGAGTTCATGAATAAGTGAATGCAAGTATTTAATGGTTAATATAGTCTTGATATTTTGTATAATCTATACACATGATCCCTAGCCTCTGGAAAATTGCTTCTGGAGACATGGCATATCTAACAAGTATTCTTTCGAAGTAGCTACTCCTCTGCATCAATTTCCAACCTAGGTTCGCCTCCCATCCCCCAACCCCACCCCATTTTAGTTTCTGGTTAGGAGATTTCTTGAGTTTTCCGATAAGCAAAGCAGAGCAGGCAATTTTTTCATGGTTATTACAGTGAAAGACGGAAAATGATAGAGACATCCCAAAGATGAACATATTTAATAATTTACTTAAATATTTACTGAGTACCCGTCAATATCTCTGACCTCTTGGGAGTTTATACCCTGGTAATGGGAAGCAGACCAAAAAAGATACAAACAAACACAGAACATATTTTTGTTCAGAATATAATAGGTTCTATTTTTTTTTTAAGATTTTATTTATTCATGAGAGACAGAGAGAGGCAGAGACACAGGCAGAGGGAGAAGCAGGCTCTATGCAGGGAGCCCGACGTGGGACTCGATCCCAGGACTCCAGGATCATGCCCTGGGCCAAAGGCAGGCGCTAAACCTCTGAGCCACCCAGACATCCCAATAGGTTCTATTTTAAAAGAGAAGATGGCAGAGAAAGACTGGGAGGGCACTAGATTTGGCCTAGAAATGCTTTGTGAGGAAGCAAGGAGAAAGATGCAGCCCTGTTCATTTCTGGGGGGAAGTGTTCCCGGAGAAAAAACCAGCAACTGCAAAGTGTGTGGAGGTTTCATATAGGAGAAGTCTAGTTTCTAACACAAGCCCAATAATTTAAATTGTCCTTGAACGTTCTTTAAAAATGAATGTGTAAGAGATCTTCTAAGTTCTAATTCTGTCTTTGCCATTTTTTTTACTCAGCAGTCTTAGGTTCCAGAGAGGTATGTTCTTTCCCTACGGGCTTCCTTCATATTTGCGCTGATGAGTATAAGCATGAAGATTGGCCAGGATTTAAAAAGTGAGTCTGTGCGCTGTGATGATGCAGCCATGACTTGCCGTTAAAAAAGAAAAATCAAGTGTATTCCCTCCAAACACATTCATTAGAATTCACATCTGAACTGGGGAGCGTGAAGGGACTGTGGCCTAGGATTTGGACATCAACACATTTATAATCATCAATACATTAGCGTGGGTTCATTTTACCACGTGGTCTAATAACCATTGCCTTGGAAGGCAAAAAGCAGGACCTTAAAAGACCAAAAAAAAAAAAAAAGAAAGAAAGAACAAAAAAGAGAGACCTAAGTTTGGTTGATGAAGGAGAAAAGCAGGAAAAGCTCAGCACATGAAGACAAAGTTATTTTATGCTCCTAAATAGTGGTTCTAGAGTATTTTATATGAAAGGAGAAATGTTTCCTTACTGCACTCGAATTATAGGAGACAACAAAGCAGACACGAACATTTTTTCCTAGAGCTAGGACAAATTGCATCATCTCTATGCATGAGTGCTATGATTGTGTCCACTGCTGATTGTGTCTTACAAGACATTGTGCTTTATCCTTGATTTTTAAAACAGTTCCAGTACTAACTACATCACGATGGTAGCTTTAAAATGTTAATTGTTAATATTATGGAATCTATTTTAATTTAATGTTTCCCTAACAGTAAATCCACTGTAACTGTAAAGCAACATCTTAAAAATTAGGGACCATAGAAGACCTTCTTTGGAATTGCACATACTGTTCTGAATATCTGCAACAGTGAGGAATGGTATTCAAATGGGCATATCAGAAGGTAATATTTCTTTTTTTTTTTTTTTCAAAAGTACCATTGGAAGAAAAAATAAAGAAGCTGATTTTCTCGTGTGTCTTAGAGGTCAATTCCAAGAACAAAAATGGGTGGAAAGGAATGGAGGGGAAAAGAAGAAAGAGAAGGAGGAAAACAGATGAAAAAGAGAAAGAAAAGAAGAAGAAAAAGGAGGAAGAGGAGGAAAAGAAAAAGAATCCAAATATATTGTAGGAAGTGACTTTATTCAAATAAATACATCATCTCCCCCAGATGAATACTTTGCATGCATATTTTGACACATTTATTTAAAATTTTTAAAATTTCCTTTATCACATGTCATAATGAATAGAGAATGAATCTCTTCATAATTTTATCTCGTTTGTCTTAAATGAGATACATAAAAGTTACAGCTACATTAACTACCAAAAAGTCTTTGAATCCCAAGATTCTCCTTATCAGAACTAACAAAGTTAAAAGTAACTTTTTAAAAAAGCATGAAATGTTATTGAGCCATCATTTAATTTTCTCTATGTGTTGGCATTATGACATCAACCTTTGAGGGACTACCTTCTTTATCATCTTTATTCCTGGTACTTGTTTTCCCTACTTATATCATCCCAGCCCATCTTCCACAATTCTAACCTCAAATTTTAAAATTAAGCCACCAAGGGAAGTGGCAAAATGTCTGAGTTTCTTGCAAGCGTCTGTGAGAATGCCCAAGGAGAGATCCAGGGCGCCAGAATGAACACACAAGATTTGAGCCTGCCTGTGAAGAGCACTAATTGAATGGGGTGGGAATGCAAGCCTGTTCCAAGCTTTCTTTACTGGAAGGCAAGCCATCTCAGCTATCCACCGCTTCTGCTGCTTTTTAACCACCGCTTTCCCTTTTAATGGGCACCCAAGAACCGTAGGTTGGAGGGCACTGGAGAGCACTGGGGAGACGCCTCTCCCCTGAAAACCTTGCTGCCTTTTCCCAAGAGCTTCCACCTAGGGTCCAGTAGATGTGTTCAAACTCTGCCTCTGCCACTTGCTAGCTCTGTACCTTTGTGAAAGTCATGCAACCGCCTCTGCCCTGCAGTTTTCAGACTGGAAGGAAAGGAAGGCAGGAAGAGAAGCAACACTAATCTCACGCGGTGGTTGTGAGACTTCATGAGAGAAAAATACATAAAGCGCTTCGCTCGATTCCTGGAGCTTTAAAATGATTAAATAAGTGGTCATTGCATGACTAAACTCATAAGCCAGATAAATACTTTCCAGAACTGCTTTTTAAAGATCAACAGAAATAAAAAATGAAGTTAAAGAACACATTTTTTCCCCATCAATAGAAATGTATGAGTCGGTAAATTCTGTCTTTATGCATAGTTTTGTGGTTCTTTTAAATTTACCCTGGAGGAAAAAGACAGAGAGAGAGACACACACAGAGAGAGACAGAGAGTTTTCCCATGTTTTGGGCGGTGCGAGGGTTCAAGAAAAAAAGAAGGCGGCTCCTTAAAGTTCTTCTAGAGCAGACGGGGAAACTGAGGCCAGGAGATGCCCCCTCCGCCAGGCTGGCGGTGGCGGTGGCACGGCGATCTTCAGGACGTTGCCTTCGCGGGAGCCCCGCCCCACCCTTCTCGCAAGCCAGGTGCCCGAGGGGCAGGAGTGCGGCGTCCTGAGCTCCCCACCCAGGCTCCAAAGTCCTGGTGTCCCCCAGGCTCTGGCTCCCCGGGGCGCGCCTCGGAGCCGCGCCCTGGGGTTTGGCTCCGCGCGCTCCGGGGCTGGACCCCGGGCTGGGCCGAGAGGAGCTCGCGGAGGAAAGGGCAGGGGGAGCGCGCCGGGGTGGGCGGGAGATGCCCCCTGGCTTTCGGAGGCAGCTCGCGGGGGTTCCGAGGGTGCCATTCCCGGAGCCTGAGCCGGGCACTCGGCATCCTCCTCCCTCACTCAGAAGTTGCAGGACCCGAGCCCAAGTTCACGCGGTTCGATCCCCCAGGTGTCCCCCGGCCCAGCAGGACCAGCCAAATAGGCTCTGTCCCGCTCCGCTCAGCAGCAGCGTGGGCATCGGCGTTGAAGGTGCAGAGCCCGGGGTCGTGAGACACGCCCTTGCAGACTTCGGGTCCCACACCTCGGTCCCCGGCTGGTCCTCCCCCCTCTTCCTTACTCTTCACCCAGGCGCCCCAGTTTTGCAATTTGAGAAACAAGAAGATAGGGAAAAGGAGAGGGAAAAAAAGAGAGAGAGAGAGAGCGAGGCTTTTCAGGTCCTCTTAAAAAATACAGAGAATGGCTTAAATAGTTCAGATGTATTTTCTAAGTTGCTTCACACATAAAATCCATAACTCCAGCCAAAAAATCAATAACTCCTGCAATAGCCGGGATCCGGGAGAAGGACCCAGCACCGTCCTTGAGCGGAGCTCCCAGGCTCCGGCGGGCTGGGGGCCACCGGGCCGCGCACCCAGCCTGGCCCCAGAGCTCCCAGGCCCTGGGCGTCCTGAGCTTGCGACCCTGACTCCATCCAGGGCCGCACGTCACCGGTCACCTCCGAACTCCAGATTTATTTTTATTTTTTATTTTTTGCAAATTTTCCCAATAAATTGTTTGGGCAAAGTTGCCGCTCCGATTCTCTGCGGGCCAGGCGGGAAGACGCCTGGGAATTGGGTAGAAGGAGGTGGCCCGGGCCCTAGAGTCTTTACACCCCCACCAGCGGCCTGGGTGGGGTCCGTGGGGGTGGGAAGATGAGGAGGGAGATGGTGGCCACTCGTTGGCCAAGTTCTCAGAGGTTCTAAGGGCCAACCCTTCAAGTCCAGTCGTTTCTAAATCTTCCTGGGAAAAGGTCCTGAACGTGAGCCATGTGAGGAGAGGGCGACCGCTTTAATAGCAATACCAAGTTGCTGATACTGTAAACAGGGACACCAGCCCTGTCGCCGCTGCCCTAGTGGCTGGGGCAGTGGCCTGGGTGCCGGGGCCTGCCAAGCGCCCGCAGCTGGCTACTTTGACTCCCAAGACAAGTGTGGGGCTGCTCCTCACCGGCACCCACTTGGAAGTTGGCTGAGGCAAGCTGCTGCGAGCGCCGCCAACAAAGGTGACACCGGGACGCCCCGACCCGAGCCCGGGTCCCTGGGGGCCCGACGCGCCCGGGTCCGCGCTCGCGAAGTCCCCGCTTACGGGGAGAAGAGGGGCGCTCAGTTGGTCTCTGGTGACAGGGCTAAGGGGCTGCTACACGTGGCCAAGGTAAATCGTCAAGTTTCCGAGGGCTCCCAGCAGGCAGGACTCCGGGCTGGAAGCTGCGGGAACCTGGGCATACATCCCCCGCCTCCGGCCCCAGGTGCGCGGTCGCCCCAAACGGTGCCAAGAATGATTTGTGCCACTTCCTGGGGGGCACGGAGTTTAAGCAAAGAGGGCAGGGCCGCGAGTCGATCCTCGGTTGGGGCGCTACAGGTTTTTGTGTGTTGTTTTGTCTTGTTATTCCTAAGGTGCTGGGCTTCCCCCCACCCTTGGCCCCAGGGGACTCCTTCCGCGCGGCGGAGGGGAGGTTGAGGAAAATGCCTGCACCAGACGCCCTGTTGCTATGCGGCTCACGTCTGGACGTTTTAAAATTGCAAACTGTTTTGTTTCCTGGTTACTTTACTGATGAGAGCATTTACAAAACAAAACAAAACAAAAAAACACAACTATTGCAACTCGCTTTTATCCGCTAATAGCTGCGGTTTTATTATTGCGTTCTGGTTGTGACTTATATTTTCAGTTCGGGACGGGAGACGCTCACACTTGACTTGAGCAGCTCTCGATCCTTTGGTCGGCCGTGAAACACAGCTCTTTGGAACCTCTGGTCCCCGTGGGCCCATTTTCAAGGCGCATTCGTCGCCCTGCTGGGGTACAGAGCCCCCCGTCTCCTCCCCCCACCCCCCTGCACCCGCTGCCGTCCGACAGCCCTGCTCCCGGCGCAGCCGCCGCCGCACCCCGAGGCTCACTTCCGACTCTGGACGGTCCCATTCACAGGGACCTATTCACAGGGACCCTCGGCGTCTTTGGCCGAGGCAGGAGGGGATGGGAGCTCCCTCTCTCGGCGGAGCCGCCTGGGAAGCCCGGCCCCGGGGTGCGGGTGGGGGTGGGGGGCTGCGTCCGCGGCTCTGCGGCCTGCGCGCCTCGCTCCCTGGACGCTCCCGGGCGCCAAGGCGAGACCCGGCCGCGCGGCGCTCCTCCCTCGCGCAGCCCAGGTGTGCCCCGCCCGCCGCGGCCCGGACTCCGTCTGCCACCGAGGAGCCTGCCCCTGCCCCCGCCGCCCCCCGACACGGCCCCGGGGCGCTGCCCGCGGCTCGTGCCCGCGCCACCGCCTCCCGCTCGCCAGGCGCACACCCGCAGTCCAGGCGACGCGCAACCGGCCCCGAGCCGGCCCTGCTCTCGGGTGCCTCGGGTTCCCCGTGTCCCCCCCAGCCCCCCAGCCCTTAGCTGCAGACCCGGGCACCTGCTGACCAGCCTGGCACCGAGGGAGGAGGGCCCGCGCCCGCGAGGCGACACCCGGCGACGGGTCCCCCCCTCGCTCCCGCTGCGGGCGGCTCCGACCCCGAGCTCCGGCCCACGCCGCCCCGGGGAAGGGAGCCTAAGGAATCCGGAGGTGCCCCCAGGGCGGGCCCCGGGCGACCCGTCTGGTCCACAAGGTCCCCTCCGTCACGGTCAGACGGCGGAACCCCGAGCCCCGAAGTGGCGGGTGGTGGGATTTTCCTGGGGCCTCTCCAGCCTCTGGGTTCTGCTGAGGTGTGCTGGGGCGGTGGGGGGGGGGGCACATAAAACGCAGAGTCGTGTTTCTTCTACAAAATGAGCGTTTGGTCTACATGACGATGGCCCAGGGTTTGCTCTGGGCTCACAGGGCGCTGGGGCGAGGTCTCCCAAAACTTGCGCGCCCCTTTAGCTCGCGGACAGGTGACGGGCATGGGGGGACACCAGGCCAGGTCGGCGCACCCTGCCGGCCCTCCTCTTTCTTTCTAATAGGCGAGGGGGCTCTTTGGAGTTATGGTTACTCGCATCCTGGTGGTGGTTGTCTTCTTGGCGGCTTGAGGAGTGCGAAACAAAGGCATCTGGACTGCTCGACGCACCGTTTGTTCTGCTTCCCTCTTGTTAGCAAAATCAGCGTCTTCCTTAGTTTTTATTCTTTTAAGCAAAAAAAAAAAAAAAAAAAAAAAAACCCAGGTCGGGGGAGGACCGAGGAACTTTGTCCACGGAAGCACATTCGGATTCCTCCCCACACACACACACTCGCTAAGGATACCCCCCCCCCCCCAGCTCCGAAAGCTCTGCCCTCCCCCAGGTTCCCAAAGCAAAGTTCTAGAAGCTCACTTCCCAAGGCCGCTCCACGGGCTCTCCCTCCCCATCTGCAAGGAACTGTGGATAACGACTCGTGGCTTAAAACAACACACACACACAAAAACTCGTGTTTCAAATTTTAAAAAAAGGGGGGGGCAGCAAATAAACGCGTCGGGTTCAGATTTCAGATACATCGGAAGAGGCGAAGCCCCTTGCCCGACATCGCCTGCCGCAGGTCCTGCGCCCCGGTAGCCGGGGACCCGCAGCTCCCGGTCGCCCAGTTCAGAGGCGACGCCAGGCCTGGGCGCGCGCAGAAGTTTTCAGGGCGCCGGGGCCCCGCGTGCAGACTCGCCGGAGCTGCAGATCCCCTCGTGCCCACTAGAGGTCACTGGGCCCTCGCAGCTCGCCGCGCGGCCGGCCGCCCCCCGCTCCTTAAGCTCAAATTAGCCGCGCGTTAATTAGCACCCGAGTCCATCAAGGCGCGTTCTTCGGTACAGTACTCCGGCAGGGCTTATATAGGCGACCCAAACCCAGCCAAAGCAAACCTCCCCAAACCCAACACTTCCAGCATGTCCAAAATGGGAGACGGGCGCCTGAGTAACCCGGGGCAAGGTATAGTGCCATCACGCTTTAACTTTTGTTCGGTGGGGCTTTGCTGAATTGCTGCGACGAGAACCCTCTCCGCGAGCGCAGGTTCGGCGGGGCCCGGCTCTGCGCCCCAGCTTTCCCAGGCGGGGCGGCGCGCGTCCCGGCCCCGCTCGCTCGCACACTGGTCCTCCCCCCCCACACCCCGGCGGATTTTTCCAACTCCGATAGCCACGGGGGCAGAGGGGGCCCAGGTCCACACCGTCCTAGGCGCACACGAATATAAAAGACTATTTATCCAGGGTGCGGAGTACCTAAAAATGCCCAGATGTCTTTGCAATTGGGAGAGCAAAGAACTAGAAACGACGCCGTTTCTCCTGCCTCTGGATGTGATCCGGGCGCAGGGGTGGGGTGGGGTGGGAGGGGAGGGGTGGCTGAGAAGGACACTAGGAAATCGACCCTGGTGATTTTAACCCGCGAGGAAGGGGGGCCTGCTAGTGGCCAGGGAAGGTCCTCGCCTCTTGCTGAGCGTGCGTGGGTTTTGGGTGGGTTTTTTTTTTTTTTTTGGTTGTTGTTGTTTTGTTTTCAAGCTACACACAAGAGCTTGAGGTCTAGTTTGTTTGTTTGCTTTCTTTCCCACCTAGAGCCCCCCCAGAATATGTTCCACTAGGGACTGAGGAGACTCAGTCATGTCTTCACGGCCTCAACTAAATCACTAAGAATTGCATGAAACGAAGCCCAGGTCGATTCCAACAGCGCTGGCCGAGGGTCGGATATTTGGGACCCTCCGCGACAAGTTCCTTTGATACGGTGTTCTGGAGGGTGGAAGGGTCACCTGAGGAGCTCATAATTCTTTGGGAGAAAAATCTTGGAAATGTTTTCGACAGAGGGGTTTATGCGATCGGAGGTCTTTTGCCTTGGGGGAGGGGAGCAGGAGGTTTCGGGGTGGGGGGAGGACTGTGGATGTCCTAACAGTTTGGGGGACCGACTTTTTTTTTTTTCACAGTCATTGGTGCAGATCCCAAAGATCTGGACTTTTGGGTCTTTGGGAGAGCGGGATTCAGGGCATCATTACCCACCGTTTATCCAGGCTGCTCAGTGACGGGCTAAAGATACCTGACGTGCCCTCATTGTGCATCGGGCTTCTCCTGGGTTGGTTTAATGGTGGCAGGTTAATAAAGCCACCGGTACGCCTTCAGGGGGCAGGGGCACCCCATCAGGCCGCGCCGTAGGTACCTCCAAGGTCAGCGCCAATCGCACCCAGGAGGCGGGTGCAGGCCGTTAGTGAGGGCTCCCGGAGGCCCCGCAGCAGGTGAGTAGCCCGCCCTTGGTGAGGTCCGAGGGGGCGCCCTAGGGAGCCCACTCCAGCCTGGAGCAGCGAGGGGCCTCGGATGTCCCTGGAGAGGACTCTGGAACCGAGAAGCCGCGGCTTTGATCTTTCTGTCGGCGCGGTCACGGGGCGCCACCCTTGAAGTCTCCCCTCCAAGACACAGTCCCCACCTTCCTCTGCGGGCCGAGGCGCCTCCCTCCAGCCCGAAATTCGTTCCTCTTCCCCTTGGCCTTTGGCCCGAGCGCTGCCGAGCCAGCGTCCCAGGCCCGATGCGCCGCCAGAACCCGATCCAGCTCCGCACCCACACAGGTGTCAGCTTGAGCTGACATTATGTAATGGATCTGGCAGCCGGGGCTCTTACCAAACGGAATTAAGGAGGGTGGGGTTTTCTCTTTTCTTTTCCTTTTTCTTTTGACTACATCTGGTGTCAGGTGTACTTGATCCGCGGCAGCAGGTGTTTTTCGCAGGACAAGACCAAGCGGAAGGGCGGCCCGGGTCAAAGCACTCCCAGGAAAGGGCCAGAGGCAGGCCTGGGGGCCCTGAGACCGGCCTCCAGCTCCCCTTCCCGAGCCGCTCACCTGAGGTCGCAGCCTCCGCAGCCTCCGCGGGGGCTGGAGTCCTGGGCGGGGGGCGGACAGCAGGTTGCCCCCGCTTGCTCTCAGTTTTCTGATAAAGCCCCTCTTGGTAGAAACTGTAGGCTTCCCATCTCTGGCTAGTTGCCTTTTATTAGCCTACAGATCCCCCCCCCCCCCTCCCGTGAGTGTGGCTGAGTGTAAGACGGGGCGGAAAATCAGGAGATTCTCAGTAAAATACCCTCGCAGGTGACAGGGAGCCCCGCCTTCATCTGGGTACTTTCACCTGAAAGCCACCTCGGCGGGCGGGCGCAGGTCTCTAAAACTCAACCAACGAGAGCCAGTTCGGGACTCTTGATAAGATGCAAGCCTACGGGACTCATGCTGCATTAGAATTTTTTAAACATTTTACCAGTTTGGGTACGCTGCAGAAGGGAGTCAGATACTGTCAGACTCCATTTTGCTAGATAGAAACGAAAGAAAATTTAGGAATGGTGGCATCCCCATCTCCAAACCGGCAGTCTACTTGTGGACCCCAAATAGTTGTCTCCATGGAATTCAATGCCAAGGGCTGCTTTGAACTGCTATAGACCTTAGGAAGGGTTCGCCCCTTAAAGAGCCAAATGCTCCATTCGGGGTAGGGGGCTCACCTGGGAACGATAAAATGCCAATAATGCTTAGGTGACCAAGAGGAAGGCTGAATTTGAACCTCAGTGTTCAGTTCTAGAAGGACGAACTCCTATCATTAAAGGAGGGCGTGAAGGTTAAAAGCAGAGGCTTGGGGGAGTTTTGACAGTAACTGTGAAGACAGTGGCCAGGCGCTGGGCGTCCAGGTGGTCATTTACAGGAGGTCTGGGTGAGCATCCCAACTCCTTTATTTGAACTGCTGAATTCAACTTGTGCTTTGAAAGACTTGAGTTGCAATCACACAAATAAAAATATCTCTCTCTCTCCCTCTCTCTCTCTCTCTCTAGAGTAGCTGTCATATACAGAGGTTAAAAAAAAAAAAAAGCTGCCAGATAAAACTAGCAAACCCCTTACACTGATATTGACATGACCCCAGGGGTGGCCTGTCCCCCTGTGTTAATTGTAGCACAGCCTCAGCAAGGACTACCTCTAAATGAGATTTAAAAAAAAAAATCTTGTGAAAATAAGCAGGGAGAAGAGTAAGATCTGTGGGAAAAATTTTAAAACAAAGTTTAAACTAGTTCCAGTAAATATGGCATGGTCAGAAATGTTTAGTAGGGAATTGTTGCTTTCCTTGGGGCTGCGGGAGCCCCTGGTTGTTATCACCGGAGCCCTTAGCAAAAAGAACCAGGAAGCAGCACCCCCCCACACACACACACACACACTCTTTTTTGAACCGCACAGGAGTTTCTTCACGATTTCTATTTGCTGGATCTCATCTGCCAGCTGAAGATCCTGTAGTGATCTGGGAAGGGACCAGCCCTGACATGCAGCCGTCTGTTCCTGGGAGGAACTTGGAGATATAACTGTGTTTTCATGCCAGAAGGACAAAATGATTTTGCCCAGAATCAGGTTGTGTTTTCAAGTTACCTTTCCAGTCTAATCACATGGTGCTTAAAAGACTGATAAACATAGGGCGAACTCATCAGTGCAGTCACGAGTGAACCAGTTTCCGTTTGGAGTTTTCCTGGTATCCTGGTAAAGGGTCTCAAACCTTTGAGAGGGGCAGGCCGTACATCCTTGGGGCATCAGTGGCTATTGGGTGTCGAATTCAGGCATTTGGAGGCATTTTGCTAGTGAGGAAGACGAAATCTCCAAGGTTGTCACAGATGATTTAGTGTGGGGGAGGGAGGAACGTAATTTATAAAGTTGACTGTTTAAAATATAAAGAAGAAAAGTTTTGCACTTTAAGCCCTATTTAAACATAACCAAAATTTCTTCTGTCATCCTCTGCCTAACAGACAATCCACTACTTGCTTTAACATTAATTGTTCCGTATCTCAGAGCTGTACCTTGTTGAGCCCACTCCCCCTCCTCCAGAGACCCTGATCCTGAGGCCTCAGGATTAGAAGCAAACGGTGGCTAATAATTTCAAAGAAAGAAGCAAATTCTCTAAAATTGTATTCAACAAGCAGAGCAGTTTAATTATTAAGCAATTGTTAAATAACGCAAAAATGAGTTCTTTCTCCATCATACCCTTGAACTATATCCTGAATGTTGCCCTTACACAAATACCCACTTCTGAATGTGTGGCTGAATCACGGAGACCGTACTCTCACCCTCAGAAAGCCAGCTCGGACCGCGCGCGGGTGCGCGACAGCTGGGGTGCTGATGCAGCGGCTGCGCTGGGAGCCGAGCGACCCACTCGTGCAGGCTGGGCTGGGGGCTGCGCACTTCCTCCTGCCTCTCCTACCACCGCTCTGCAAAAGAATTGTTTAAACTAAGGCTGCACGCCGGCTCCTTTTGCTCAGGGGAAATATTTTCATTTGCCTGCAGCCAACAGTTTTTAAAGAACAACTTCGTTGGTTCCATTTTCCTTCAAAACTATGGGGGCCACAAACCAGCAACATTGCATCCTCCTTAGTCTGGAGCAAGGTCTGGCAGGTAAATGGGCTCTAAAAGCTGCCAAATGTCGAGCAATCTAACATTCAGAGATTTTTTTTTTTTAATGCCACGGGATAGGTATATAACTGCACAGCAATACTAATCCCTTAACTAAATATACAAATGCATTGTTCACCAAACCGTCCAGTAGTTTCACTGCATTGGGAGAAAGAGGATGGTGACCGTGACATCATTGCTATTATTTAAATTAAACTGCTATGGGTTAATATAATTGTTAATAAAAGCCTTCTTCTGCCCGCCTCTCAGGGTTTTTCCCCTCCCCCTCTGGCATTTTATGACGTGCCATCCACGATAAATGTAAGCAGAATTATGTGGATCCTGGTAGCCTATTCTAGGACTGTAATGTCGCGTCTACAGGTCAGCGAGGAAATGCGGAGGATAATTACCTTGTTTCAAGACTACATTGAGAAAATAGACTTCTTTATTAGTTTAGGGTGCTGGTGTTCAAACTTTTCTCTTTGTAAGTGTGTGTGTGTGTGTGTGTGTGTGTGTGTACACACAGAGAATTCTATACACGCTTGTGCGCACCCCTGTAGTAGTGCCATGTTTGTGCACTAAGGCTGCCATGTAATCATCACATTGGGTTGGCTTAATGCATTTAACAGAACTAATGGGTCGTCTGTGCCGAAAAGCATGCGCCTATTTTTTAATCCCGTCACGTAATAAAACGGTTTTGTACCAGTCTGAGACGTCCACCTTTATCCCTTATAGATGCTCTCGTCTATAGTTGAAAAGAAAAACCCTTTCAACAACTTTTGGTTCCTGACCATGGCTAAAATGTGCCCCCTTCTTTCTCGGCAACTATCCTTTATTTTGTAAAGCCTATTCTCGGGTATAATAATAATAACAACAACAACAGCAGCAGCAGCAAACAGTCCTTGCTGTATGGAGGCTCGGTTGAAATGATCCGGTGAGCTCGCGCCTCGGTCCTGGCTGCTGCGGAATCTCAAATACTGAGTATGATCGGACTTGGTCGTGGGCTCCAAGCTGCAGGAGACCGAAGCTACTTTTTCGTGCCGGGATTTCACATCTTCCTAGCCTTGAGTGTGCGCGCTACACACCCACCCACCCCCACCCACCCCACCCACCCCTCCCTCCGGAACGCCAGCCGAGGGGGGCCCCAGACGTTAGCAGGCTCGCGGGACCGAGGCCGAGCCGGGGCGGCCTGGGAGCGGCCCGTGGGAGCGTGGCCCGCGCGCGGGGTGAGGGGGCGCCGCAGTCTGGGTGCGGGGGCTGCGCGGGCTTCCAGGGTCTGAGCCGCGGGCGAAGCTGGCCCTGCGCCGGGCCGTGCAAAGTTCCGAGCAGCCTGGAATTCCCCCGAGGGCCGCCCCGGTCCCGGCGCAGGGGAGCCGTCCGCGGCGCGAGCGGGAGCCCGGCCGGCCGGGGTGGAAGCCGGGGAAGGGGGTCCCGCGGCGCTTTTGTACCGCCCCGCCTCGGCCCGCCGCGAGCTGACGCACCGGCTCCCCCGGGACGCTGGGGGCGTCGCGCTGCAGCTGGGTGGGGAGCAATTTATCCCTCGCCGTCCCATCCCAGCCCATCCTCCGTTACTCCACCCTACCCCTCCCACCCCTCCACCTCCTCCTCTTCCTCCTCCTCCTCCTCTACCTACGCCCTCACTACCTCGGATTCTCCACCTCCTCTCCGTCCTCCTTCCTATTTCCCTCTCTCCCTCTCCTCCCTCCCGCCTCCCTTCCCTCTCCCCCCCCCCTTCTCTTCTGAATAAGCAAGCTTTTGCCTCTAAAAGTCACAAGTAATCCTCGTGTGTGACAGAGAGAGAGAGGGAGAGGGAGAGGGAGGGAGGGAGGGAGGGAGGCGAGCCTGCCGAGAGGAGCTGCAGGCAGGAGGGGAATCTGGCACAACGGCTGGGAGAGGAAACTTGACGCTTCTGGGCCTCCATTCGCCAGGGCCTCGCCCGAGGTGAGTACTCCCGGGGGCAGCGGAGTTCGATTCCTGGCAGGGTCCAGCCTCCGCCCGGACCCCGGGCCCGGGGATGGGCACCAGTACCTGGGGCTACTCGGACATCCAGGCAAACGGGGGTGGGGTGAGCGCGGGCGGGCGGGGGCCCCGAGGCTCCGGGGCGCCGCGGAGGTCGGACCCCGGGTTCTCGCCCTCGGGCGCCCTGCGCGTCCCGCCCGGCTTCCCGGGGACTCCGGGAGGCTTCCAGCTACCCGATTTCCCTCTCTGTGCTGCGCCTGCCCACAGCTCCCCTCTTTTACACACCCGCGTGCAAATGGGATCGTGCTCAGTCACCCAGTGACCATCTGCGCCTCGGTCTGCGCCCTGAATCTCGGGGAAAGGGAAAGTTTGGCCAGGCGGGGGGCTGCGCAGCTCTGCGGTTCCCTGGAACCGAAATTGGGAACCAGGGGTTTGTGCAAGGAATCGATAGCTTTCGTTTTCTTCCTTTAAAAAATTTACCTTTAACGAAAAATCGCTTGTATTCAAAAAGATTATTGGATTACTATGTCTGATCAGCTGCTGATTACCTACCAATAAGCGTTTTAAACACGCACGCACATCCGCGCGCGCACACAGGCACACAGACGCCCCGGGGGCTCCGTGCAGTCGGGAAGGCCATCAGAAGTAACCCAGAATTCGGAGTCGCCGGGGCTGTGAAACGTGTAAAGGCTGTGTACGCGCCCTCCCTGGGTACCGGGGGGGGGGGGGGGGGCAGAGGGAGCTCGCGCGTCGGCTCGGCGTTTTCTCTGTGCCTGTGTGTTTCGTGTGTTGTCAGCTGGCTTTGGTTTCTAAGCGCTGAACGCTGCCAGGGGCGGGGGCCGGCCTCCACCATCCACCTCGGCACCCTAGTGGCGAAACAGGACTCATTTGTTTGGTGCAGAGCGGTGACGACCTAGAAGAGACTGAAGTGTGGTTAGGTCGGCACCCTGCCATCCATTACACCTGCGGCAGATGGCTCAAGCGGTACAACGGTTTTGTTGGCGGGGACGAAGGAGGGAGGAGGGGGAGGCTAGGGCCTCGCCCCACTCTGGGGGAGTACCATAAAGAGCCAAAGACATGAAAGAAGCCATAGTCGTACCATCACAGGCAATAATGTTGCAGCGGCCCAGGAGTGAACCTGGGACATGTTAGTGACCTTGGTGCCTGACCCCAGTTGATGACATGGCCGAGAGTTTTAGGACCAATATATTTTCAAATGAATTTTTGATGAAGCACCTCCTTCTTGCCTATACACACACATACACACACACACCTGTCTCCAACCAGATGCACACAGGTGTCCTTGGAGCTCTATTCCCTGAAGCCAAGCGTCATTGAGCCCCTGCGGATTTCACCGCAGCTGAAAGGGAGGCCACTCTGGGGGCAGGGAGCCTCTCCTTTCTCCCCAAATGATTTTTCCAATCAGCCAGCCAGCTACCACACACAAGCCTCCCCCCCCCAGATAACCAACTAGCTGGGATTTAGCGGGGTTCCTAATGTATCCATCTCTTTTTCACATACAGTGATGTGCCTTTCTGTGCAATATTCTCATCCTTGCATCTCTTTCTTCCTTCATGCTCCTCAACAAGCAGGAAAGGAAGTGCACACACACACACACACACACACACACATCCTCCCAGGCGAGCCCTGAGGAGGGCAGGTGTGACAAAGGAACACAGATACAGTCTAATGATAGCTTAGCCTGCCTTCTTTCCTTAATTTTCTTGCTAAGAAAGAGGAATTAACAGAGAAATATATTAAGGAAGACATAAAAAGAATGAGAAGCCTTGTCTCCATGTTCAGTTCACACACACATCACTGCAACAACCATGGATATATATATATATATATATATATATATATACATATATATATTACATATAATAGTATGTATATATTCATGTTGTGGAGTAAGAAACAATTTCACTGCCCTAATTTTGTGTTCTGAATTTAATTAGGGTTTAATATGCTTAGCTTTGGGGGGGGTATTAGGTATACAGAGAATTTCCACCATTTTGACACTTAAGTTCTATTTGTCTATTCTCTTTCATGCTAAATCAATAATTTTTAGATTCAGTAAAACCAAAGACTATCAAGCAACAATGAGAACACATTCAAGCTAAGATTTTCCAGTCACAAATAAAGCTGCATGATAGAAATCTAATGCTTCTCAAGAAAGGGAAAACATTTCAACCCTAGCATTTTTCAAGGTGCTTTCAATACCCAGAGCCACCTCTGAACTGGGTTTGGTTGATGGGTACTTGTTGTGTGCCCAGTGCAATGTAATAATTTTCCTGTAGTCATTTTCTTTTTCTATGAAGACTTCCATTTTATGAGAAGAAAGTTGACTTTGATATGCAGTAGGGTGTAGGATTCTTCGAGAGAAATGCCATTAGGATATAGCTCTGTTTTATTCATTATTAGTAATACAGGTTTGTTCGTACACCATCAAACTGCTAAGGGCCTGCTCTGGGATGTATTCATATATTATCAGAGCACATTCAGATACATTTACAGGGTAAAAAATAAGAAGATGAAGATATTGCAAACAGTTGAGGGTGGCCTTCTTGAGCATTTTAGATATTTTTTTTAATTCAAAAAAGAGGAAGAGACTGCATCTAGAACTCTTTAAGGGCACTAGGAGATTCCCATCTTATTTAAACAAAACAAAATTAGTAAAACTTTGCAGTTGGAGAGAATGCAGACAAAAGTTTAGCCCTAACAAGATTCCTTTCCCCCTTTTCCTCAAAACACTATTATTTTTAAATTTTTACCTTATTCGACTTTATTATTTATTTATTTATCAAGTAGGCTCCATACCCAATGTGGGGCTTGAACTCAGGATCCTGAGGTTAAGAGTCACAGGCTCTACCAACTGAGCGGGCCAGGTACCCCTTGAAACACTTAAGACCCTAGTTTCAACCAGTATCTAAAGATCTAAAGCGAGGTAATTTCCAAGACGAACTCAAACTTTCTATGAAAGTTTTTTTTTTTAATTCTGGTATTTTAATAAATTATATTTTAAATGGAAATTCTCCAGGATTCATATGGATTCAACTATCCCAGTCTTTCTAGCAGAAGAAATATACATTTTAATACTCAAGCGAGTTGACACCCGAACCACACTGAATCACGTTTCTTGGGCCATGGTGCGACTCAGAACCAAACACGGGAAAAGGGGGTATCTAAGGGAGAAGAGGAGGCTAATAAGACCCCTCTTTCCTCCACCCACTGTTGGGACCACCTCCTTTTCCTATGAAATGGTTATCTGCTTGAACTGAGAAGACCGGTAAGAGGAAGTAAATCTGGAATACACGAACTGGTTTCTTTCCATCCTCATACTTATAGGTTTTCCTCGGGCCTCGCCACCCCTTGGTACCCTCTCCCACCCTTTCCAACCAAAGCCAACAATCGAGGCGTTTACGCTTATACGTGGCAGGATCTCTATACACCCTCAGGTCTCAAAAATATCTCCACCACCCCAAATTTGCTTTTACTTCCCGGTGTAGTTAAGAAGATCCTAATTCCTAAAGAAAAGCCACCCAATCCCAATCCCGGGCAGCGGCGCGGGAGCCCCCCCAGGTGCCCCGGGCTGGCGAGCAGGAAGGCTCGGGCCCGCGAGCCCGGCGCCGGCCGCTGACTGCGAGCGCGCCCTCGGGTCTCGCAAGGGAGGGAAAGGAGCTCTCCTAGGTGCCCTGTTGGCAAAGAGATCAGACGAAACAGGGGTGGTAGAGAAGTGGTCAGGAAGCCGAAGAGGTCAGGTCCCACCCTCAGCCTAAGTCTCTTCTAAATCCAGGAGCCGGTGGCCAAGTGCAAGGCGGGTCCCTTCGGTGTCCCGAAGGGAGGTCCCCGGACGGGGGGGGGGGGGGGGGGCGCGTGTGCCCGTCTGTGTGTTCGGTCCCCCCCCTGCGGTCCCCCTGAGAGTCTCTAGATGCTGGGGCCTGGCCTTCCCGGGGGCAGGCGAGGCCTAGAGGGGCGGGCCCGGCGGTGGGCGCCGATCCTCGGGGCCTCTGAGTCCCCGCAGCCCGGCACCCCCAGCCCAGGGCCGCCCCGACGGCCCCGATGCGCGCCCGCGCGGCCAGTAGGTGTCGCTGTTCCCCTGCTGGCCGGAGCCAGGAGCCCCGCGCGGGCCCCCAGCACCACGCAGCCCTCGGCGCCAGGCAGGGGAGCCCACCGGAGCTCCAGACCCGGCCGCTCCCCATCTGGGACCGTCCCCCCCTCACCTGGCCACGACCACAGCGCCACTGGCCGGCCTACGGGAGCGCCTTCAGGGACAGTAGGGAGAGAGGGGCCTGGTGGGGCGAGATGCGGGGCCCCCGACGGAAGCGGCTCCAAAGCCACCACCTCTCTCCCTCCTTTCTCTGCTCTTCACGTGCTGCGGGCAGCGGCCGGGCACAGGGAGCTCCTGGTACAAATCCCGGGCCGCGGGATGCACCCCCGGGCTCCACGCCGCGTTCCACGGTGGCTTTCAAAATCAGAGGTTGAAATCCCAGCTTCGTGGGAGCTAGCCACACAAAGAGTGCATTGGTTTCAACTTCTTGCCTCCAAAAGAAAAAGAAAAAGGGAGAAAAAGAACAAAACCTGGGCCTGGCCACATGCGTGAGCTACACACCATCCTGTGCACACGTCTGCACGCAGAAATGCGGGTCATCGCGACCGCCCCCCCCTTCCCTGGCCCAGGAAGGGGTCAGTATTTGGAGGTGGCTGTCTTCTCCCAAAGCATCGCTTGCCAAATATCATCCCCCTCCGGAAACCTGGCAGTTAGCACGTCTTTGGAATCTGTATGGAAATTCTAGGTATTGAGAATTCTGCGCCCTTCTCCGGCGCCCTGCGGCTCCCTGCCTTCGGCCTCGGTGTGCCGCGTAAGAGATTATTAATCAGAAGCGTTCTTTTTGTGTGTGTGTCTCAAAAGGAGGAGGTTTGGCTTATGAATGCTGAGAGGGATATTTACACTGGTGCATCCAGTAGGTAGCTGGAGTTTTTATTGTGATTCTGATCGTTTTACACAGGGAAATCAGTGTTCTGCTTTGGAGGTAGGGAGGCGGACCGCATTGCAAACGCTAAATTCAGAACTTCCAGTTGTTGAGTTGGTGTGCAAAATGGAACTGGCGATGTATTTAAACTAACGTTTAAAAGCCATCTCTTCATTTAAATGTGGGGACATTTTGCAGTAAAAACAAAAAAAAATTAAAACCCCACACTTGATCTATATTTTTCTCATAAACACAATCGGTTGGCGAAGACGAAGAAAGGTATCCGTCAAATATCAAAGAGAATGAAAGAAACATTCCTAAAGTCCCACCTATTGCGGAGCACATCCTGACTCTGGGCCTTGGTCTCACTATCTTGGGCGCCCGCCGAGGCTGGGCAGACGCCTGAGTGTTCAAGGCAAGCCTTACGTTTTTTAGCACGAGGTGGCCAATATCCTCTTTAAATGTCATGCTTTGCTATGTCTCTACAAAACTGGCGACTTTGCGTTAAATCTTGTATCTGTTACACAATTCTAAATAATTATTTCTGATCGAGACAGCAAATTAATCATTCGTTCATGCGGGAGGGGGGCGAAACACGTGTCTAATTGGAGGTTGTGAAGTTCAGTGAGGTGATATTTTTAGCTTGGAAAGTCCAAAATCAGATACTTGGGTATCTCTCCCCCTCCCGTCTTTTCCCCACTGCCTCCCCATTTCACCCTTTTGCACCCGACCCTGTGGGCTCCCTGCTCCGCTCTCCCCCTTTCCTCTGTCTCCGTCTTCTTTCCCTTACCGCACCCCCCCCCACCGCAGCGCCTTTCCCTTTCCTCTTCCTTCTCCCCCCCCCCCATTCCGCTCCCCTTCCTCTGTGTGTGTGTGTATCTCTCTCGGCCTCCACCCCCCCCCCCCATTTATTGTCTGATCCTATCAGTCAAGTTAATATAAAAGTAGCAAGTGGGAGGCCCAGAACCTCTCTCCCGCGCGCCCAGGACACTTTGGGGAGGTGTCGGTCGCTGCCGGGTTACCGGCCCGAGTGGGGGCCCCCGAGGCAGGGCGCGCAGCTTTTTGAGGACTTGGGGTCCGCCCGGGGTTGCGGGGCTTATTCAAATGCCGCCCGCTGCTGCTGTGATTCGCAGGGACTCGGCCTCCATATGGTAATGCGGGGCGGAGTGGGGGGAGGCGCAGAGGGTAGAGGAGGGGAGGACGGGGGTGAGGGCGGGGTGGGAGGGGGCTCCGGCGCGGCGCGCTCGGCTGCCGGGCTGGGACAGAGCACCGGGACCCGCGGCGGCGGCGGCAGCGGCGCTACCCACCCTCCGCCACAACCCCCGCTGAACCAGCGAGCCTCCGAGCCACCGGCCCCGGGGTAAGCCACAGCGCGCACACGGCGGGGACGGTGACGGTTCAGATGCTCCAGGTTACTACCGGGAGCCAACAAGGGAGATTAGAAACAGAAAAGGAGATTACGGAGAGATCAGAGACGAGAGGTGTACCCCCGTGTGTCCCTTGTCACACAGCGCGCGCGCGCACGCACACACACGTCTGTACACACATGCATGCACAGACATCCGTGCATGCACACATTCCTTGCTAGCAGCATCTAAATATATGCACCGCCACTCTACGCCCTGAAACGTGGCGGGTGTGTTTGTCCTGAGCCCTGCATAAAGGCAGGCAGGTATGTTCGAGAGTCCAGGCAGGAGCAGACCGCCACGCACGATTGAATTGCAGCCAAACTCGGAGAGACATTTAACCTGCCGAATTGTTTCGCTCAGCCAGGTGCCCCCCTCCTCCCGCCCCCCGCCCCCGGAAAACTGGCAATTCTGCAACCAGTTGTGAAATCCTGCAACTATTCATAAAATGTGCTGAAAAGGTACTTTAGGAAAGGTAATCTTGCTATGTATGGCAAGGTAAGGGCAAAGCTGAAGGATGAGTGTGTTGCCGTTTTTTAATGTTTTACGTGTGGCCATCTGACCACTTTTTATTGGGTGACATATCATATGAGCACTTTGGTGTAGGCTTGGAAAAACTACAGCCAGAGGTAAGGCTGGAAATGCCACAAGAATTAAGGGCGCTAAAAATGGATGCTGGATAGTCCAGCGTGAAAGATGGCATACAGCTGTAGGTTTAAAATGGGAGAAAATACATGTGAATATTTATACATGAAAGCCTTTGGGGAGGGCTGAATCTTGCCCTGAGTATCTGTGCAGGTAAGTCATTCATAAGAAAACTAATTACCTGTGCATGTACTTGGACTTGTTTAATTGAATAAGCTGCATGTGTGCATACTTGCTGTTCTTTGTGGCTATGCAATTATGGATTCAGTCTTTTAAAAATGATAGCTTTGGGGGAATTTTAAAAGTGGACTTGATACATATATCTTTTCCAAAAGCCATTGTGCTGAATAGATGTATTGCCAGGAAGGAAAATCGGGCCCTATAAACGAGATTACCATTGCTTGATATCTAACTTAAGGCCTGTATAGTTCAGGGTAAATCAACTGGCTTAATATAGTCAACTGTTTTGTTTATTTGTTTTCATTTCAAAGTCCGGAATTAAGGATGCTTTTCAATCCAGATAATGTGCCTGTTTCCAGTCACATAAGATAAAAATGAAACTCAGTAAATTTTGAGTGCAGCAGATAAGGTACAACATACAATATGGTTGAAAATGTCTTCCTTGCAGAAGGCTGTCGGTTGCTGTGTCTACACATTTTAAAATAGATTTTTTTTTTTTTGCAATAAGAAATGCTATAAGGCAATAGGGTACCGAATGTCGCAACTCTCAGTTAATCAACACAAAAATTCTTTAGAAATCTTTGGAGTCACTTCCCTTTATACCATACATTATCTCAAAGGCACTGGCCCGAACTGTGTTTTTGCTAATATGAAGTTAATTAGATAATCAAACTTTGAGCCTTGAGCGATGGGCATTACATCGACCAAGGGGGTATGTCAGGAAAAAAAAAAAAAAAGTGTCTTTTCTTTCATGACCAAATCAGGAGGTTATACAGCTGGCATTACATACATGACAGATGTGCATATTTGGAGCCTTAAATACACAGAAGCAGGGAGGCAACTGTGCATATTATCTAGCAAGAGACAGCAGCAGACACTCGCCAAAAAATACAGACAGAAAGGGACAAGAGAGACAGATAGACATAACAAGATAGCAAAAAAAAAAAAAAAAAAAAAAAAAAGGGGGTGGAAATCAATAAATCGATACAACCTGAACTTTTCGCGAATTAAAAAATGCAAATATATCTTTACATATGCATCAGTATTAAAAATAATACACGCTGGAACCAACAGGAGCGGGAGCAGGAGGAGGAGGAGGAGGAGGAGGAGGAGGAGGAGAGGTGGAGGAGGAGGAAAGGAGGAGGAGGAGGAGGAAAGAATGGAGGCGCCGCGGAGCCCTGATTATGCATGGGCTGGAGCTGCCTCCTCTAACCTGTTCTTCTCCGAGCCGGGCAGCCGGCGGTCCTCAGCCGCCCACAGAACAGGAGCCGAAACAACCGTTCCCGAAGGCTACAGCGTTTATTTTTCTCTTTTGGGGGTTTTGGCGGTTGTTTCAGGGGCTCGCCAACTGGCCCCTTTAATTAAAAGCTTCAATAAAAGGCGATCGCGCCAGGAATGCACCGGCTCCTCTCCGCGCAGGATTTGCATATTTTTTTAATGCCCTAATTTCCTTGATGTATGTAAATGTAGCCGGACGTAGAGGGAGACAGGGAGCTGACGTCAATGGACGTGACCTCGCAGCTAAACCTTGAACGTGAAGCCGGGATGGGGGAAAACACGGAGCGGCGGCCGGCGGAGCCCGCGGGTGCGGGCGGCGGCGGCCGAGCCCAGGCCCGAGGAGGCCGGGGGCCCCGAGCCGCCCCCGGGGGAGACGAGCAGCGCCTCCCTCGGCCACCGCCCGGCTTCCGGCCTCGCCAGCTCCGCGGCCGCGCACGCGGGCTCCTGCCCCGCGCCGCCAGCCCCACCAAAGACACCTTCTTTCGCTTCCCCCTAGAAAAACAACACACTCCGAAACAACGAACCGAAATCAACAGATAACCAACCGAATCAAGCCCCCAGGTGTTGTAGATCACGGCCCGGGGAGCTTACCAGAAAGAAGACTCCGACAACGGAACATGAAATTTTTTTTTTTTTTTTGGTTAGTTTTTGTCTTTTTTGGTTTTTTTATTTTATTTTATTTTTTGGCTTCTCCAGCACAAGAGGAGGGCGGGGGCGGGGGTTGGGGAGACCGCAGACACCAGCAAATCATCCCTAAAACACGATAAGCTACACCTGTTTCCAGTAGGGAGCGGTAAATCGCCCCGCCAACCGGCCGGAGCTCCTGGTGTCGGTACCTCCACCTGCGCGCTCGTTAGGCGCGTGGGCTCCACTAACTGCCACGCTCCCAGCGTTGTGATGTGATGGAAGTGTGCGTGCGCGCGTGTGTGTGTGTGTTAAGGAGGTGCTCGGGCTGGTGAGCACCAAGGCAGGCGCTTGGAGAGAGGAGCGGAGCTCGCGGTTCCTCCCAGGCCGCCTCCAGGACTCGGCTACAGGGCCACCTGGGCCGGAGCACCTGGGCCGGAGCTCCTGGGCCGGAGTTCGAGTTCCACCGATTTGGGGAGGCGGGTGCGTCAGAGAAGGCGCTCGCTCTCGCTCTCCAGCCAGGCCCTTCCTATGACACTGTGTGGGAGGAGGGCTTCTGAGGGGGAGCCATTCCTGGGCCGCAGCCCCGGGCGCTGCCTCGCGGATCCGCCCGCTGTCGGTCTCGTGGAGCGCCGCAGGCCCGGCGACGAGGTAGCGAGCGGGCCGCGGCGGGGAGGCCCTCGGCGACCCCCCGCCCCCCGGCCCCGCGCGCCGGCGTGTGCGAGGCTGCGCACCGGGCGGGGGCCGCCCCCGCGCCTGCTCGCCCCCACCCCCTCCCCGAGGTAGCTAAGAAACGGTGCTCGGCCTCCTCGGGGCCGGGGCCGGGGCCGGGGCCGTGCGGAGCCCGGGGCGGAGGGCAGAGCCGCGGGCTGCCGAGGAAGGGGCGCCGGAGGCCGCGGCGTGGGCTTCCCGGGGCTGCCCTCGGCCGCCGCGGCCGCCGCCGCCTCGTTCCACCTCGCAGCCCCAGCTTTGTTTTGCTGACATGCTCGTGGCCACCGGGCCCCACGCCTGCGAGGGGAGCGTGTGCGTGTGCGCGGGGGGCGGGCGCGCGCGCGGGCGGGGGCCCTCCCGCCAAGGACACGCATGGCTGTCTGTCCTCCGGCTGCACTTGGCGGGAAAGCCGGGGGCCGCCGGCGGGGCCGAGCGCCGGCGGCTCTCATTACCACCTCCCCGCTCCCCCCGGGCCGCATTTACATACGGGCCACTCGCCTGAATTTTTACAGCCCCCGTTCCGCCCCCGGCCGCACGCGCGCAGGCTCGGAACAGGCGCCCGCGCGCGCAGACACCCGCGCCCAGGCTGCGGCCGGCCGGGAGCGCGGGCAGGCCCAGGGGCGCAAGCCGCCCTCGGCCCCGCGGATTCTTGCACCCTCCCTCCCGCGCCTACACCCCCTGACAGCCTCCCGGCTCGTGTTCCAGGAAGCCCACTTTCCCTCCAGGCCCCCACCCTTCTCTCCCTGCACACTCCCACCCACACCCTCCCACATCTCTCTGCCTCTTTCCCGGGAACACACACACGCACACACACACACACACATGCTTTTTCTTCCCCCTCAAATAGATAACCCCTATAGGGCTTCCCTGGTACCTTTTGAATAGCTCTGGAGTTTAAAGAATAAAAATCCCTATAACGTATTGCTTGTCTTTGGCCAAACACATTTGACGACCACAACAAAAAGGGGTGGAGGAGTGAGGAAGGGGGGACTTTAACCAAAAGACCTTTCTTTAAAAAAAAAAAAAAGTCTGCAAGTCAAAAGGTCATTCTCCAAGTTTGTAAATAAAATTGCAAAGGGAGCTCTTTAAAAAAAAAGGGGGGGGGAGGAGGAAAGAAGGAAGATAGAAAAGATCCACAAGTTACATAAAATGGTGCATTGGAAAAACAAGACAGGCCTATTCTTAAAAGAGAGAGAGAGTCTAAAGAAATCAAGGAAAAAACTGAAGGAAAAGAGAAAAAAGAGAGAAGAGAAAATAAAAGGTAGAAAAGGCAAAAGAAGTTTCCAAAGAAATGTGTGCTTTACGTCCTACAATAGGAAAATGTAGCCATTGCCGTCCTTCAGACGAGACATTTCTAATTTGTTCCGTCTGTCAGGAGGGGACTATGAGAGGTTTGGGTGCAAATTCATTATCTCTGGCAACGCAGAACGTAGTGTGAGGACTGAAAAAGACCGTGGCAATGGATGAACAATAGGGCTTCAGTTCATCAGTAACAAAAGCAGTGGGGAAATTGGTTGAGTTTCAGAGCACGTCCTCCTCGGCAGAGGGGGCTGGACTAGACCTTGGACAGCCCCCCCAAAAACTTGCCGAGCCTCGCACACACCACTTCACTCTCCACTCCGAGGCTCAGGGAGCAAGTGCCTGGCGTGGGGGGGAAAAGTTGGCTTTTTTCCTCTTTCGTCTTTTGCGCCCTTCTCTCCCTTTCCCCAGAAGGGAAGAGCCGTTTAAACTATTTTAGACGCAATCAAGCAAGAATCACCGTGTGGAATTGAGCGGCAGTTTTAAATGTGCTAAGGAGAGGAATGATCTGAAAAAAAAAAAAAAAATTTTTTTTTCTTTTTTTTTTTTTTTTTTTTTTGAGACGCCGAAAGGAGCCTGTGTGTGTGCTGCGGCCGCCCCGTGACACTGGATCTTGTCTTCTGGCCGGCGCCTCGATTCCTGCCCAGCTGGATTTGGGGGGCGACAGCGCCCGGCGCAGGGCGGAGAGCAAGTGAGTACCGGGGCGGCCCGCAGGCGGCAGCGCGGAGGGCGGCCCGGGGCCCCGGCGGCCGCCGCACGCCCCGCGCCCGCGCTCCTCCCTCGGTCCTCGAGCGGGTGACCGCAGAGCCCCCGCCGCGGGCCGCTCCGAGGGCCAGTCCGGGGCTTTGCTTCAGCTAATTGATTGCGAGTCTCGGATGCTAAACCTGTTGATCTCTTGAGTTGTCTGAGCCAGAACTGTTAATTACCCAGCGGTCTGACCCCCCGTTGCACAGAGACGCCGGGGAAATTTCACGTTGGGAAGGGGAATTTTGCATGTCATTTCGTGGTGGTGGTGGTGGTGGTGGTGGTGGGACTTTTTTCCTTATTGAACCTAGAGCGAAATGCAATTGTACGTCGCGTTCCTGGATCCAGGATTTGCATTTCGAATGATTCTTTTAACCACCTCAAAGTTGCAGTCCTCTGGCAATGAAGTGAGGCTCGGACTGGGATGCTGGTGGAAACTTATGGACACAGGCTAACTAGACCTGGTGGATTTCCACTTCCTTCTTTTCTCTTGCCTTTTGGATTCTGGGAGGCCAGAGGCGGCTTTGCAGGGTTATCCCAAGTTCAGATGCATCGAGGTACCGGCCATCGCGGTTAGTTACTGGGACTTGGAACCTTTCAGCTTCAGATGCTTCTGGTATCTGAGGGGAGCCCGGTCTCTGCAGTTTGCCTGGAGCCCAGACCTCGCGAAGGGAGCCGAGACCTTCCTCCGGTGGCCTGGAATTGTCTGAGGGAACGCGGGGAGGTGGGAACCCCGGCACTGTATTTGCATTAGTGTCGGCCGCGTTTTCTCTTGCAAATGCACGGGCGCTGCTTGAATGGGGGACTGTCTGGAGGGGTCAGGGCAGCAGTGGTATTGATCAGAAGTTAGACCGGAGGCCCTGTCAAGTCACGGCCATGGCCGGGGGCTCTTTTGGGGCTGTGGCTGCCTTGGGCCCAGAATGGCAGGGTCGGATCCAGTTTCCTCCCTCTCCTGGTGCCCAGCTCTTCCCAGCACCCTCCTTCCCCACCTTGCCACCAGTAATTAGGGCGCTGTCTCGGAAACGAGCTCCCATAGTCAGCATAATTGAACCAGTGCAGTACTTTCATTTTGCAAGACCAGTAGCCCCACCCCACTACTCCAAAATAACAATAAACATTAAAAAAATCATAAAAGAAAAGCAACCTATTTTCGGGAGAGTAAGACTTCTTGAATATTGAATCATGGAGGAATGGGGGAAGGGAATAAAAAAAAATCCACCACTTTACAGCAATCAGGTTTTACATTATTCATTGATTTACTGAAGGAAATAGCCAATCAGGAGCCATAGATATGAATGCACATCTCACCGTGCTGTGGCCTTACAGTAAACTATTTGCATCTTTCTAATGGATTAGATATTTATCTAGGGATTCCCATTGTTTGAAAGGCCTGGAAATCCAGTTCCTTAAACATTTAGAAAATACGACTTTGTTCCAGTCTTGAAATTCTTACAGGGAAGAACTCTCCCTCGTCTTTTGTATAGCAGGTTACAGTGTTCAAATCCCTAATGTTTTTTTAAGGGTCCCTCTTCCTTCCAAGCTAAAAATAAAAGAAAAGAAGAAAGAAAAAAATTAATTTCCCAAACCCCTCCAGATTCTGCATATTTTGCATTCCCATTATCATGCATGTCTCCATTTAAATGCAAATTAGCATATTTAACCCTGTGGGTGCTGAAGCCCAGCACACATTGTACTGGGGTTTTCTGTAATCTCTTGGCATTTTAAGGGATCATGGTAATTGCAATACTTTAAAATGAAGCCAAATCTAAACATGACTATACAGATCTATGTATGTATTAAAACTGTGATCATTTGTTTTCTTGACTGTTTTTCAGATGAGACTGCGAAGGAGCATAAAATGAATAGACAATACAACCAACCAAAGGTAAATTACAATTTTACATTTGATAAAATCAAAATGATATACAAAGTCAAAATAGAGTATCATTTGCTAGGTGGTGGGCCTGCAGTGTATTGCATATGTCCCAGTTCATGCAATAGATACAATTCCAGAAAAATCCAAGTTTCCCTATGTGCAGGTTTTTTTTTCCCTATATGTAGCCTTTGTATACTATATATCAAGAATAATGCAAACATAACCTGTAACTGCCTATAAAAATGAAATTCAGGATACAGAGGACATAATAGGACACTTTTATTAGAAAGTAAGCCAGTCAAGTACCTTGCCTGAACTATACAAATCGCTGTAAATTAAATGGCTTTTATGTAGAAAATGGTAGTCTTGACTGTATTAGTGGACTGTGGTTTACTTACATAAGAATCTACAAACCAAGTATTAAAAAGGGATATCAGTAATTGGCCAATTCTTTACGTACCCTGCAGTAGTCTGAATAGGATTCAGAGAGGTGTTCTAAATATTAGTGGCAAGCCTGGTTATTTGCATTTATGGAATAGCATAATTCTGATCCAAATGTGGGGAAAAAATCATAACTTTTCACTTCTAACTTAAGCAGAGATTTGTTTATTCCCAAGAAAACCAGGATGTTTCAATTCATGTTTCAGCCATCTGGAGACCTATAAAAAGATTAGAAAACAAGCATGACAATCACGTCCTAATCTACTGGCCATTAATGGGAATTTATTAGAGAATGAGCAGGCAGGCCATTTGAATTCAGTATCTCCTTCAATATGCAGATTTCAAAAAGGGTATTCTGTGGCTCAGATAAATAGCTTTCTGAAAACCAAAAATATCTGAAATGAAAACATGTAGGTGTTAATAGTTGCTCATAACAATGCATGGCAGACATTGCTAGGACTCAGCCCAATTGTTTCAACTGTCTTACATCCTAAGTGATAGTGAAGTCCTTGAAATGTATATGATAAACCATGGCCTGAACCTTGGCAATATTCAAAATAATCAGGTGTTCAGTGTTAAGCCTTGCTGTGGATCTTTTATTTCTCCATACCTTGAAAGAGGGTGGAGAGGTAAAATATTTAATTGGCTAGATGGCTGGTGGACAGACTGCCCATAATCTTTATGTTGGCTATTTTCACTTTTTTTTTTTGGGAAGGGGGGGGGTCTCACAATGAATCTACGGTGTTTGTGGCATGCATGGGGGGGCCAGTCCTGGAGTCAGGTGATGTGACTATGTGACATTGCTTTAGAACATGCTATTTTAAGACAGTATTTTCTGTAGCTTATAATTGTAGAAACACTTCAAATGTTCAGTGTCTTGGCTTTCGTGATTGTTACTTGGGTTCTAAAAATGCATTTAATTGTTAAATCTGGGAATATAGCCACATTAATTTGAGAATTCACACAGATAAGGGGTGACACACATACACAGACATACATGTGTCACAACTCTCTACTTTCACCAACCCCCACCCAGACATATATAAGGCAAAAAGATATTCTAAAAATATCTGCCATTTCTTCGGATTTTGACTTAAGGAATTGAATTCATCTGATCATATGCTTGCTTTATGTAGTACATGCCAAATCACTAATGATTCTGCTTCTAGGTCTTGGAAAGCAAGGCCAAAATACTCTCAATCTTCCAATGCAGCAAAGCTCATTATGGTTTTACATAATGTCAAAGTGGCATGTGCCTCAGTGATGTGTTCAGTTCTGTCCATTAGTTTATGTTGTGACCTCACAGTTCAAGAAGGAACAGTAACTCTGGGAGTGTGGTTCTCTGAATTAGTTTGTAGTTTGCACGTACATTTCATATGTAACCCAATGCAGCCATTTCTGATCATACTTCTTCTACCAAGATTTGATAAGAAAAATAGATGAGCAATTACCATAGCTTAGTCTTTTCTAAATAATCAGAACACAAGTGCTCACCCAAAAAACTGAATAAAAAAAAATCTAATGGAAAGTTGGCATCTGTGTTTCTAAATTGTATCTTTAATTGGTGTGATATTATTGTTTGAACTCTAGATTGGGGCTTTTCTTGGAAATTTTGTTTTTTTTTTTTTTTTACTCGTCAGGCTTTTCTATAGGATTTACATATGTGTTCTGTATGTAACTTGATAAGCATATTCACGCTTATGTCTTACAAGAATAAATTATTGAATTAATGGAAAAATATATATTAATTCTGAAAGTGTTTTGGTCACTGGGGAAAATAGTCAACCTAAAGAAATGAGAGTATTGTGATAAACTAGTGATGTGTGAAATGAATATGAAGATTTATGGCATTTGCTTGTAGCATATATTTTAAAGAATAGTAACATCACCAAACATGACTCCTAATTTTGGAAAGCAATCCTTAAAGTTCACCCATGGTGAATATGCATCTTATGTGGACTGCACCTTAGTCATACTGTTGAGGGCCATCTGAGTATTAGAACTGTACATATGATAGATGCATTAGACATAGATGACCTATTATGAAGGAGAAGAAGAAAAGAGCTCTTTTAGGTGACCATATTTACACTTTGAAAAGTCCTAAGGAAAGGAATGAGGCTAATTAATTACTAAAACGCTATTCCCTTCTAGATAGAAGAAAGGTGGGGGTGGGGAAGGGGAAGGTGGGTATAATGCTCTTAACACCCAGGTGTTTTGTCTTTTCCATGGGGGTAACAATACTTTTTTCATAATTTCATAAGAAAAGACTAGTACATTTTGTTCTTCTGTATAAAAACTGACGTTTGAAATTACAAACAAAGGCTCAGCATTTTTATTACAGCAGAGTTGGGTACAACAGTAGAAACTAATGCTGCAATGTTTACCTGTGCTACATTCTAAGGCACACACCCTATACAGAGTCATTAAAAAAAAAAAAAAAAAAAACCAGGATGAAGTCGGCCTGCTCAGAGCCTTCTGTTTGAACTTACAGACCAAACAAAATACGCTGCCCTATCGCCATGGCACATAGATACAAAACATGACTGAGCTGTGAAGCCATTAAAAACACACCACCAGAGCAAATTGTCAATGTAATCACACATCGACTCACTGCGTAATACAGATCTGATTCCCAGCCCCAGAAAGCAAGGCCCTGCTTTAAGCAATAGCAAAGTGCCTTCCATCTGTCTGCCCATGCAATCTGCCAGAAGAGAAATGCAGGCAAAGACGTTCCCCAGATCTGAAATGCTTTTATCTGTCCTTAGAGAGAGATTTCTTCCAGTCTTTGGATATTAGAGCGATCTACACTAGCACCGAGGAGGTAAAAGGCCGCGGGTTGCTTTTCCTGGAGCAGTCGGTAGTGCTAGCGGAAGAGATGTTGATTGAGAAAATAGGGCTTGTAGCAATGCTGCCGCCGCCGCTGCTGCTGCTGCCGCTGCCGCTGCTCGGGCAGGAGGCGTGGGGCAGTTGGCTGATCA
Organism: Canis aureus; assembly: GCF_053574225.1. Classification (NCBI taxonomy): domain Eukaryota; kingdom Metazoa; phylum Chordata; class Mammalia; order Carnivora; family Canidae; genus Canis; species Canis aureus. The sequence continues at coordinate 20,353,373 of NC_135612.1, forward strand.
CTGATGCATATCAATAACCGTGTACTTGAGATTTCTCATGACATCATCATTACCTTGGTCTCCCGCGGTCTCGAACCTTTGACCTTGCCGGGCTGGTCCACATTTTGGCAGTGAAAGCCCCACCAATGATGGCCCTTTTCTCCTTCTTTCAGACCGGGGGCAGCAGCACGCCAGCAAGACGGCATCTTCTCCTCCCCAGCCTAGAAGCCCTGTGAAATCGAGGATCTTCCCCCTAAAACACACACACACGAGATATGTGCAATCAAGCTGCCACCGCTTGGTAAAAAGCTCACGGTGCCTAACCCAAAAGGATCAGGAGCAGATCCTTGAATCAGCTGTCACCTCTTCTATAGAATGGGATGTTTTTTTTTCCTTCCTCCTTAACCTGCGCTGGAAATTGCCGTTGGCTTTGTACATCTCTATAGAGGGAGGCTAAAGAGTCTTGCGTGAGAATGAAGCAATTTACAATGCAAATAGAGGCCTGTGGAGGGACGGATGCTGCTGCTCACTCGTAACCGCTTGCTGCACCTTAATAGCTGGTTTTATTTTTTGATATTAATAGATGAATTGTTGGCTAACGCTGTCGGAGATTACTTGCTGAAAGGAAAGAAAAGTTCGGAATAAACTTTGAAAGCAACAGATCTCGTTTGGATGTTTTAGCCGCACACACAAACAGAAACCAGGTCATATTTACATACAAGAAGGAATCTTATGCTCGGCAAGTGTCCTGGAGGACTACTCTTCGGTACTGCCAGAGAGATCGGGATCTGGAATCTGGCCAGAGGAAGACAGAGGCGTGTGAGGGAAGTGAGTTGTTATCTTTGGTTATCTAGCTGTATGAGTGTATTGGTCTTCATAAAGCTAGATAACCGAAAGTAAAAACTCCTTCAAGATCGCCGGGGAGCATGTGAGAATGAAAGACTACAACCAAGAGACAGTAAAAACCAGAAAGGTCAGGAATACTTATTGAATCTAACTTTGTTTTTGTTTTTGTTTTTGTTCTTCTTCCTTATGATTAAAGGTGGGATTAGAGGAAATTAAGTGACACACAGGGGCCGAACCATAAAGGTGCCAGGTACTCTGAGAGGGGTTGTTAGAGCTGCAAAGGAGAATTGTATAGTGCTCATGAGTCAAGATGCATGTGCAGTTTGTCCTACTTTAAGACAAAAGTTAATATGAGGGGTTTTCTTTTTTTCCCCCCTCCCTTAGAAAGCTGTTGTAGAGAGGTCTGGTATCTAGTTCAAAAATGATTCCATAATCTGCAGAAGTAGGCTATTTCCTTCTGAGGTTCCCCTCCCCTGGAAAAAAAAAAAAAAAAAGGAAGATTATGCGGGAGGACTACATGTATTGGGGTTGTGTGTCAAATTCTATTGCATTAGACTTTCAGAAAAGTTTATGATGGAAGGTTAATAATTTGTATCTACTAAGGACATACAGCTAGCAGAGAAAATGCAAAAAAAAAAAAAAAGGCAAAGGCTGATTTTTTATTCTTCTATTCAAAATACAAGGACAGATGCTTCTCTGTTCCAAGAGGGTTTCCTTGAGGAAGCTACTGAAGCAGAAAGACATGATGGAGACGAGATCGCCTCCCCTCTTGTCAAAGTGTTAAAAAAATGTTCTGTCTTACTCGGCGCCTAGCATTGGAAATGAAAGTGACATTTACGCCACAACCCACGTGTGCGCCTCCTCTCTTTTTGTTTAAGGATGATCAGGTCTATCCAGGAAACAGCTCTGGCATCCCAAACTGAAATAATTAGGACGTATATAGACCTGACAAAAATGGAAAGGGGGTGGGGAATCTGAGGGTCTGTCTTGCCTAATTGATTCCGATAAACGGAATGCAGGAGATGTGAACGGCAGGACGCTCCGATTCCCACGCTCGGGGGCAAGTGGTAAAGCGGGCCCGGCAGCCTATGACAGACAGCCCTGTTGGGGGGTGGGGGCATGAAAAAAACATCAAGTGCACACACCATACTCATCTCCATCGCTTAAGAAAGTGGAGGCATTTCCCACCCACAGCCATCTGCAGCCTCCCAAATGGTAGCACCAACTGGTCTGTAGCTGCTGCATACTGTCTGTTTCTGTTAATTTTATGACCACTGTTTAATCTGGCCATAATTAAGTTCAGCTTTCTTCTTGGGTTCAGATTTTCAATATTTTAGGAAAGCTAGTGGGAAAGCAGTTCCAGGAGAGTCCCGTTTCTGCCTGCCCTTCACGTCAAATTCTCAGTCTGTACTTTTGGCCTTGTGATCACCTTTGGGCTCTTGCTTTGGGTGGATTATATCTAAAAACGTGTACTCTGCAACAGACATTATTATCACTTCCCCAGGCTGTTTACCCCCCTAACATGATACAGCTAGGAATTTGGCGTGATTATGCTAGTAGACACACACTGGAAGTAAAACCATAAAATCATCAGCCTACATGCAGAAAGTTAATTACAATAGCGGTATGATAAGAGGTGGGTTTGGTGTAATCCCAGTGAGATGCGTTCTATACAGCCATTTTTATTGAATCTCAAAGTGACTATACTTAGCAGAAACTTTGGGGCTTTGGAGGTCCCCATTGTAATCTTCCCCTAAAAGTTCTTACATTTTTCTCCATGTGTCAGAGCAGACATTTGGATAGGCATTAAACATAAATACAAACATTGCAGTAAGCAAATGCCTAAAAATGGCCTGTTACCTTCCATGTGGCCTGGATTACTGACACTCTCAAATCCCAAATATGCAGTTATTCTCCAAAAGCATTACATTTTCCTTTGTAGCTTCAGCACCTTCTAAGACTCCAGACTGGAGAAGCCTGTAAAACCACTGTTGGTTTCCGTTAGAAACTCCGAGAGACTTTATTAACGTAAATTCTCATTATGGCTGCTGAACACGTGCCAAAGTTTTACTACTGTAGTGACCGTTGAGAAGACCCTTGTTTATTTACATTTGAAGCACTGTTTGTGCAAACAACCTTTCATTGTTAAGTGCCTGTATTCCTTTCATTTAGTTCATGTCCAGGGGTGCTATTTACCTAGAACCATTGTCTACTACAATTAACATTTACATTACAAAGTGTGTGGTTTTCTTTCTCAAGGAGGTTCAATTAAGGCAATAAGATGTTTGCTAGGGAAACCTATTGTTTACTGAAAGCACTCAATGGAGTCAAATTACTGAAGCTTTTGCTTACATCTTGGTCTTTTATGTAAATGTGTTAAATATAGCGTCTAAGGAAAATAAACAATATTATAATTATGTGTTTGCCATTGTCATATCAAACTTGCTTTGTACCATACTAATGTTACATGACTTACCGATCAATAAAAATACATTTCAATGTTATTATTTTCATTTTATTTTTTGCTGTTCCACTACTCTTGCTGCAACATGTCCCAATTTTTCTTTTTTCTATTGCACATCAGACTTCTGACATTTTGTTTTATTTGTGTGTGTTGAAGAGAGGTACTGTATCTGAGCATGGGTCTGGAGGATGTCCGAGGTAATCTCTACGATGACCTTATAATAAGGTGATATTTCTCTGAAATCTGAAATATTCCAAAGGCATGTACATATAAGTCAAAAGAAGTGTAAATATCAGTTAAGTAGTTCTTTGAAAGCTAGTTTTAACATTGGCAGAAACCGGATCGAGTTTATTTAGCATACCACTGCATTGTAAAACAGTTGGAGTGAAGTTGCAGGTTGCGTGAGTATGCATGTTAACTAGTGGGAACCGAGCGCAGTCTTTGTGAAAGGGGAGCAGCAGATTGCTGTGCAAGGCCAATGTTAAAAAGGCAGCTGAATTTAACACCATCTGGAAGAAAAGATCCCTTCACGACTTTCTCACACCGTCAGACAAAACTAGTGTCTCTTGTTCCGAGCCCTTGTCTATGCAACCATACAATACTGAGTCATTATACTTTTGCTGAGAGAAAATTTGAGAACACAATATGGGTAACCAGTGAATGACCAAGTTTCATTGTGCCCGCTTAAGTCGATTGAAATCTACGTCTAGAGCTATGAATGGTAGTATTGTTTTCCTCACCAGGGCTGTACTAAATGTCAGCACAGTGTAAAGAAAAACTTGAAGTCTGCAAATAACTTACCAGATCTCAATTATAATATTTTCCCACACTAGAACTAATATCATTGCGAGGGGCTACATTGCAGAAAATACAAAAAGAAACGAAAAGAAATAGAGAGTTCATTTAGAAGTTATTTTATCCAGACAAACATTTTAATTTTCTGATGGGAACTTCAATTCAGGCTGCAGGCTGGGTTGGGAAGCGGAATTCATTACTGGGAAGTTCAAGTTACAAAAATGCTTCTTGTGCAATTAAAATAGAATAAAACAAACAACTCACTCCCACCTGAAACCCTCCCTTCTTAGATATAAAGAGACTCCACTTGGGTTTTATTGCTTTAGCTCTGCTTAGAATTATTAGTAGAAGTCTGGCCTAAATTTTGCTTGAAATTGTGGCAGACACTGCTCTTTCAGAGTTTGCCACCATGATTGACGTTGCAGAAGAACATCATAGATGTACATTTCCAAAAATATGCAACATCCTGGCACCTCCCTAGGTGGATTCTGGTACCCTCAGGAATACACCTCCCTTTGTGTTACACCTCCTCCCCATTTTCTAACTTTCCTTTTCTCATGATGTGTGTGAATCAGTTATTCTACTTCGATTTCACATTCACATAATCGATTTAATTGTAAACAGTCAGAAAAAGGAAACAAAACAGCTCAAAAAGAGTAAAAAGAGTTGGTTGTGTATGTTTTATTGGGATGTCTATTTTAAATATAATTCACTTTGCAATTTTGTTATTGTGTCACCAAGTGTCGCGTAGTTCTTAACATGTAAGTGCAAAACAATGAGTAATTGCTGTTTTGCTGAATAATACATCTGAGTTGCCAACGTCAAAGGTATTATTTTGTGTATTTCTAAACAGGAATGTTAACTGCAGGTTTTGACATCTAGAATCTTTTCAAGAAATACTTAAAAATTGGCCAATAAAATGACACCTGTGAAAGAAAATATAAAGATATAACCAACTAATTTTCCTTGTCCTACTTCATGCTAGAAAATTAACGATGAAAAGTCACTCCATAATAGAATCATAGAGGATATAACATAGAAACACAGTCATACAGAAAAACCCAAAACAATAACAAAAGTGGAAATTGGTTAGAGGTAAAAAAAAGATACATAGGAAAACTCCTGCAATATCCTTGCAGATGTGAGTGGATGTAGCCCACCAGTGTCAGCCCCCTAGTGAAGTTACCATTAATGTGCATAGTAATGAGATAAAAGCATTATTGACATTCAAAATGAATTATTCTCTCAAAATGGCTTTTCTTTAAGTCTTCTTAAACAATGCATTTCTACCAGTGCTCTGTTGAATTTTTAAAATGGTTTTCTTATTTGGAAGAATTTGAATTCTAATTTGATTTTTGCGTAGTCTTTGATGAACATTAAGAAACCACTTGAATGAGAGATAAGGATAAGTGTATTTCACGTTCCTAAAAGTTCTTCCTATTTATAGACTACATTTAAACAGTTCAAGACAGGTTAGCATTTTAGGAATTTTCAATTTTTAGGGATGGAAGATAAAGCCAAAAGTTTTTTTTTCGAATGTGGCTAGCGAACGTATGAAAAAGTGTTTAACTGTATATCTAGTTTTTTTTCTTTTCTTCCTATGGGTCTGTACCTCTGGATATGCCATTGTGACTTAGGAATATTGATACCCTCTTCCCACTCTGACTTGCCATGACTTAGCTTTTCCCCAATAGGTTAGCCTGAGTAAGACACACCTTATATGTGATGTTGCATTTGGATGGATGCTGGGGGTGGAGGTGGTGAGATGGGCAACAGAGACAAGGTGTCCTTCAGAAGTTAACCAGGAAAAAGACATCTACAATACAGGCCCAACCGTCTTAACGTTAGTACTTGGAGCCAGCTAACCAGGTCCCCCAGCGATGGGGCCTGGAGGGTAGTTCTTCAGGGTCCAGACTTGAATGGATGGCTTTGTTATCCTGTTTTTGTGTTCATCGGTGTCTTAGCACAAGTTGAGCTAGCACAGGAGAAATCAGCAGAAACCTTCATCCTCATTTGCTTAGAGAACCCATTTCACCCCATTCGGGAATCGCTCGACTTCACTGTGGAATTAATTCTAAGGATGGTGAATGGAAATGAAAAGTGCATGGTTATGATTGCTGCCAAAGAATGTCGGCTCGCCCTCCATCAGGGCCCGAGAGTGAGTGCCCTGCCTGGGAGAGGTGATGGGCAGCGTCGAGGGGGGAGCTGTGGCTTTCCGCTTTGCAGCCAGCTGCCAGACCACCGGGGGGGGGGGGCGGGGGGAGGACTTTAAAAAGTGAAGATCGTCGACTTTATCCAGGCAAATAGGGAGTTCAGAGCCATATTTGTTCAAAGAGCAGCACGTCCCTGCGCTTGGTGGTTTGAGCGAGGTTGGCTGAGCCCCGCGCACGGCGCGTTCTCGAGGTCCACAGACGGCGGGGCTCCCCGGCGGGGGCGGCGCCCCCGGAGCCCGCCCGCCCCGCGCCCCGCGCCCCGCGCCTCCCGGGCCGCGCCGACCGCCCGCGTCCTCCCGCAGCTGCGGCCGCCGGCGGCCCTTGGCCGAGGCGGGCGTCTGATTGGTGTTTCCCGGGAGACGGGCTGCCGGGGCGGCCGGGGCGGCGGGAGCTGGTGCGCCGGCGCGCGCGGCCCCGGGGCTGGTGCGCGCTCCCGGCCGGCGCGCCGCGGGGGCCGCGGGGGGCGCGCTGCGGCCCGGGGAGCAGGCCGGGCGGCCTCCCGAGCGCGCGCGAGCTGCGGTGCCCGCGCCCGCCGAGGTGGGAGAAGCGGGGGGCCTCCGCGAGGGCTGTTCTGGGGTTCCCGTGCGCCCGCCCTTCGGCCCCTCACCGGCGACCTCGGGCCGCTCGCGGTTGCTTAGGAATCTCCGGGTTGGGCTCGTGCACGGGGGCGGCGTCGGGGTTTAGTCGCGCCTGCACGTCGGCTGCACTGAGGGATCCAGCTGCTGCACCCCCACCCCCACCCCCTCCCCTCCCTCCGCAGGGCCCCTTCCTCCAGCCGGCAGGCGACTTGCGTCTAAGGGGCTTGCTTTGGCTGGCACCGTTTCTCTGGCTCTGCCCAGGACTCTTCCCTGGATATGATCAATATCATTGATAAAGCTATTACACGCCCCTTGCCCCATTTTTGAACCTAGTGCAAAGCTAATGGGAAGGGCACCCCATCTCCACCCCCCCCCCCGCTCCCCAACTCTGGGAAGCTCTTGGAGAAGGAAGTTTCCCTCAATCAGGACCCCAGGGCTGGTGAGCACACGTCGCTCTGGGCCCTTCCTTGGACCAACTTCCACTTCAGCCCCACTGCCCCTTGGGGACTCGGCGCGCATCTTGTCCCCCTATCAGATTTGCAGGAAATATTAATCTCCCTGTTGGGTGGATACAGTAGAACTTGTTCAGAGATTACTTTAAAAAGAGATCTGGGTCTTAAGCACTTACTAAAGCCAGTTAATAACATCATGCATGGACATTTAAACTTGTTGTAAGTTGCAGAGAGGATTAGTGGGAAGTCACGCTGTGCGCAGCTAATGATACCATCTTAACTCTAACCGGGCTAAATCCACCTCGTCCGGCGCAGGTCCAGCTCTGCGGCCCTCGGTGAGGTTGGGAAAGAGGAAGGTCTTGGAGGAGCGCAAGGAGGGCGGACGCGGGAGGAGCCACTGTGGTCCTCGCTGCAGGTGATGGTCCCTCGGCCTGGGAGGCAGCGGGCGATCTTGCTGCCAGGTGGGCCCGAGCACCAGGACCAGGGCACAGGCTTCCCGGGGCACGGGGTGCGCCCCGGCCCACGGGCTGGGCTTCAGTGACGCTAAAGGACACTTACCTACCTGTTAAGCAGGTTTTATTTCATTCACCAAAGGGTGCACTAAGGTCTGTAGCAAGCTCAGGTGAGCTTGTGGGATTCCCACGGTGGTGGCTTTTTGCTACTGATCGATTTGCATTACAAAGGCCGTTTACTTTCAGTTCTCTTACAAAAGTAGTCAAGCTCAGTATTTCACAGGTAAATTTCGAAGCATATTATTAACAACTTCCTGTCATAGGCTTGCTCAACTGGTTTCAAACTGATTACTGTTTTAAGGCAGTTTTCGACTACTTTATGACAGGGCCAATTAGAAATAATCTTGGGAAAATGCTTCGAAAATGCTGCGTTATTAAAACACTCACCTAACAATATTCATTTGGTTCTGTCTCACTAAGTAGCTGTCTGACGGATATCTTGTGTTCTCAGAGTTTCTCTTCATAGTCACTGGCCCTGGGAAAACAAGCTATCAGGAGCATTTTAACTGCAACCTGGCTCTTGGAGGGTTTTTTTTTTTTTTTCTTTTTGGGTCTTTTTTAGTTTTGAGTTCATACTTGACAAGGTTAAAATGTTTATGTCTTATATAATTGCTAGTGGGAGACTGGAAATAACTATAGATGCTAATCACTATAATAATTGGCGAAAACTTGTAAATGAACCACTTGGGAAAAGGAAAGTGTGCTAATAATAATAATAATAATAATAATAAACACTTTCTCTGAGTCAGTCCACAAAAATGATTTACAGATCACCCAGGATATCTCTCAAATCTTTGTCTCATAGGGGAAAAGCCATAATCTACATATGTAACCATACACACACATATATAAATATGAGTGAAATGTACTGGAATTGAAGGATTTCTAGCAAGTATGATTAAGAAATATTTTCCCTGAATAAATATCTCAAATATAATTAATTTATGCATTTATCGACCCTGGTCTAATGAGAAAAAACTTACTATAATTTATTTGGAGGTAATGCCTTCATGAAGACAATAATAGATTTAATATCATTGAAATTCAGAATCTATGCACTTACTTCCTGTCAGGACTAGATCTCTTGTATAGTAATAATAAAAGTGTACTTAGTCCTTATTTTTAATTCAGCGAGAATTATGAAGGTACCTGAAACTGTCGTATGAATTTAACAGTCTTTGAGAGGAGCTCAAATAATGGATTTTAGGTCTTAATTTTAGAAAGCACATAGTTTGTACATAGAAGCTACTCAATATATATCATTTTAATGAATTATCCTGGAAGTATATGATCTCTATACAAAGTTGAATTAGCACTGGCTGACAGGAATCTGAAGCTGAGGATGTTGAACAGTCTGGAATAGTTTGAAAACTGTTTAGGAGCTTTAAATATGAAGTTATCACCATGACAAATTTATGACAAGTGGCTTTGAAAAGAATGGAAGAAAAGTAATTTGACAGATCTTCATCTTTAGGGTCTGTAGTACATGCCTCTTGAGTGATTCTGGTAGGGAAAATATCTAGACAACAAGGAAATAGGAATTAATTGAGGGATTTATATTTGCATTGTTTTATGAAGTAACTTATGACAATTTGTAGGTACTTAGATTAATATAAAAAATAACAAGTTTAGCTGCCCCCAAATAAAGTTAGAAATTGCTGAGTAGCTTAGGTTTTCACACTCAATTCTCATGCTCAATTATAGTCCAAAATCTGAGTTTGCAGATATGACATGGGACTCTAGTGATTCAAACAGCATAGTACAAATACTGCATATATTTCTGCCAAATTTGTCTCAGATGGACTAGCTGCTAAGGAAGAACCCATAGCATGACTGAGCTAACAGAAAGTGTGTTACCTTTTGGGATAGGTAATCCCTTCATTTGCATGCTGTGCTCACTGACAAGAGAGAGGACTTGAATTTCTGTCATTTTTCTGGACTTCGGCCTTAAGGTCTATATTGTCAGTTCAAAATAAAATGAACAGTAATTTATGCTAACTGATCATTATTATTATGACAAAATTATTTCCTTGCCCAATAGAAATAGAAATTTGACTTTATTTAAGTTCAACTTAACTAGCTCCATTTTATTAGAGATTGTCTAATTCAATTTCGATTTTTCAAATTGCTTTTTATACTATGAAGAACCCTTCTGTATAAAATATAGTTTGAAAAGAGAAAAATATTTATGCTTTTATCATTTTAAGTGATCAAATACTGCAGTGCTAGATATTAGAATATCATGTGCATCAATACATTATTAACTTAATCTAATGCTCAGAGTCATTACCACATTCATGGGTGTCTTTCTGATATCTCTCCAGTCCACTGGATTTTGAAGTGTGATTATGTAAATTTTCTACTGATAAATAAATGACTATAATTGTACTTGAAATACCACTCAAATTCTTAAGACCATGGCATCTAAATAATATATTATGCATTCCTTAATTATTTATCAAGACTAATTCAAAATAACTGTAGGGTAAAGCATACATTTATTTTTAAATAGCCATCCCCTTCCCCAATTTTTTTCTGCGCCAGGTTAAAGAATATTCCAGATGGTGAAAATATGCAGAGATGAGAAAAAGGTTGATAAGTAGAGTAAACACAAGTTTATTCCTCAAGGAAACATCTCTGGTCTGGTCAAGAATACTAGCACCATGATGCAATTTTTATGGCATGTGATCTTAATACCAGTCCAGTAAGGGTATTTTGGTGGTAGAGGAAATTATGTTTAAATGTTAAACATCAGTGTAGAAAATTCCTCACTATTACTTGACAAAGAAAAAGGCAAAAGTTAGCAAAAAAAAAAAAAATCAACAATGGGTGCTTTTTTAAGGTTCTTTTATAATCATAATAGAGAAATTGTAACCTTGAGTTATAAAATTTGAGTAAGGGTTATACAATCAAATGACTCTAACTGTAAAAAGTAAGGCTTTCCTTCATTTAATTATATCTATAGAAAAACCACAATAATCGAACGGTACCTTTTCATTGTTTAACATTGCAAGGCTGTATTCAGAACTCTTGTACTGTGCCTTTAAAAGAAGCGTGTGTGAGTGTGTGTGTGTGTGTGTGTTTTACCTACATAAATTCTAATTGCAGAATCCACTCTAATCACCATGTAGAAATCATCTGAAGCCTCATAAGTTCATGAGCTACACACTTTTCTTTTTTATTCTGCAGACCACACCTTATCTGGTTGCTAATGAAATACAGGAGATTGATTGCAGAAAATCTTCAAGGGAATATTTGCTGTACCACATATAGTAAGCTCCATTTGGTGCATTAGCATTTAGCCATTTTATGCAAATTTAGAGAAAATGACTCATGTATATGATTTAATATGCATCAGCGATAACTCATACCACCCTTATAAGAAAAAAGAAATTAAAAATTCATTAGAAAACTAGACTAGTGTCACTACATGGTTAAAACATTATTAAAGCATATTTCAATGTTTTGCTTACACTAGTGTTCTCATCATGGTGCCACCATTTCATGACAAAGGCCGTAGAGGAGAAAACATTCAACTTAAAATGTCTGCTGGCACACATCGCTGGATTTGTGTGTCACTAAACAATGAGCGAGCATAGCCTTGAATACCAACTATTTAATTAGCACTTTTGGAAACCATGCATAGAAAATAGCTCATTTACATGCATCTGCTTAGCGATTAGTCCCATAAAAAGCTACCATTTTTTTTTGTTGTTTAATATAGCGAGCATTTTACCATCGGCCATGAAAAAAATCAAAACATATGTTATTATTTTCAAATCCTGAAATTCAGAGATTTAATTAAAACAGGCAAAAGTCTTCATATTTCTCTTCAAGGTATATTTAAATTATTTAATTTAACCTTAAGTGTACCATAAAAGGCTGGATACAAGTAATAATTAAGAACTTCAAAGGGCAACGGAAACCCTCTAACAGTCCTTGGTTTAATTAAAGGCTATTATTAGAAAGCTCTCGAATATACAGTTACATTTAACGACAAGTGATGGCTAGTAAAAGCTGTGTTTGAAAGTTATGAGTATCTTATTCTAAATACAATTGGTAGGCTGTAGAAAGTATTGCTATCATTTCATTTTGAAAATAAATGACATGTATTTCCTAAAAAATCAAATTGATAACATTAAAAACCTGTTAGTTTAAGATGCTTTGCTTTTCATTAATTCTCTAGTCTACACATACCTGTCATGATCACAAATTAATTGTATGCTTCTTAAAAAAGCATTTCTGCCAATTTAAATGTCTTTAAGAGGGTATTTCTTTTGAATACAGTGGTGTATTTATGAAGCCATGTATACAAATGTATATGGACGAATTAACAATAAAAGTGGACTACACTATAGTGCATTTTGAAATGTAACATTCTTTTTCAGAATGTGGATTGATATTTAATATAACAGAAATAAATTATTTGTTAGAAGTCTATATTAGCTACCACATTTGTGTGAGTAGACAATTGGCCAAAAAACAGGTGATTCTAAATACATTTTAGAAAGTGTATAAACCACATAGAAAATAGGAATGGGTCACTTATGTAAAATTTGCGGTTTATCATGAGTAATTATGCTCACTGTACTATTTTACTTTGTATGTATACAGGGAATTTTGCTGGAATTTGCATAAAAGTCAGGGCAGATGAGTGAGTAGTGTGTGTGTATATATATATATATATATTTCTGAAGTGAAATTGAACAGATATTTTAAGAGTTCATTTAGGACACTTTACTGATTCTGTTTGTTAATTAACTTTAGTAATTGGCGTATAAAGCATTTATAGTAAAAATTGCTTACTTGTAAACATATAAAATTTTAATTTTATGAGAAATCTACGATTTTGAAAATGTGATACTGTTTCCTTTGTTCACTGTAGACCAGTGAACTACATCATGGGATGTTTGGTCTAAGAAAGATTGTGTGGGTTAAGTATGTGGATATAAATCTGTATCTGTGTAGCTTATCTATCTAGTTATATAATGTAGCATATGTATATGGTCCACTGTGTAAGAAAAGTGTGTTCCTGATGTGCTTTTTCTGTGGCATGTGTCTCTAATTTGAAATTTTTTTTACTTCAATTTCTTATTTTATCTTCCTCATAACTATTATTATTCTTTATTTGTTTATTATACTCACCCTACTTCCCTCCTGCATAGACACTCAGAATTTAAGGTTTATAAACAGAAAATCTATGTGTCTGGTTCACTGCTGAATATCCTGCCCCTAGAACAGTGTTGGACACATAGTAGGTGTTCAATGATTATTTGTTGATCAAAGAATGAATACATTTCAATCTGAGATTGATCTTTCAGAGATAACTGTTGCCCTATATGAATCTAAGGAATTAATTTAGATATATTGGTTCTCCCAACATGGAAGCCTGTGGAAGCTACCCAGCTATGATGAGATTATCCTTCCTGGATAGAGTAAAACTATTGTTTGGTTTTGGAGTAAACGATGACTGCAAAGAAACTTTTCAGATAGGTTTCAAAGTTCATTTGTACGAGAATTACATATATATTTGAAATCTCAGGTTTGATATAGGGAATATCAAGTGGTTTGTAGAATAGGGCCAAGTTAACTGGACACATGGAAACTGAATCCTAGAACACAGAATTATTAAAAACATATTCCAAACAACTATTTTACAAGGAATTTTAATATTTTTATTTTACTTTGATTAAAATATCTAATTCATAAAAGCATGCTGTTTGTTAAGTGGCCTGAAATGTTTACAGTTTTCATGATAGAAGAAATAGATGTGAGTCAGAGTCTCCCTGGGGCCTGACCTTCTTGACTACGTTAGGACCATTTTTGAAAGCTCTATTGGTTTCCGTAGAATACTAGGGAATTATGAATAAAGATGTGGTTATGTTTATAAACAGTGCTCCTATGACTTAAAAATTAACCTGAGTCTTTAGCCTGCAATCCAATAGTTACATGGGGAGTTTAAATCATTGATTATAATTTTGAGCAGAAATTGGAATATATCATTTGGTATAATCAGTGAAAATTTGTCTTTTCACATTTTCACACAACATGGGTTCAAAATAACAGATGTAAGATGGGAAACTCAAATCAACGAATGTTTATTGGGCTCATGTGTTTACACCAATAAGGTTCTAAGGTTCTCAGAAAATAACCAAAAGTAGGTCGTTGAGTTCATAAGCAACAAGTAAACCTATTCATAAGCCCAGGTGGTTAGAAAAGTGAGTCATCAAAAAAGCCCAGCCCTTTACAATTATGTACCATTGAGAAAGTATGTTCCCCCTCCCAGTCTGCCCCCCCCAAAGCTTTTTGGTTTCCATCTGGTCCACATTTTGGGCAGGGGTTCCAGGGTGATTAGAAAGCTGCCTAGTGGCTGCAGGCAGAGGCCCCGGCATCAGGGGGTTGCTAGAGCAGCCCCTCAAAGGCGGCTGGGCTCCAGAGGCTTCTAGTCATGCTTGATGGGGAATGCTGGCCCCACCAGGCCTGCACGCTAGCCTGGCTACAAGGTTAGCCAGGTGGTCGCCCTGTCCTTGATGAGGTTCACCTTCCAGCGTAGGAAGGGTTGTCTAGGAAGTCACAGAGAAGAGTGCGCTGGTAGATACAAGGGCAAGCAGATCCCAAAGGACCTGGCTCAGGTTCTTCTCCAGAACCACCGCAGCTTCCATGGGGTGAGGGTTGTACCCCACTCATCCTGGAACTGCTTCTACACTACCTGGAAGAGGGCGCGGCAGCAGCGCGGAGCCCACTGGCTTTAGGTCTTCAAGAGACTCTTGGGCCTCACACTCCTCAGCCGACTGGGGAGAAGTAGCCCCATGCCCTCTGGAGCCAAGTCACCGTGGTGGGAAGAGCCCAGAGAAAGGTAGGTGTAGGAGGACTGCAGATGCATGTTGACCAGGCAGTTGAGAGCAGCCTTCACCTCCTTGGAATAATTGTGTCAAATCTGGAAGCTGCTAATGGTTGATTGGCAATAAGGAGCAAAGCTGAAAAAAAATGGTGTCGGTTGATTCCCGGGGCAAGGCGTGGCTGAGAAGGTGGCTCCCAGAGTTGAAACTGGAAAAGAGGCTGAAGGGTGGCTGGACACTGTAGTAAGTGGCATCCAAACACCATTGGGGTTAGAGATAAATCTGCAGGGGGCGGCGCCCATTGACAAGAAAAAATGTTAGGATTTGGGAGTTGGATTAAGCATTTGATTAAGCCCATTAACTCTTTCATATTATTAAGGTATTATTTTAGTCTGTGAATGCATTTTTGGAAGCTACAGTGGATTTCATGCTGATGCAGAAAGGCACCAGATGATTCCCTGGGAGATAATAGACTTCTCAAGTCATCTGTCTTGAGCATCAAGACTGACTGTGGAATCTGGTAAAATCTGGATCCAGACTGATGTTGTCCACAGACTTCATCATAAAGCAAGCAGAGAATTCAGATTATGTATTTTATCTAGGTCATTTTCATCTTCTGACTTTTAATTAGAAAAGAAGTCTATGTAAGTGGCCATTACTATTTACTACACTAAAGGTAGAGCGAAATATGTGGAAATCAATGAAGAATTTCTGGGCTAATAGAAAATCTATTAACCAGAAAGTATTTATTCAGTACTTTATCAGAGTATTCTAAGGCCTAGTTATATGTTTGGGAATGTAGGGTTGGGAGATGTAGAGATGGAAAGCTTTGGAAGAGGATTTAGAAAAAGTGTAAGAAATGATGCTAACTTTAAGAAACCTAACATCTGGTTGAAGAGACTAGATTAATAAATATGAAAAATGCTAATATAAGACTGTTGAATTCTGGGATACTCATCAATAAGATTATAGAAATGTATAGTAAAGATAAATTATTGTGGATACCTAAGGAAATATTAGTAAAGAAGGTAATATTTGCAGCTTCATATTTGAGTTGAAAAGAGTTGGAGAATTAAGACAGATAGAAGGGAAAGCATCCTGACCCAGGAAAACAAAATGATTTATTATGACCTGAATGCATCAATGAACAAAGCATGTTTTTAAGAGTGACAAAGAAGAGCTTTATACTCAGTAATGGTGATTAATATTTGTGGATAGGTAGACTAAGGCCAGATTACTTATGTTCTTGAGACTTGGCCATTAGAGACATGAAAATGAAAATGATGGAGTTACTCCATATTTCTTCTTCTTTGATATATTCAGCAAATACTTATTATTTCCTATGTGCAAAGTACTGTGCCACGCACTGGGAAAACAGTGGTGAACCAAACCCAATTCTTGCCCAACCTCATGAAATTGTGTTCTAGCCAGAAAACTAAACTTTAAACAACTAACTTACACAATCGACTATTTAATTATGGCTATCATTAGTTCTTCAAAGGGAGTAATACAGAGTATCACGAGAGAGTGTGACAGTCTGGAACAGGGGGTGGTGGTAGGGAAGTTTGCCTTAAGTAGTGATGTTTGAGTTGACTTAAAGGAGGAATAGAGATGAGGGGATGGAGGGTGGACACAAAGGGGATGGAGGGTAGACAGAACTTGATAGTCAGACGAGACAGTACATGTCAAGGTCAATAGATAGGAAGAAGTCTGCTATGTTGGTTTTTTTTTTTTTTTTTAAGTCTGCTATGTTTGAAGAACTTCAAGACCAGTGTGAGTAGACTACAGCAATACACAGAACAGTATAGAATGGTCGAAGATGAGGTTAGAGAGAGGTAGGAGGACAAGATCATTCAGACTTTGTAGGGTTTTGGTCTTTGAATTAAGTATGGTGAAAAGCTACTGAATGATTTTAAGCAAGAAAGTGGCATGTTTGGATTTACATTTTTGAAAGATTATTCTGACTACAGTCAGTAGGGATTAGAGGAAGGCAGGGTAGGTGAGGAAACTAGATATGAAGCTGAGGTAATAGTTAAGAGATGTTGATGATTTGGACTAGGGTGGTTGTAATGAAAATGGGGGAGGCAAATAAATTAGAGAGGTGTTTATGAGGCAAAACTGACCAGATGAACAAAATGAGGAAAGTAGTATGTATGTATGTATGTATTTTTAAAGTAGGCTGCATGCCCAATGTGGGGTTTGAACTCCTGACCCTGAAATTAAGAGTGTCCTTCTGACTGAGCCCTAGAAGAAAGCAGTATTTAGAGAAAGATTTCACTGTCATCAATTTTCAAGTGGGCCAAAGTGGGCCTGGTATGGATACAGGGAAGCCACTTGGAGACGATTGCAGTAATCTGAGAAGTTGATAAGGCCTGAGACTAGGAATGGAGAAGAGAACACATATTCAGAGACATTTTAATAGAGCAACATAAGATTTTGACTCAAAAATTTTAAGTCTTAGTGATTTAGTAACCTTGGTAGCTAGAGGAAGGAAGTAAAAGAGGGAGGAAAGTGTTGCGCTTGTGGTGTTAGATAGTTATGTAGGCAGATACAGGAGTATGATTCTATTTGGGAAGGCATCAGTTGAGGTTTGTTATTGGATTAAAGTCATAAAATATGTGGAGTTTTCCAAGGATACAGTATAGAGAGTAAAGAATAGCTAGCCAAGGCACTGATTCTGACATTGATGGGAGAAGTAAGCAGCTTACAATCTGGAAACACTTGTGTTCAGTAATTCCCTTTTGAAGGCAACTTAGATTTTACTGTTTAGTGTGTGTTATGTTATTGAAATAAATAGAATCCTCCCCCAAAATATCTGCAATTTGCCACATTTAAAAATATGTTACATTGAAATACGAAAAGAAAGAAAGGAAAGAGAGACTAGTTGGAAAGTGTTCATGTAATTTTAGAAGTAATTGGAATTAGGTAATGCTTCATAAACATTTAATTAAAAATGATTACCAAGTAATCCAGTATATGCTCAAGTTCAGAGACACTTCTTTTAGAAAAAATGTTAACTTATTCTTTCATTCTGTAAATATTTATTGAGAGCTTACATACTTGGTACTGTTCTTACTCCTACTGATTTTGCTTTTGATTATAGAAGCTACATTTTATTTATATTTTATTTTATCTTGTTCATTTCATTTTTTAATTTTTTATTATTTTTATTATTTTTTAAAGATTTTATTTATTTATTCATGAGAGACACATACAGAGAGAGAGAGAGAGAGAGAGAGAAGAAGGCTCCATGCAGGGAGCCCGACGTGGGACTCGATAATGGTTCTCCAGGATCAGGCCCTAAGCTGAAGGCAGCGCTAAACCACTGAGCCACCCGGGCTGCCCACATTTCATTTTTTTAAATAAGCTCTGTACCCAATAAGGGGCTCGAGCTCACGACACTGAGATCAAGGATCTATTGCTTTACCAACTGAGCCACCCAAGTGCCCCTGGAATCTACATTTTAAAGAGATGAGAAAGGGACGCCTGGGTGGCTCAGTGGTTGAGCCTCTGTCTTCCACTCAGGTTGTGATCCCGGAGTCCTGGGATCGAGTTCAGCATTGGGCTCCTCGCAGAGAGCCTGCTTCTCCCTCTCCCTATGTCTGTGCCTCTCTCTCTGTCTCTGAATAAATAAAATCTTTAAAAATAGATAAATAAAGAGATGAGATAGTCAATAAGCAAGTAAATAAGAGAAAATACCAGATAACTGTAACTGCTATGATAAATAAAATGGGGGTAATAGAGGTTACTTTAGTTTGGATGGTAAGCCAAGGCTTACTTGAGGAAGTTATGTTCAAAACGTCACATGAAAGCATACTTAAGATGTTTAAGTCTATGAAGAGTTGCATATATTTGTCTGTTTATATAAGATTAATGATCCTATTTGGGTTTAATAGCAACAAAAATTTTGACATAATCTCTCTTTTTTTAAAAGATTGTATTTATTCATGGGAGACACAGGGAGAGAGGCAGAGGCAGAGAAAGAAACAGGCTCCCTGCAGGGAGCCTGATGTGGGACTTGATCCCAGGAACCCCGTATCAAGACCTGAGCCAAAGGCAGATGCTCAACCACTGAGCTACCTGGGTGCCCCTGACATAATCTCTTTTTAGATCAAGAAAAAGATTAATATTGGGGACCTGGGTGGCTCAGTCAGTTGAGTGTCTGACTCTTGGTTTCAACACAGGTCATGATCTCATGGGTCATGATGTCATGGGTGTGAGATCGAGCGCCGTGTTGGGCTCCAAGCTCAGCAGAGAGTCTGCTAGAAGAGTCTCTCTCTCTACCCCTTCCTCCACTCATGAGTGCACACTCCCTCACTCAAATAAATAAGT
Organism: Canis aureus; assembly: GCF_053574225.1. Lineage (NCBI taxonomy): Eukaryota > Metazoa > Chordata > Mammalia > Carnivora > Canidae > Canis > Canis aureus. Next base: position 20,372,383 of record NC_135612.1, read on the forward strand.
ACATCTTTAAAAAAATAAAAAGGTTAATATCTTTTTCTATTGCAATGTATTATGAAGTTTTTAACCTGTTGAAGTTATCAAGTAAGTACATTTTTTTTCAAGACATTTCTTAATTGCGTACATCATAGTTTTGAGAAATATTGTGTTCTGATTATGTGTGCTTAATGCACTTTTAGGAATCCACACTCAATTTTGAGTCTGTAGTTTAACAGTTTTAATCAATTTTTAAAAATAGGCATGCATACACATGCTTTTAAAAAGTTAAAAGTTCTAGCCATTTTGATAAGTGTAAGGTGTACATCTCATTGTGTTTTCAATTTGCATTTCTCTGATGATTAGTGATGTTGAGCATCTTTTCATGTGTCTGTTTGCCATCTGGATGTCTTCGGAAAAATGTCTATTCAGGTCCTTTGCCTCAAAAAATTAAAAATAGAAATACCATATGATCCAGCAATTCTGCTACTGGCTATTTGCCCAAAGAAAATGAAAACACTAATTTGAAAAGATACATGTACCCCTTATTGCAGGATATTTACAATAGCTAAGATATGAAAGCAACCCAGAAGCCCATCAATAGATAAATGAATAAAGATTATGCGGTGCATATACAGTGGAATATTACTCAGCCATAAAAAGATGAGAGCTTGCTACTTGCAACAACATGGCTGGACTTAGAAGGTATTACGCTAAGTGAAATAAGTTAGAGAAAGACAAATACCATATATCATTTATATGTGGAGTCTAACAAAAGAAAAACAATGAATAAACAAAGAAATAATAAACCAGATTCTTAAATGCAGAGAACAAACTGGTAGTTGCCAGAGGGGAGGAAGGTGGAGGAATGGGTGAAATAGATAAAGGAAATTAAGAGGTACAAACTTCTAGTTACAAAATAAGTCACAGAGATGAAAAGTACAGCATAGGGAACGTAGTCAATAATGTAATAATGTTGTTTGGAGACAGATGGCAACTATACTTGTGGGAAGCACTGAGTAATATCGAGAAGTGTTGAATCACTAATTCATACACCTGAAACTAATGTAACACAGTATGTTAATTATACTTCAAATATATTTATATTAATAAAGAAATAAATATAAATTTATTTATAAAAATATAAATTATATTATACTTCAAATATAATTATATCAAAAATAAATAAGTTAAAAGTTGCAAAGAGATATATGGTAAAAACTAGGCTCCCAGTTCCCTGAGTTTCACTACCCAGAAGTAACTAGCAGTTTCTTGAGGCTTAGTAACTGTTTTAAAGTTAAAATTGAAATTACTTTGCTTATGAGAAAGATCCTCATGTTATCCTCACATTATTATATTGGGCTTAAGAACATTTTTCTACTGTTTCACAATTTTCTCTCAAATATGATGTCAAATGTATGCAAAGATTGGATTTAAACATAAATCATTAAGGGTCTGAATTGTTAAGGTCATCTTTGGTGAAAGCTATATGCTACAGGGAGTTCGTATTGTTATTCTTTTTGAAATTCATATTTCTGAGACTTAAAGGAAATTTATGGGCAGTGTCTTTTGTCTTCCTCCAAAAGACATTTTATTTATGCCTCAAGAGATCTCACAAGCATTGTTGTGAACACAGGGAGTTCACAATGATGGTTTAATTTGTAAATAGTTTCCCTCACAACCTCATGTACTTGATCAACTTTCAAAATGCTAGTGATGCTCTACTCACTTCAAATTAGCTAATCTCCTAACTTTAGCTTAAGCCATCATCAGTAACCTTCTTGTCAGCTTCCAAACGCTTATGAATCATTTAGCAATTTCAGAACAAGGTGTTCTCATGGAATCAGAAGATACTACTTGATTCCTAACCTCTGTCCAATGGACTCCTGCAACAACAGTGGTCTGATGTCCAGTCACTTCTTCTGTTAGCAGATTAGTAGTTGATGTGTCTGTTCCACCGAAATCTCCTGAATTCTGTTTGTCCTTAATAACTTTATAAGTTATATTCAGATATTCTGTGAGGCTGTCAACTTCTTCTCTGTAGTCCTAAAGCTAGCCTTTCAGTTCAGATCATTCATCTTGGAGCAACCGTGGCTGCCAAAGGGAAATTGTACAGCAGTGCTAGCAGGAAGCATTCCCTGGTAGAATGGAGATGGAGCTTTACGCGCTTAGGTGAATAAATAAATGTCTTTGGTTTCGCGATAGCATATTATAAAGAAAACTTTGAACATCAAATACATTGTTAACCAGTGCCTAAATTGGGGAGCAAACCAAGGCTGGAAGCAAACATTTCTTTCTCATCCATTACAATTACTCTGACTCTTCCAGAACTGACAAGAAAAAAGAGGTGAGAAGAAAAGAAACCTTATTGTATTAGACACTGTGCTGGGTGCTTTACATATATTGTCTTATTTAATCTTCAGGAAAATTTGGTAGTTTATATTAGCCTCATTTTTCAGAGCAGAAACTGAGGCTTGGGAGGTTATTGAAAGCAAGTGAAGAAAGGAAGGGACAAAGGAGGAATGAATAGCTACAAAATCAGGGCCAGGATATACTTACCTTTAAACAAAAAAAATCTGTTAGAGAATTTTATTATTTATTTCACTGTCTAAATAATAAAGAAAAGTTTCATGTTAATAAAACCTTAGCACTTTGAATCCATAAATTATCAGATTATTTACAGGAAGATAACAATACATTTGATGGGGAAAAAAACCTATTATCTCCCAAATGAATTGAATATTTCATCTTGCATTCAGTTGCTATGGTATTGTGTAGGTATAATTTATGAATTATACAAATTTTACACATTTAGAAATTAAATCGATGGGATTATTTTAGTACATGTATTTTTTTTTACAAAAATTACCCATTTTTATGTGTAAAATTTTTCCAACTTTATTGAGATATAATTGACAAATAAAAATTGTGTATATTTAATGTGTACAACATGATTTAATATACATATATACTGTGAAGTAATTACCACAATCAAATTAATTAGCACATCCATAACCTTATATAGTTATTTTTATTTTTTTTGTATCTGTGTGGAGAACATTTAAGATCTACTTGCTTAGCAAACTTCCAAGTGTGTAATATAGCATTACTGACTATACTCACCATGGTATACATTAGATTCTCCGAACTTACTCATCTTAAACTGAAAGTTTCTACCTTTTGACCAACATCCTGATTTTTCTGACCTCCAGCCCCTGAAAACCACTGTTCCACCCTTTAGTTCAAAGGGTTTGGCTTCTTTAGATTCTACATATAAGTGAGATCTCATACGGTATTTGTCTTTCTTTGTCTGGTTATTTCACTTACCATAATGCCCTCAAGATTCATCCATGTTGTCACAATTGATAGGATTTCCTTCTTTTCTTATGCTGAATAATATTCCTTTGAATATATATAATTTTCTTTATCCATTTATCTGTCAACAAACACTTAGGTTGTTTCATACCTTGGTTATTGTTAATAATGCTGCAATGAACATGGGAGTACAGATAAATCTTCAAGATCTTGATTTCATTTCCTTTGGATGTATACCCAGAAGTGGAATTGCTGGATCATATCGTAGTTCTATTTTTTAATTTTTTGACCAACCTCCATCCTGTTTTCCATAGCAGCTGTACCAATTTACATTTCCACCGACAGTATACAAGGATTCCCTTTTCTCCACATCTGTGCCCAAACTTATCTCTTGTGTTTTTGATAATAGCCATCCTAACAGGTGTGAGGTGACAGCTTATTGTGGCTTCGATTTGCATTTCCCGGATGATTAATGAAATTGAGTGCCTTTCCACGTACCTGTTGGCAGTTTGTATGTCTTCTTTGGAAAACTGACATGTAGAACTTTTACCTTTTTAAAAATTGTGTTATTAGTTTTTTGCTATTGAGTTGTATGAGTTCCTTATATAGTTTGGATATTAGCCCCTTATCAGATATATGGTTTGCAAATATTCTTTCCCATTGTGTAGGTTACCTTTCATTTTGTTGGTTATTACCTTTCTTGGACAGACGCTTCCTAGTTTGATGTAGTCCCTCTTGCTTATTTTTGCTCTTGTTGCCTGTGTATGTGTGAGATTTTATCTTTAATTTCATGGAAAGAAAGTGTGCATTGGAATTATATTTATCATATATGGTATTATGACTGTACAAGCATATTAACCATAATGTTAAATAAGTGACAATTTTGCTTTGCTTTATGTCTAAGTGTGTGAGGAGAGAGGTCTTTGATGATCAAAAGAAAGTTAAAATTAACATAACCCACATTTGTCACTCAAGCATTGCTTGAATCAAATATACACTAACATTTTTTTTTTTACCCCTCTAAGCCTCTGAATTTAAACACACCAATGAATTCATGGTTCCGCCTCCTCTGCAGAGGAATCGAGCAGGCTATGGTGCTGCAGTTTGACATTGTCTAGCTGCACGGAAGGCAAGTTGACACTGGGCAAAACTGTGAAGGAAGAAGGGACGTTTGTAACTTGTGTTTTAGTATCAGCTCCTCTTTGTTCTGAGCCTTTTCTCTTCATGGTTTTTCTTTCTATACCCTTATTCCTCCCCTTAAAGAAAGAGGTCCAGTTCTTTCTTGTCTTCTCCAATTTTATCCTATTAATTTTTGCTCTGGGGACAGAATAGGAAGAAACTAATTCTTGAGATGAAAATGACTGATAGGGTTTAATGTCTTATTTCTTAAAACACAGTGTAGATCAAAGGAGTAGAAATTGTTTTATTTAACAAACATTAATTCACTGTTCAGTGTGTTTTATGAATGTTAATTCATTTAATTCTCACAGTAACCTCTTAGGTAGGTTTTTAATTGTGGATTGTCAGGTGATCAGTAAGGGAAAGCTTAGGAAGCAATTGATCCTTTTATCTTTGAAATAATTTCATGAAATGAAATTCTATTTGTATGGCCTGCCTCGTTTGTTACTCCCATGATAGTAATCATGAGCCAAGGCAAATCAAGCACAAAATCTTATGGTCAGTCTTGTTCTCTGTGGGGCAGTGATGATAGAGCCAATGATTAGATTCAATTGGACCCTCATGACGGGTTTTATGGGCTCATACTACAAGTAGGAATGTTCACATCTAAGTTTAAAAAGTTTTACAGGGATTTGCTAAGTGAAATTTTACTATTGTTATAATTGAGATGCAGGTTAATTTTTTGTTATATGTAGGGTCACTGACCTTTTATATCTAATATTTTAAAATGTTAAGTTTATTTTTTGACTTTTGGGCTATCCTATTGTAATTCCAATTTTAAAATGAATTATCCATAAACAATAGTCGCTTTCAGTTGTTAAAAACACGCATCTTCTGTTGAGCACTGAGTGTTATAACAACTGATGAATTACTGAACTCGAAATCTGTAACTAATGATGTCCTATATATTGTCTAATTGAATTTAAATAAAAAAATAAAACCACATCTTAGAGAAGCCCTTCCTCATGAAGAATGAGAATGAATTGTATTTTTTCGTAGCAGTGCTAACATAGGTATATACACATTTTAAGGATATCATAAATTGTTTTTTATTTTAGCTATTTAACCCTGATTAATCTGTGACAACATTTAAATGTGAAATACATTGTCATTTTAACTACTGAATGACAGTCAACTGCTAGGAATCTCTAAAATAGGAAAGAATTCAAGGATTATAATTTACACAATGCTCATTTTAATTGAATTTCTGCCTAACTTTTTAGAGTATAGGGAAGAATCACAAAGAAATATTTTGTAAACAGTGAAAGCAACAAAGAAGAAAAAGTACTAACAGTAGATTGATTTTAAGAAGTATCAAATTTCAATTTTAATTGCAGTCATTGTTTAATTTTCTCAAGTCATACATGATGAATCAACTAATAGCAAATTTGTCCCCTCTGAAACTTCTTATTTATGTAGTAATTCAAGTTGTCATTTGATTTCTTACCCAGTAATTTCTCAAAGAAGTACCTGGCTGGTACATCTGATTCTTGGTTTCAGCTCAGGTGGTGATCTCAGGGTCATGAGATCCAGCCGCATTCTGGGCTCTGTGTTCAGCACAGGGTCTGCTTAAGATTCTCTCTCCCTCTGCCCCTGTCACCCAACCACCCCCACATACACTCACATACCAAAATAAACAAATTAATCTTTAAAAAAGTCTTTAAAGAAATAGCATAATATTTTGACTAAGGTCAATACATACAAGCCTATAACAGTAATTCTCAACCTGTACTATATTAGTGGTAGAATTATGTCAGACCAAAAAAATTGTGCAACTCAATTTATCATTACTCATTTAATGGTTAAGTCATAGTCTATGACATATTTTGTTGCTACAGTGACATTTATAACTCTTAGGCAACCGAATTTCCCCAATATATAGATCGCAGGATAAACTGTCCACATTGGAAAGAGCTCAGCCTTCCTTATGAACATTTTTTAAATTCAAAAAGGCAGTCATCTGTCTTGAAACCTCACTTTGTGCTCAAAAGATGTAGTTCTAGAACTAGTTTTTGTTGTATTGATGCTTGAAAACTTATTATTTAATAAAAATTGAATCCTAGATAATTCCTTTTTTTCTCCCCACCTACAGTGAAGAATTACGGTGAAGGAAAATAAAAATACAAACTAGTTAGTTGTTGTAATGTGATAAGTAGGGAAAAGATTATAGGCCCTTTTATTTTCTCACAAACAGCTATAAATTTATGGCATTCAAAAAGAATTCATGCAAAATTACCATTGAAATGAAAACATTCCCTTTTGCTAGGGAGTTTAGAGCAGTGTCTATAGTGTCCTTTAATACGTCGAAAGTCAGAACTAAGTCAGTCTGTATCTTTGCTACATACAAATTCTTTGAGATGTATCATACAGTTATTGGTATGAAATAAGCATTAGATTTATTACCTAAAGGTTTTCAATCACCATAATAGATGTATTAGAATGTAGGAAGACACTTTTTCAGTGAGTCACTTGAGGGTCTATCATATTTCATATTTCATAATATTTTTGCAATTTATTGGTCATCTTTTTCTACACAATTATTGGTATCTATTACATTTTATGAATTAGGAAATAATTTGGATATGTACTAAATAAATCTTAAATAAAGTAGAATAATTGTTAGGATATTTTACAAAGATGGGATTTGAGGCATGTCTTTGGGCTCGAATGAAATGCTGAGCTTTGTGCCAGTGGAATATGAAATGGTAGTAATCAATGATACGTGGTAGCATCAAAATTAAGCAAATTATCACCTATTAATTGATTATGATGAAATACTTTTTGAAAAAGTACCTTGGGAACCTACTTGGTTATCATACACACTTCACCATTATGGCTGTATTCTAAAAGAAACTTAGTGTGTGATGGATACTTCTGAATGAACTGCAACATTTATAGAAAGAAAATTGAAAACACAGGTTTTTAATTCTTAGTTCAAGGCATGGTCAGAGAACCTGAGAGCTTCAAATTATTTCTTGTAGCAACACTATAAATATTGCTGAAGATTAAACAAAAAATAATTGTTAAGGATTACAAAATTATCTTTATTATTATTTATTTGAGAGAGAGAGAGAGAGCATAAGCAAGGGGTGGGGTAGAGGGAGAAGCAGACTCCCTGCTGAACAGAGAGCCAGATGCAAGACTCAATCCCAGGACCCTGGGATCAGGACCTGAGTCAAAGGCAGATGCTTGACCGACTGAGCTACCCAGGCACCCAAGATTACAAAATTATAAGTTGAATTCACGGGCTTACAAAATCATGAAAGCTAAGGCAATGGGAAGATGGGGGACTCTGAAACTTGGAATCAATATATTGCCAGTTGAAGCAGCTTCCCTACAGGAAGACTAACCTTCCCATACCTACCTGTAATAACCTTACCCAATGCAGCTACCTTAAAGAGGATGCCCATTTTCCTCCAGACAGACCAACCATTCTTATAGACCCATTTTGAGGGTCATATCATAGTATGTTCCAAAATACAAAGTCTCACCCGAGAAGAAATAGCCTGTATGCCAAGAGAATTGCAAAATTTTATGAACTTTGAAGAGTACACGAGGGAATGGATTCTAAGGATTTGGGCCAAAAAGGATGGAATAGAACATTGGGTTGGATCACATTTATAGATATGAGTGGACTTACTAAAGATTCTGAATTTAATATAGTAGCTTCTGTAGCTGGAAGTGACAAACAGTTTACTTTTTGAAAGTAAAGAGTCAATGTGGCCTATATATAATGAGGAAGAGATGCCAGAAATTTCTTGGAGTAGTAAAAGACAAAGGCTAATTGAAATAGTAATGTTGGAGTGGATTGTCCTGAATAGACGTTCCTTACTATATCTCTTGAGACAGCCCAGAGGACACTTTATGAAGGTGTGGAGAAACACATTAGGGAGGAGAGTATTGGCATCCTTAAATAGCTCTGTGGTGACTCTTCTTTGTAGGCCAAATGGCAGCACTTAATTTCCAAAAATAAGCTGGGCACACTTAGTGTAATGGGTACCAGAAAAACAGTGGTAATTAGCATGTTTTGCTCTACCGGGATCATCAACAAAGGATAATCCTCCTGGTGGGCAGACTTTGAATTTGTCCATTTGCCTGATTTGAACTATTGGTAGGACTACATTGTGTGAGTCTACTAGGGCTGTCATAACAGATTGGGTGGCTTAAATGACAGAAATTTATTTCCTTACTGTTCTGGAAGCTAGAGTTCATGATCAAGGTATTGGCAGAGTTAGTTTCTTCTGGAGTCATTCTCTGTGGCTTTTATTTTTTTATCTTTTTAAAAAATATTTTTCATTTATTAGAGATTCAAAGAGAGAGAAGCAGGCTCCATGCTGGGAGCCTGACATGGGACTCGATCCCAGGTCTCCAGGATCACACCCTGGGCTGAAGGCGGTGCTAAACCGCTAAGCCACCAGGGCTGCCCTCTCTTTGGCTTTTAAATGCCAAGGTCTTCTATGTCTTCACATGATCTTTCCTCTGTACATATCTGTGTCCTAATCTCTTTTTTATAAGGACACCAGTCATTCTTGCTTTCCAAGGAAGGAGTGAATGTTTCCACCTAGAAACCCACATGGTTCCATTGAATTAGAATGTCATTGGATATTTTGGGCTTCTCATTCCACTGAGCCAAAGGGCAGAGTGATGAATCTCAAATTACAATTTGGGTACAATTATCCCTTACAGGTAGGTATGTTTGTGTGTGCATACATGCACAAGAAAGGAAGGAAATGTGCAGAGCTGATGCTATCTTAATTTCTATAACTGGTCATAAGACCAGTTATATTTATAAATTCCTTCTTCCAGTACCCAATCTATATTTCCTTTGCTTTCCCTCACCCAGAACCTTAGCTGGTCAAAAGTCCTTTATGTGAAAAAAAAAAAAAGAAAGAAAGAAAGAAAAAAAAAAGTCCTTTATCTGTTAGGGTGACCCAAACTTTAATCTGTAATGGGTCTGAATTCTATTTTTGTGGTTTGTTTTAGTTATCGTTTTTCATTAACTTTTCCTATTGGACATGGAAGTCCTAAGAAGTGCTCAGAGAATCCCCTAAATTAAGGTATGGTCTCCTAACCTTGCTGAGTAGTGTCAATGTAATTACAGTCAAGAAAATGAACATATCCAATACCCAAAGAGTTTCCTTATATCGCTTTATAATCTGCTTCCCCTCCTTGGCCCTCTCTGTCTCTCTTCAACATCACATAATAAAGTAACCTTTGGATTTTTAATAAATTGGATCATAAAGTATATACTCTTTTGTGGGTGGGGGCTCCTTCACTTAGCGTGATCATCTTAGAATTCATCTATGCTGAGTGTATCAATACATCAGTCCTTTTTATTCCTTTTTTTAAGGTTTTATTTATTTATTCATGAGAATACACACAGAGAGAGGCAGAGACACAGGCAGAGGGAGAAGCAGGCTCCATGAAGGGAGCCCGATGTGGGACTCCATCCCAGGTCTCCAGTATCACGCCCTGGGCTGAAGGCAGTGCTAAGCCGCTGAGCCACCTGGGCTGCCCTTTTTATTCCTTTTTTAAAAAATTATTTTATTTATTCACGAGAGACACACACAGAGAGGCAGAGACATAGGCAGAGGGAGAAGCAGGCTCCATGCAGGGGAACATGATGTGGGACTCGATCCGGGAACCTTAGGATCATGCCCTGAGTCAAAGGCAGACGCTCAACCACTGAGCCCCCCAAGCGTCTCAGTCCCTTTTATTCCTAAGTAGTATTACAGTTTATGGATATATCACAATTTGTTCATTCACTTATTGATCGATATTTGAATTATTTCTACTTTGGACTATTAAAGCCACTTTGAACATTTATATCAATTCTTTGGACATATGCTTTCATTTCTCTTGGGTAAATGTGTAAGAGTGGAATGCCTGGATTCATGGTAATTGCGTGTTTAACTTCTTAAGAAACCTCCAAACCTTAAAAAAAGTTGCATTGTTATTTATTTCCACCAGGGGTATATGAGAGTTCTAGGTCCACATCCTCAGCAACACTTAGTATGGCCAGTCTTTTAAATTTTAGACATTGTAATAAATATGTAGTAGTATCATCATAGTCTCTTTTTAAAAAGATTTTATTTATTTATTCATGAGTGACAGAGAGAGAGAGAGAGACACAGGCAGAGGGAGAAGCAGACTCCCTGCAGGGAGCCCAATGTGGGACTTGGTCCAGGACCCTGGGATCATGACCTGAGCTAAAGGCAGATGCTCAACCACTGAGCCACCCAGGCGTCCTGTATCATTGTGGTCTTAATTTGCATTTTCCTAATGATTGGTGAAAACATCATCACAATCAACATAATGAACACATCCATCAACCTTAGCATGTGCTTATTTGCCATTCATCTGTCTTCTTTGGCAAAGGTGATTATTCAAGTCTTTTGCCTATTTGTTTTATTTGATTGTTGGTTTTTATTATTAATGAGTTTTGATTTTTGACTTGTATAGTCTGAATACAAGCCCTTTATCAGATATATAATTTGCAGATATTTCTTTTACTTTGTGGTTTTTATTTGCATTCTCTTAGTGTATCTTTTGAAGAGTAAAGTCCAACTTTAATGAGGTCTATTTTAATAACATTTTTCTTTTATAGATCATATTTATACATATTTATAAAAACATGTAACATGCAAAAACATTTCTGAGAAATCTTTGTTTAACCCAGTGTCACAAATATTTTTTCCTGTGTTACTTTCTAGAATTTTTAGTTTTATATTTAGGTCTATGATCCATTTTGTTTTAATATTTATATATAGTGTAAGGCAAGAATCAAAGTTTATTTTTTTGCAAATGGATACCTAATAATAGGACCATGTGTTGAAAGTTAACAGTTCTTCATATTAAATTTTCTCTTTTCATATAACTGATATGGTTTCTAATTCCTAAATGGACTCTGACACAATCTGGCTATCTCTTAAATTGTGATCTGGATTTCTAAAGAATTTTAACCAATATTTTTGTCTAGAATGTTACAGCCTAAAGCAAAAATAGTGTCCAAATGGAATCTTCAAGATGCACATGTAGATAGTAATATTCATTTTGTTGCAAATGAGTTAAAAGTTCTGGTTACCAAGGCATACTCAAGGAAATGAGTATTTTCTGTCAGTACTCCCACAGTTAAACATTAGATTCTGAGTATATCCAAGAGTCTGCATTGGGTGAGTGTCCAGTGTTAATAACAATACTTAAGTCAAGTATCGAAAAGAAATGACTATCAATTTGTTTTTCTTAAAAATATCTGTGGGTGGGCAGCCCAGGTGGCTCGGGGTTTGGTGTCTGTCTTCCGCCCAGGGTATGATCCTGGAGACTGGGGATCAAGTCCCACATCGGGCTCCCTGCATGAAGCCTGCTTCTCCCTCTGCCTGTGTCTCTGCACCTTTCTCTCTCTCTCTCTCTCTCTCTCTCTCTCTCTGTGTCTCTCATTAATAAATAAATGAAATCTTAAAAAAAAAATCTGTAGGTATTTGGGCTGAATGTGTGGGTAGTTTGCCTTGGATGAAATTAACCAACCAACTAACCAACCAACAAATAAACACACCCAGAATGTAAACAATGGAATCAGTGAAGCAAGCCATGTCCAAAATGAAATGTTTTGTACTTTCATAACTTAATCACTCATTTTATCATTTTTCCTTTCAACTATTTTTAGGCCATAATATAGAATAGTGCTAAAAGTGAAGATGTAACAATTTGGAATCCTATGAGGGTATGAATGAAGTTCCTTGTCATTGGAATCTTGAACTTTGAACCAGATTTTATTTTGGATCCTGGTAGGAGACGGAATGGGGAGATCATAAAACATAAAGTTTGTACTTTTAAGACTCCTGCAGCCTGTGCATTCTCTTTTATAGCAATCTGAGGTTTAGGGTGTATTGTGAATAAATGAGTGTCTATACAGTTATGACCAAGCCTATTATTTAATGAAAAAGACCACTCTGTAAGCTAATAGCTTGAAAATACACATAGTCTAAAAGTAATTCTCAAATTTTAAACATATATAAAATAGCCAATTGTGCTGTTTCTTCTGCAACTTGACTAAGTGTTCATTTGCTGTTGTACGATGAGTAGGGAAAAAACTCAGTAATATTGACAGACTTTCTAATGAGGCCCAAAGAGCCAGAATACATTTAAAATATTGAGAGAGAATCCCATACCAGTTTTTAGACCAAAGAATAAAAGAGGGATTGGTTGATAAACTACCCAGAAATAGAAACCATGTTAAAGGTGATGTTTTGGCTGTTAGGCTTTCTTCAGGCCATAATATATAAAACTAACATTTTTATATTTCTTCTTTTGCCCAAGGAAGCCCTCAAAGACAGAATGCTGCCTTTAACCTTATTTTATATTCCACAGAGTATTTTAAAGACTAGAAAAATATTGCTGGGGCAAAAATGATTGGGGCTCTGAAAGATCAGAAGAAATCTATCATTTTTTTAAAATAAGCAGACACTGAGAACTTCATCCACAAAGTTATTCCAAATTCAGTGTTCTAGCCAGGGACTTTTGTAGTAAATAAATAAGATTGACCTAGAGTTCACTGTATTTTTGGATCTGAGTGTTACTTTCTTTTAGATTGGTTTACTTGAAACTTTACCTATATTTCTATAATAATTTTATTTGTATTTGAATTTTAAGTCTAATATTGAATTCTAAAATGATTTTAATTTAGACTACTGAGTTTCTCAATACATTTTACTTGTTCTTTCAAGCAGCCTGAAAATATTAAATTATATGAAAGTATTTTCCAGAAATTATTAAAAATCACAGTATTTTATTGTTTGTCATTGAATTTTGTTTATAGAATTTTTAAAATGAGTTAATAGTTTGGAAAAAATTAAAATGACAAAAATCAAAGCATTAATTCCAAAACCTACTAGCAAGTAGGTCTTCATAACTTTATATTTGTCTAGTGAGCAAATATACATGCTCTGAAGGAAAATGTTTATCTTGGGTAGATACGGCCAGGTAATAATACCTGCATTATTATATTCAATGAGGAATTCAGGACAGTGTTCTAAAAACTAGGTAGCTGCCCAAATCACCAACTATGTTGGTCAGTTGTGAATATCTAAAACATGGAACAAATATCTATTACAGTTTAAGCAAGAGAATTGCAAAAAGGAGAGGCGCTCTTGATTTTTAAAAGCTGATTCTGAACCACATGTTTTGCACATATCTCAATTAATCCTCACAGCCTCATAGGAATAAAATGATTTGCCTGTTATTATACAGCTAGAAAGTGTCATATCCAGCACTGAGGTATTTACTCTCAATTCCTGTGTTCTCTCCATTATAAATAGTTAACCTCCTAAATATATACCAGGTAATATTCATTCATTAGTTTGATGATAGCAACAATTTTATAACCAAATAGTATTTCATTTAATACTGTGAAATGTATTAAATACTCATGAAAAGTTACATCTCTTTATTTTGTATTATTTTATTTAAGATTTTATTTATTTGATGGTGGTGGGGAGAGAGAGCACAAGCAGGGGGAGCGGCAGGCAGAGGGAGAAGCAGGCTTCCCACTGACAAGGAGCGTGATAAGGGACTCTACCCCAGGACCCTGGGAATGACCTGAGCTGAAGGCAGATGCTTAAAGACTGAGCCACTCAGGTGTCCCAAAAAGTTTTATATCTTTAGTATTAACTTTTAGATATTCTATAAAAACATGTAGATTTAATGCTATGTTCTTCAATATGGTAGATTTTTTTTTTTTAATTTAAATTTCTGGGGGCACCTGGGTGGCTCAGTGGTTTAGCATGTCTGCCTTCAGCTCCGGTTGTGATCCTGGGGTCATGGTATTGAGTTCCGCATCAGGCTTACCTCAGGGAGACTACTTCTTCTGCCAATGTCTCTGCCTCTCTCTCTCTCTCTCTGTCTCTCATGGATAAATGAATAAAATTCTTTAAAAAAATAAAATTTAAATTTCTGTCTAAAAGTTTATTTTGGGCTTCATTTTTACAATTTTCAGTGCTGATATTTTATAATATTAATGAACTTCAATTTGTCGTATATTTTTTTCTGGAATAAAATAGGTAAATGTAGCCCAAATGACTAAAATTACAAGTTCTTATCCAATAAAGAAACCATTCAGAAACTAGATGGTCTGTTAAAACTTGCATATTTTAATGATGGTAATTATAGTCTCTTGTTAAGTAACTTTTTATTCTCTTTAGCATTTAGTGAAGTTCTTTGGGAAATGTCAAAGAATTCAGCATATTTTATTTTATTTTACTTTTTAAAAAAGATTTTATTTATTTATTTATTTATTTATTTATTTATTTATTTATTTATTTAGAGCATAGCCAGGGAGAGGGGCAGAGAGAGAAAGAGAATCTCAGGCTGACTCCATGCTGAGTGCTGAGCTTCATGGGTGCTCGATCCCACAGCCCTTGATATCATGACCTGAGCCAAGATCAAGAGTTGGACCCTCAACCAAGTGAGCCACCCAGATGCCCCTCGGCATATTTCATATTTCATTCACTGAGAATAATAAACCATGTCAGTGGATGGACTCAATATCAAGTGAGATTGTCAAATGAATCATAATAATTCATAAGACTGGGAATCTTGTGTTATTTTTCACTGTCCTAGTTTCTAAAGAGCCACACAAAGTTCATGTTAGTAGTTTTCTGTTTAGATCATCTAAAGGTGATTTACTGATCAAACCCACCAGAGGATAGAAAGAGGTTTCCCACTACTTGGGTTTAAAGCACTTGCTGAGATTAACTATTTCCACCTAGCCACAGGACACTCTAATAAGAATTTGTGGCATATAAAAAAAAGTTTCCATAATCTCTGAGAATGACTGTGTAATGGACATCTTGAAGGATAGATTAGTGTACTTTACCTGTGTTGTAATGATGGGACTAAGGTGGAGAGGCTTTTTCATTTTCAAGGATGTTTGATGCATCACTAAACATGTGTCATTACATGTGTTTTCAATTCTTTGGGTCAAAGCTAAATGACCAACACAAAGGATTAACATTCAGAACTGATCATCTGTCCAGTTTTGGAAATAGTACAAACAGTACTTGGAATAGTTGCATTCTGTTGCTTAGAGTTACAACATTCTACCTTTGTGGTCACTGGTCCATGACTAAATGTGCCATATGTTTGTTTGTTTTTTTCTTAAACTAAAATTTTGCTTGGAAATTGTAAGGAATTTTTGTAATACAATCTAACTGGGACATTATAAAGAATTCAAAAATAAGAAATTGGAATAAGTAGTGTAGAATCACACTGACAACAAAAATTATAGTGAATTGTTTCCTAGTGATGAGTTCTGAATATGACAATCTTGTTTCCATTTGTGATTCAATAGATCCTAAGACTAAGTAATTACTAAGAGATGATTGTGAGGTAACTTTGTAAACATCTTTTTTTTTAAATTTTTATTTATTTATGATAGTCACAGAGAGAGAGAGAGAGAGAGAGGCAGAGACACAGGCAGAGGGAAAAGCAGGCTCCATGCACCGGGAGCCCGATGTGGGATTCGATCCCGGGTCTCCAGGATCGCACCCTGGGCCAAAGGCAGGCGCCAAACCGCTGCGCCACCCAGGGATCCCCTGTAAACATCTTTTTAAATGATTTTCCTCAGGCTAATACTAGAGCAAGTGTAGTTGTACTTGCAGGAAAAGATAACAATATATTTGTTAGTATGCACAAATAATTTTTAATTAGAAGAAAAATTATTAAATTGATACTATTTTAAAATATTTCAGTATTGCTTTTACAAAATTAGTTTTTTGATAAATGCTTGTCTTCAGTCATAGCATATTGGGTGCACTAAACCACCTGTCAGATTTATTTCCTAAATACTTGTTTTCCTCCCTAGGAAGGACTTCAGTTCATGATTATTGAACAAATACAGAAGAATTATCTAATAAATATGGACTTCTAGGGTCCTATTAGATTATTATCTGAATTGACCTCATGATTGAGTCCAAATTGAGTTGCTGATTTTCTAACCCGTAGTTCAGTTTTCTTTTCCTGCAAAGACAGTCAGAGCCCTTTGTATTTGTATCTTGACATTTTCATTGCATTTTTAAAAAATAGAGAATTCTCCATTTTCTTTATGTCACTGAACAAAAGGAAATTCGTAATTAAAATTAAAGCCAAAAGTGGCGTGGCTAAAAAAGTGCTTATTTTCCAAAAATGAAACAAATGAGCAAAAGATCCCAACAGTTTGGTAACTATCTACGGTCTGAGACATTGACACAAGTAGCTCTTCCCTGAGATATGCTCCCAGTCCCCCCAACCCAATCTTCAGTGACTGTATGAACCTGTGGAGGCCAAGTAGAAGTGGGAATGAGGATATTTTATTTGAAGAGCAAATTAAGTAGGTCTAAACAGTGAAGCAGTGCTCTGAGGAATTGGTGAAGGCTTTTGCATGAAGAAGCAGCAAGGAAAAAATATGAAATGCATAAAAACTCTGCACAGCAGTTTTAAAGCTTTGATAAAATATAAAATGTCTTTAACCCCTTTGCTGTTCTTGCAAACGCCTGCAATTCAAGAATTTTATTATTCTGGGGCTAACGTAGTTTAAACCTCAATAACTGAATGTTTCCTTTGGGATACCTTCAGGCAAACTATATATTGATTTTCTCAGAATGCACTGTATTTTTCATTAGTACCAAGGTTTGGTGGATATCTAGTCATTTGTTCACCAAATTCCTCTGAAAATTAAAATGGACTATTCCATTTTGGCTGTGGAGTCTTCAGAGCATGGGCATTAATTTTTTTTTCTGTTGGACACTACCAGGATATGCTATTATGACATTCATCTTGTCCAGGGCATATGATACCAAATCACCTTTTGACGTGGTCTACCATTTTCCTCTAAATACTTTCTCCTCTTTGCTTCTTGGGTTTGATGGCACATTTGACGTTGCCAAGATCAAAATATTTTTCTGATTTATTTAGGTTTTATAAAGTCACAGATTTGCCTACATAATGCAAGTAAAATAAGATCTTGTCTGATCATCCTTTTATGTGAATTGTCTAGGAAATTTAGTTCTTTAAAAGGCAAATCCGTTTGAATTGGCTCAATATTCATTTTTTCTTCTACTGGTGGAAACTTTGTCTATGATATAGGTAATATGATTTCACAGTTGGAAGTAGAATTTCTAAAGTCATTTTGGTGTACCTTCAGTCTTACCCATTATGAACCACTTCTGTTTTCCTGAGGAGATCCCCAGTCTTTCTTAAAGACTACGCTCATCAAGCCAGATGTGTATGTATGAGGTCTGTATTAAAGATACTAATTTTGTCTTATACCTCTTGGTACCCAGCACAGTTTTGACTCTACTGACCACCCCCAAATATATGTAGCTTGAATAGTTGAGACCTGTGTTTGGTGTATGTGTAAATCATATATGCCAGTGCGTGAGAAAACTAAGCCTCCTGAATTCATGTATCAGCATGGATTTGTGGTTATTATTCAATTTTCATGATAACTTCCTGAAGTAGGTGCATATGACAAATGGTTTTGCAGATGAGGAAACTGGTAAAATTGTGTGCTCTGGACTGATTGTAAATTCGTAATGATTCTAGAACTGAAGTGTATTTTTTGGAAATGTCAAGCATCAGCTATGACAGGAATAATTTAAGGAGCCTAGGAAAGGCTCAACGTAGACAGATACTTGCTGTTTCATGTTTACTATAATGTATCCTCAATTTTGAATTTTCAGTTTCAAAATTTTGGAATTTTGAATGCCTTCTATGAGTAGATCACTCTTTTTTTTTAAAAAAAAATATTTTATTTATTATTCATGAGAGACACAGAGAGAAAGAGGCAGAAACATAGGGAGAGGGAGAAGCAGGCCCCCTGTAGGGAGCTGGATGTGGGACTCGATTCCAGGACCCCGGGATTACGACCTGAGCCAAATCACACTCAACCACTGAGCCACCCAGGTGCTCTGAGTAGATCACTCTTCTAGGCATGGAGGATTCAAGGGTGAATTCTACAGCAAAGGCCCTTGTTTTTATAGCATTTACATCCAATCAGGGAGAAGGCGAGAGAGCACTAAAAGAAACAAATGAATCAGGTAATTTCAGGTAGTGGATGATGTTTTTAAGATAGTGAGACAGGGTGGCAGAGAGGGGCTGGAGGAAGGCAGAGTCGGGCAGGGACTAATGAGAGCTACTTTTAGTGGGCTGATCCTTCACTGAGGAAGTGAAATTTGTGTTTAGCCTTGAATGATGGAAAGAGGCTAGCTGTGTGGAGATCTGGAAGCAGGGAAAACAGGAGGAATGACTCCACTGTGGTAATGAGCTTGGTGTGTGTGGGCAACAGGAAGAAGGCAAGTGTGGCCAGAGAATAGGGTGCGAGGTGACAGCATCATTAGCATGAGATGGGGTCCTTTATCCTTGCTTAATCAAATTCATGATTTGCCTATAACAATGTAACTTCAGAGTTCAGAATATAAAACTTTTAGGTCAAGATCAGTGTTCGCTTATATTACAAGATTTTGGATCAAATATCCTTTTAAAAGAATTCATGTGCAAAAAGATATAAAATTCAACCTAACGGTACAGGAAAAAATCCATTTAATGAAGTATTGAGCACTTCTGTGTATCAGACACCAGGTGTATGAATAACATCAGAGGTAGGTGTATGAATAAGACATAACCCTGCCATTAAGGAAGTTCCTGAGAGGTAAAATGCAGGTTAAAATGATTACCTATTGGGGCACCTGCATGGTTCAGAGGGTTAAGTGTCTGCCTTCAGCTCAGGTCATGATCCCAGGGTCTTGGGGTGGAGCCCGCATCCCCATTGGGGCTCCCTGCTTAGTGGGGAGCCGACTTCTCCCTCTGCCTGCCCTTCTGCCTACCTGTGCACTCTCTGTCAAATAAATAAATAAAATCTTAAAAAAAAAGTACCTATTACCTATCAGTTATATGAAAAATCAACCAAACTCAGAAGTTATCCTGTGCCTGAAACTGCACTTTAAGTATGTTCTTATAAAATTACAGCTAGCCTTTCTTGTCCAGTGTCCATTGTGTTTGATTGACATTAAGTTTTTTTTTTTAAGATTTTTACTTTATTCATGAGAGACACAGAGAGAGAGGCAGAGACATAGGCAGAGGGAGAAGCAGGCTCCCTGTGGGGGAGCCCAATACAAAACTCCATCCCAGGACCCCAGGATCATGACCAGCGCCGAAGGCAGATGCTCAACACTGAGCTACCCAGGTGCCCCAAAATTACGTTTAAATTTAAGCAAAATAAATTATACATTGTGGGTGCTTACTAACTAGTCATTTATTAGTTTTATTAACAACACCTGAGAGATTAATATGTTCAATTTGTATCAACAATTACTACATCTGTGCTGTAATCAGAATAAGGTAATGTAGAATTTTTTTTATAATGTAGAATTTTTAATCCATATCTTAAAACTGTGTCTACATATTCTGTCAGTTGCAATGGCATATGTTTTGTTTTCTAAATCCAATTGCAATTATTCTAAATTTTCATCTGAATTTCTAAAACTAATTAGTTTTGGGACAATGTGGGTTGAAACATTACAACAGAGCCCCTTATTTTTTCTCATCTTTATTACTTAAAAAAACAGAAGGAATAAATTCCCATTAAAAAGAAAACAAGTATTACAGAAATTTATAAAAAGTCAAAATCCCAATAAACTGCTCCTTCTCTTCTCTAATTCCAAACTGCAGGGGGTCATCATAAGTAGTGCATGTCTTATAAATTTTTTTTTAATTTAAAAATGTCTACAGCACACAGCTCCATCATATATTGAGCAAAATGTCTCTTGGGGAATGTATATTATTGCTAGATCTTCAGTGTTAGAAACAATGTTGCAATGAATAGGATATTTGCACACTTAACATTTATGTAGCTGTAGGAACTGGTTATAAAAAGTCAATGCCTAGAAGTGGAATGAATGGTTGGAACAAAGGGTATATGCATTTGAAAATTAGACTTCATAAAATTGTCCTACAAAATGGTTGTGCTTACATTACCATTACCCATCAACCATGGATGCATGTGAGATCCCATACTTGGACATGGTATACTTATACAATCAGGAATGAAAAATAATAGTATTTGAGTATGAAAGGATATTTTTTAGAAAAATTATATTAAACTTCTAAAATTCTATTATCAAGCTCAGAACTACAAAACTGTTGTACTTTTTTAAACTTTATTATCAGTCAGTGCCTCAGGTTGGTGTCTGTTTGCTCCTAAGTTTAGATTTTTTTTTACAGAGATAAAAGTATTTCTGCAATAAGCAAATAAACTCGATTGCAAAGGTTTGCTGCCTATCGTTTGTATTTGCATACTCCGTTAGCACCTACTACTGTGTCTCTGTGAGGTATTTTTATGTGGTATTACTACCCAATATAAGAGATATCAAGCAGGCACTTCCTTGAATTTTTATAATTGGAATAATTCCAATATAGCCTTTTAACCTTAAGGATCCAGGTGAAAAATCTTTCCCTTGGTCATAATTCTTTTTTTTTTTTTTTTCCAGAAACTCCAGCTTCTATTTCATTTCCCTAATCACTAGAAATGTTGAATTAATCAAACATGCAAATCAGTATTTCAAACTCAGCAAATTAGAATCAAATTTCAACTAATTTTTTTAAAATTTCAACTAATTTTAAAATAAATTTGCTTTCTGAGGAATGCTCTAAAAATGAGTATGTATCACTCTTGTGTCATATTAAGAAAACGCGTTAAACAAAAATAACTATAAAATTTTAAATTAAGCAGTTTTAAAATTAAGGGGCCCTATTTATAGAGAATTTAAAAGAGCTAGCTCTTTTTAAATTATTTTCAAGGAAGATGGAAAGGATAAATAAGGATTTATTAAATGACTTTATGACCTCAAATCAACATTTATTGAGCTCTGCATACATGGTACTATGTTAAGTATTATTGAATTCAAGAATAAGTGATACCTATCCCCCACAACTCAAGGAGCTCACACTTCAGTCAAAAGATAGACTTTGGTCTCTTTTTTGTGTTGATAACAGTTAATATTTTTCTGCAGTTTTCTTAGTAAGATAAAAAGTTATGAAGTTGATTGGATCAATGCTTAGATGCAGACAAACTAGTTAGGACATTCCTGTCTTATACTTTGTTTCCAGTGGAAGCCTTCTGTTGAGGTGGTCAGAATCAAGAAGCTTTTCTTTCAGGGTAGGATGAAGTCCAGACTAACACAAATTGCTCACTGAATAATTCTTTTTTGGATTTAGATACTTCTGATTATAAGGAGATTGCATTCAGTGCTGAGAAAAAGCATAGGCATGGAGATTATGCATATTCTAGTGAATCATCAGAAGATTGAGTGGATACCTATGAAATTTGGGGCTTATGATTTAGAATCTTTTGTTGTTAAAACAGGTATATTTATCCTCACCTACTTACGAAACCGAGGATTGGTTTAAAAATAAAAACAAAAATAGGTCTCCAAAATTAATGCTCTTGAGAGAAACTTGAGCCCTTCAACTACTTCAGTGATATCACAGAGAGTAAGCTTTTGTGAGTTAAACATATTTTATATCCTAATAGCATATAGAAACAATAAGGTGAACTAGAACTTTCTCTAGAAACAGTTTGCCTCTATAGGAATGTCCCCTGAGTGCTCATTAATGATGCACACGTAGACATACCACACCAATTATACTTTTTTTCTCAGCCTGACCCTAAAATTAAACCATTAGAATGAAACCATTAAAGAAATAAATATTTGTTTAGTCACAATGAAAGAACAGATGAATTCAAGTCCAATTTGTGGTTCATTTCAAGGTACTGAAACTAGAAACTAAATATTTTAAGGCATATGTGTCAGAACTTGGTAAAAATTACATTTTCTTTACTAACATGGTTTATTTCCATGGTGAACTTGAAGTTATATCTATGAACTTAAATTCAAATTAACCTATACTATTATTTTAAATAGTTTTTTCTGTGCTTACAAAGTTACAGAAGGTGTTTGGCTCTTGATTTCTTCCAGGATGCTGAATTACAACCTGATTTTCTGAGACAGTTATGTGTCTGAAAGAAACAAGCTTTTTTTCCTGGACAGGTTACGACAACTCACTAAAGCAGTGGTTCTCCAATGTTTTACATTAAAATCACCTAGGGAGCTTGTTAAGAATTCAGATTGCCAGGCCTCTTACTCTAAGATTCTGATTTAGTAGGTCAGGGGTGAAGTTCAGAAATCTTTATTTTTCTCAGCCACTCCTTTTCATTCTGATTTAAGAGGTTGATCCATGCCTTGCATTTTAAGAGTACTGAGGCCAAAATCTAAAATAGATTTAGTGAATTATTTGCAATAAAAAATAAACATTTTCATTGCTTTTCACTGTTTCTCCCATCAACCTCTTTGCCCTCAAATTCACAATTAAGTAGTAAATCTGGTCTCTTGTCTTTTCCACGTAAAATACTACTTTTTTTCATTTTATATTCCTCTAGAAAAGTTTGTGCAGGCACAACTGGTAGTCTTTATGAATAGAGTGGAGCTTTGCAGATTACATTTTGTTTATAAATGTTTTCTTGCTCAATTTTAATACCTTTATGAGAAACTGATGACTGATAAATAACTGTATTAATAACCCTGCTTTATCAAGAACTGGTTTTCAAAATGGAATTTTTAAGTGGCAGGAGATTATTATTTTTATAGGGGCTCTGTGATTTGGTAGACAAGCCATCTTGGCTCTTGGCTCTTCCCTTTTGAGTGTCTTTGAAGAATTGTAGTTGTCTGTTTCCTCTTTAGTCCAAAAATGATTTTGAAAATTAAACATTTATTGGTCACAGCATAAATACCAATTGAGTTTCTACTCTATAAGAAGCACTATTCTAGGCCTTAGGGATACCACTGTGAGTAAAATAGAACTGTCCCTTGTCCTTGTGAAACTTTCAGGCTAATTTATGGCCTGAAATAATTGGTCGCTTTATGAGGTTACTTGGATTATCAAAGTGAACTTGAAGTTGATAGAAATAGCATGGTTGGGACGCTTGGGTGGCTCAGCGGTTGAGCATCTGCCTTGGGTTCAGAGCATGATCCCGGGGTCCTGGGATCGAGTCCCATATCGGGTTCCCTGTAGGGAGCCTGCTTCTCCCTCTGCCTATGTCTCTGCCTCTCTCTCTCTGTGTATCATGAATAAATAAATAAAATCTTAAAAAAAAATAAAATAGGAAGACTAAAATGCATCATCTTTTAAGGCCCTTCTAGCTCTAAAATTCTTCAGCAACCATGTTTTTTTTTTTTTTTTTTTTTTTCTTTTTTAAGATTTTCTTTATTGCCTGGTGTGGCACTCAATCCCTGCATCTGGGAATCACGCTCTGAACCCAAGGCAGACGCTCAACCGCTGAACCACCCAGGCTTCCCTATTCTTCCTATTTTAAAGAGGACATAACTGAGATTAAGGGAGGTCAAGACTTTTCCCAAAGTCATAGAGTTTGATAGTGATACAGACCTTGAATTTAGCTCTGATTAAAATGTTAGGATTTTAGTGATAGACCTTAGAGATTATCTGTTGAACTCCTCATATTAAAATTAAAGGTACTGACCCAGGTCCCAATGCTCCATGGGTACTTTGTGACACAGGATCTATAGTTGGGCATTCTCTATGCCAGAGAATTAAAAAAAAAAGATTTTATTTATTTATTCATGAGAGACACAGAGAGAGAGAGAGAGGCAGAGACACAGCAGAGGGAGAAGCAGGCTCCATGTAGGGAGCCCGATGCCAGACTTGATCCTGGACCCTGGGATCATGCCCTGAGTCAAAGGCAGATGCTCAACCACTGAGCCCCTGACGGGTCCCCCAAATAGTGCTCTTGACCTTATACCTTGGTGTTGACTCTGAATTCACAATATATTACCTGTCTTAGGGTTAGAATGTTTGGCTCAAATTATTATTCACTTCTTTTTTAAAAAAATATTTTATTTATTTATTTGAGGGACAGGGAGCAGGAACAGGGGGGAGGGGTAAAAGGAGAGGGAGAAGCAGATTCCCCACTGAGCAGGGAGCCTGATGAAGGACTTGATCCCAAAATCCTGGAATGGTGACCTGAGCCGTAGAGGCTTAACTGACTGAGCCACCCAGGCACTCTATTAATCACATCTTAAAAAATAAATTTTAAATTTTAGAGTAAGTATGAATTTATGGAACAATTATGAAAATAGTACAGAGATTTCCCATATACTGCACTCAATTCCCTCTATTTTTAACATCTTACATTCGTATGGTACACTTATTGAAGTTAACGCATCAATACTGATACCTTATTATTAACTGAAGTCTATTTTTTATTTAAATTTCCTTAGTTTTTAACCTTATACCCTTTTTTTCTGTCCCAGGACATCATCTAGGATCCCATATTAAATTTAGTCTTCATGTTTCTTTAGGCTCCCCTTTGTTATGACAGTTTTTCATACTTTTCTTGTTTTTGAGAACTTTAACACCTTTGAGAAGTACTAGTCAGGTATTTTGTAGACTGTTCCTCAATTGGAATTGGTCTGATGTTTTTCTTGAGATTAAACCGTAGTTATGGGTATTGGGAAGGAGGACCACAAAATAAAGTATCCTATTCATCATATCATATCAAAGTAATGTACTATCAGCCTGACTTATCACTGTTGACATTGACGTTAACTGACAACCTGACTAGGGTTAAAATTAACCATAGAGTTAATTCCCCTCCTCCCCGTTTCATAGCGTACCACTTGCAAGAAGAGTCACTATGTGCATGCCACACTTAAGGGGTGAGGAATATGCTCCACCTCTTTGAGGGTGGAGTATCTACATAAATTATTTGGAATTTTTCTGCATGGGAGATTTGTCTATGATCCCCCATTTATTTATTCAATAATTTATATCTGTATGGAGTTATAATTCAATAGTACTTTATTTTGTTGCTCACGTTTTTTCCAGCATTAGCCATTGGGAGCTTTTTCATTTGACTCCTATGTCCCTTTGACATACTCCCATCACTGTGTGTGTGTGTGTGTGTGTGTGTGTGTATGTATATCTGTGTGTAATATTTTCTTTTTTTTAATTTTTTTTAAATTTTTATTTATTTATGATAGTCACACAGAGAGAGAGAGAGAGGCAGAGACACAGGCAGAGGGAGAAGCAGGCTCCATGCACCGGGAGCCCGACGTGGGACTTGATCCCAGGTGTCCAGGATCGTGCCCCGGGCCAAAGGCAGGCGCCAAACCGCTGCGCCACCCAGGGATCCCAATATTTTCTTACATTCTGGCACTACAAGATGCTTCAGCCTCATTTATTTCCTGCCTGACTTCTAGAATCAGCCATTTCTCCAAGGAACTTTGGTTCCTTTTATTGGAAACAGCTCTGGGATGTCTTTGCTTTTAGAACCTCTCAGCTGAAAAAGTAAGAAGATATATGTGTATATGCTAACCTTTGAATATAAACATATCTATAAATATTTCTATGCATATATCCATTCGTATATATTTTATTTTATTTTTTTCCCATTCATATATATTTTAAACAGAAATTTACGCTGATATCTTTAATGTTAATCCATTAGCACATGGATCATTCTAGCCGTCTCTCTGTTTACCTGTATGTAATCTCCCACTTCAAGAGTGAGAAACCTGACTTCTGCCATTTACCATCCATTTGTTTAATTTTCCAATTTTAGTATACATGTGTAATAGTTTAGAGGCACCTGGGTGGGTCAGTGGTTGAGCGTCTGCCTTTGCCTCAGGTCATGTCCCTGGGGTTCTGGGATTGAGTCCCGCAGGGAGCCTGCTTCTCCCTCTGCTTATGTCTCTGCCTCTCCCTGTGTCTCTTATGAATAAATAAATAAAATCTTTTAAAAAAATAGTTTCAATAACTTTATGAACTACAGCACAGTACTTAGGTACAGTTATAGACTTCACTCATTTTCCCATTACTTAGGTCAGCAACTTTTTTCTCCCATCCTCTTCAATGAGGTTGTTTCATACATTTGCAATCTGATTAGATAATTTTGTCACAGTCTGCATTCCTTCTGTGATTTTTTAACATTTGCATATATCAAGGTTCACTCTTTGTGCCTCAAAGTTCTGTGGGTTTTGACAAGTGCATATCATGTATTCACCATTTCAGTATCATATGAATAGTATCACCATCCTAAAAATGCCCCCTGTTCTTTACTTCATCAACTCTCTTCCGTGGCCCAAAACCCCTGGGAGCCACTGATTTCTTTCTCATCTCTGTATTTTGCCTTTTTCATAATGTCATATAAATGAAACCATACAGGCTATAGCCTTTTCAAACTGGCTTTTTTCACTTAGCAATATGCATTTCAGATTCATCCATCTTTGCATGACATTAATTAATTTTTAATCAAATAAGATACTAGAATATATTTATTTCACTATTTGTGATTTTATTTTATTTTTTTATTTTTATTTTTTTTTATTTATGATAGTCACAGAGAGAGAGAGAGAGAGGCAGAGACACAGGCAGAGGGAGAAGCAGGCTCCATGCACTGGGAGCCTGATGTGGGATTCGATCCCGGGTCTCCAGGATCACGCCCTGGGCCAAAGGCAGGCGCCAAACCACTGCGCCACCCAGGGATCCCCTATTTGTGATTTTAATTTGCTGCGATCATATACTAGCTGTACTAATAGAAGCAAAGAAAGAATATTGCTGGTAGAGGAGGTGAGTCACTCTTTTGAGGGAGGTAATGAAAAGCTTACTGGAGGAGAAGGAAAAAACATGGGTTAGGTCTTTTATTATAATAGTGTTCTTTGTAAAGACAATGTTAAACACCCACGCACATGCGTACACTGTCTCACCACCTTCACACACAAAAGGTAGATTCATTTTGTGTATGGATTTTCAGTATAGATGCATAAACTTTTGAAGTATTGTCAGTAAAGTTTTATATTTTTTACATAGTAATATTACTAAAATATTTTCATGTTCTCATGTACTTTTTTTTAAAGATTTTATTTATTTATTCATGAGAGACACAGAGAGAGAAAGGCAAAGACACAGGCAGAGGGAGAAGCAGGCTCCATGCAGGGAGCCTGATGTGGGACTCGATCCCGGGTCTCCAGGATCACGTCCTGAGCTGAAGGCGGTGCTAAACCACTGGGCCACTGGGGCTGCCCTCATGTACTTTTTAGAGCTATAATATTGCTAATGTTTTATGTTTATTTTTATGTTTATAAATTATGTCAAACTTTATTTTTCCATTATACTCCACGCTGGAAAAATAATTATACATGCCGATTGTAGATAGTTAAGTAAATACAGAAAAGTATAAAAAAAGAAAAAAATTGTAATTCTGTTAACTGCAAAGGCAACTTTTTAGTGTATGTTCAGTCTTTAAATGGAATTTAGGATTTTGTACATTTTAATTTTTCTTTAACATTGCAGTATTCTTTTTTATTTAGAACTGTTCTTAAAACAGTTCTTGGCCTTTGGTAAGTGTTTAGTAAGTATTAGTTATTGTTACATGATAAATGTCAGTGAGATATGTCTGGATGTTTCATTTGGATAGCCTCAGGTCTAATCCATCCATGAGCTACTTTTTAACCCCAAGTGCTTCAAAACCTTCCTAATTTACTGATAATATAAGAAATATATGATGTCATTATTGTAGCATTAAGGATATTTTAGGCTGATTAAAAAATTAGTTTTATTTTTTTATTTTTCGTTAAAGATTTTATTTATTGGGACGCCTGGGTGGCTCAGCAGTTGGATATCTACCTTCGGCTCAGGGCGTGATCCTGGGGTCTGGGGTCAAGTCCCACATTGGGCTCCTTGCAGGGAGCCTGCTTCTCCCTCTGCCTATGTCTCTGCCTCTCTCCATGTCTCTCATGAATAAATAACTAAAATATTTTTAATTAATTAATTTATTTGACAGAGAGCAAGCACAAGCAGGGGGGAGCAGCAGGCAGAGGGAGAAGGAGAAGCAGGCTCCTTGCTGAGCAGAAAGCCCAGTGGGGGCTCGATCCCCAGACCCTGGGATCATGACCTGAGCCAGAGGCAGATGCTTAAGTGACTGAGGCACCCAAGCACCCCTAAAATATTAGCTTGAAGTGATACTCTCAGAGGCATGGATTTGGAAGCTAGAAAATGTTTTCAGAAACCAGTCAAGAGAATATGGAAGGTATGTGTGAATCACCTGTCATGTCACCAAGCCCAACATTCTCACAGTCCGTAAACTTTCAGCAACCTCAAGTGAATACTTCACATTGTGACTTCATTAATGACTTGAAAAGTTTAGAATTCATTAAATAGGGGATACAGCCTTTCAATATAAATATGAAGTTGTATTACAAAGAAATTTTACATTCTCCAGAACTCACAATTTTCCCTTTTCTTTCTGACATGTTTGTTCTATCAATATAAGACAGATTTTTAAAAAAGATTTTATTTATTTATTCACGAGAGACATACAGAGAGAGAGGCAGAGACACAGGCAGAGGGAGAAGCAGGCTCCCTGCAGGGAGCCCGATGTAGGACTCGATCCCAGGACCCCGGGACCATGCCCTGAGCCGAAGGCAGATGCTCAACTGCTGAGGCACCCAGGTGTCCTGATACAAGATAAATTCTTGAACAGCATTGCCAGTGTCCATTAGTATCAAAATCTAAGAAGCCAGTTAGGACTTTAGCCATCAGAGAGTGAGAGCTTTAGGGCAGATGAAAGTATTTAAAAGATGCTTCCCAAGGCATCCCCAATAAGTCTCAGAATACCAG
The DNA here is from genome assembly GCF_053574225.1 of Canis aureus. Taxonomy (NCBI): domain Eukaryota; kingdom Metazoa; phylum Chordata; class Mammalia; order Carnivora; family Canidae; genus Canis; species Canis aureus. Next base: position 20,401,570 of record NC_135612.1, read on the forward strand.
AGTAAGGATGAGCAAAATTCATCAGCACATTAATACCAACAAACACTATTTTGTGTCAACAGAGAAGAATGGCTATAAGTTAAATAATACTTGTAAATTATGATAAAAATAAACTATAACTTCCAAAACAAGCATCGAACAAAGCCCAAGTTGGTAACGTCTGATGGAATATACAAACTGTAGTATTTAGATTTGTGAATTTTGGAATATCAGAGCAGGATTTAGTCCCAGAGGTCAATCAGTTTGTTTTTCATTTGAAGAGGAGAAGATAGGGCCAGAGATGTTGCTTGACATTCGAGATCACGCAGCTAGTGGTAAAGCCTAGACTAGAAAGCTGATCAAAATGTATCTAGTATAAGCTCAGTGACTGAGGCTGTGAACTATAAAACATGCAAATGTTCATGCCACGTTTCCTGTCCTCAGAGAGACTGAAACCAAGTTTGATTTTTTTTAAGAAAGATTGTCTGTCTGTCTATCTATCTATCTATCTATCTATCTATCTATCTAATCTAAGAGAGAGTGTGCACACAAGCACACACCCAAGCAAATGAGGCAGAGGGAGAGGGAGAAACAGACTCCCCACTGAGCAGGGTGTCCAGCTGGAACCCAGGACCCTGGGATCACAACCTGAGCCGAAGGCAGACCCTCAACCACTGAGCCACCCAGGTGCCCTTCTCATGTTTGATCTTTATTGGGACAAACACATATGTTCATGGCAAGGTAGCAACTCATTCTCCAAAAATTGAAGGGAAGACAGATTTGGGGTAAAACAGTTATAAAATTATTTGTAGCCTCTTAATATAAAAAATGTTCTTTATAAAGACAGTTCTCTGTGAACTGTATATAGGAATAGAATTGAGTTAACCCACTAGTGTTGGAAATTGATGGATATACTTGGAATTTTGAGTGTTTGACATTATTTTTTCTTTTCCTCATGGATTTTTCTAACACAGTCCACCAAAAATCAATCTTCCAAATTGGAATTTTCAACTTGGCTCTTGCTTGAGAAATATAGTGATTTGTAGATATCTTTTTTTTTATTTATTTTTTATTTTTTATTTTTTTTATTTTTATTTTTATTTTTTTTTTTTTTTTGATTTGTAGATATCTTAATGCTGGTTCATGGTCAGTGAATTTTTAAAGTGGGAATGTGGAAAGAAAGATCATTTGAAGATACACTTGAGAAAAGAGATCTTTGGTTTGTGAAAGGAAAAGTCAGTTATTTATATATAATTCTTGCATATGAGAGAATTTTAAATATTCTGAAAATCACGGCTTTGGGGGGGATTCATTCATTCCTTCATTCACTTACAAATATTTGTTAAGGCTAAGTATTTTTCTAGATGCCAAGAACCTAGCAGTGAACAATACAGACATAAATATCTTCTCTCAGTAAGCTTACTTTAGTTGTGGTAGAAGACATAAAGCAAATAAAGAAGTTAAACATATAGTATTTCAGATGTTAACAAGTGCTATGGAGTGAAGAGGATCAGGGCTTTGGGGGTGGGATTGCCATTTTAACTAGAGCATGAGGGAAATCCTCACTGAGAAGATGAAATTTAAAAAAAAAATCAAAGGAGATGAAAAGGCAAGCTGTGTAGCTCTTGTAGGAAACAGCATCTCTGAAGGAAGAGTTTCAGGGAAAGGAACCAGCAAGTGCAAAGGTCCTGAGGTGAAGCATGTTTCAAGTGTTTGAGGAGGGTAGTGCAGCTGGAGTAATATGAGGGAAGAGTAGTAGGAGATAATGTCAGAGGGAAAACAGGAAGTCATGTATCATACTGGGCTTTGTAAGTTATTTGAGGACTTTGGCTTTTACTTTGATTGAGATAAGATATCATTGGAGGATTTTGAGCGGGAGAGTGATGTGGTCTGACATCAGACCTCTGTTTTTTTTTTTTTTTTAGATTTATTTATTTACTAGGGAGAGTGGGGGAGAGGGAGAGAGAGAATCACAAGCAGACTCCCTGCTGAGTGCAGAGCCCAACGCAGGGCTAGATCTCACAATTCTGAGATCATGACCTGAGCTGAAACCAAGAGTTGGACGCTCAACTGAGTGAGCCACCCAGGTGCCCCTGGCATATTTTAAAATAACACTATAGGTGGTATTTTGAGAACATTGTCTATTCTCTACTGGGGCAGAGATGTCAGGCCAGTTATGAGGCTATTGCAATAAGGTAAGAAGTGATCATGGCTTGAAGCAAACTGGTAGCAGCTCAAGCGATGAAAAGTGGTTGGAGATCTAGGTAAGAGATTCAGGTAAGTAGAGCTGACCCATTTGCTAATGGATCAGTTGGGGGAATTGAGAAGAATACAGGAGCCCAGGATGACTCTAAGACTCTTCCATTGAACAGTTGTAAGGTTGGAGCTGCCATTTGTTGAGATGTGGGGCTTCTGGGAGGAGCAGTTTGGGGAGGTAGAAGAAAAGTTTGGATGTTAGGGTGATTAACTGTCTTTTGCTAGTATTGTGACTTGAGATCTATGGTGTGTGGCTCTGTGAAAAGTCAGTAATCCTAGAGACTTGAAACAAAATAACTTCCTATCAGTTTTGGCCAAACACCTATTAGAAGATTTTATTGTTTTTATTTATTTATTTATTGGTTTTATTTAGCAACTCATGAGTTAGGCAGCGTCCTATGTAGCAAGCAGAAGGGAGCTCCGGAAGATTTTATTTATTTTTTTAAAAAGATTTTTATTTATTTATGAGAGAGAGAGAGAGAGAGAGAGAGGCAGAGACACAGGCAGAGGGAGAAGCTGACTCCATGCAGGGAGGGAGCCTGACGTGGGACTCGATCCCGGGTCTCCAGTATCACACCCCGGGCTGCAGGCTGCACTAAACCCTAAACCACTGCACCACCGGGGCTGCCCAAGATTTTATTTTTTGATCTAGAAAATATAACAAATTATTTGGTAAGTATTTCTTTATAATATTTGAATTTACATTTAAATTGAGTGAGTGATACTTTATGCAAATCTAGGTCATCTTTTTTTACCCAGGATGCCAAGAAAAAATTTAAAATATACAATTGTTAATGGTAGGATAGGATAATAGAATCAATTAAATATTAATGGGTTTAATGACATTCATTTTTATTGTATGATTTAAAGCAAATCCCAGATAGTGTATCTTTTCACTCATAAATACTTCTGTAAAAATGTTTATGTCTGAAAAATATGTTTTATCCACTTACCTAGCTACAATTCCAATTCCAATATACATATACTATCACATTCAAGGCCTTATCTGTCTACGGGTAGGTATAAGAGATCCTTAAGGGAACTCTTAAGACTTGCTCTAAACAAAGTGACAAAATGTAACTTTATTTAATAAAAATTCTTTAGTGAGATTACACTACACATATTAAAATAAAACATTTCCTTTTTCTTATTCCATCTTGTGTGAAGTATTTGATTTTTCTAGGAATGTTTGTGTAAACATCTATTATATACCTCTTTAAGAAAATATAGCTACTGCACATCTATTTGAAATACAGCTCAGTCCATGTTGAGAATGCCTGAACCAAGAAGTTTCCTGGGAGCTTAAAAATATTGTAATTTTCTATTTAAGAGAACAAGAGATTTTAAATGATCAAAGAGAAGTTTCTAGATCAGTGATATTTTTAAAATATGTAAGTGGAAATAGACTTTTAGCCATTATAGGGCTTTGGGAATTAAGAAATTACCTAAAGCATATTTTGCATAATAGATTGATCAATACACATTTATCTTGCAACTGCCCCTAAACTCAGGTGCACATATTATCATCACACTTAGGGATCTATAGTAGAAATTTATTTCTACCAAGAATATCCCAAAAGATATTGAAAGGAGGGCATAGAATCCAGCTATTCTCAGACACTTCAAACTGATCTTTGTGGTACTTCAAGGGTTTATTTTGGAAAGGACATCATAGACTTGCAGGTGTGGAAGTGCCTGTAAGGGTTCATCTAGTTCATCATGTCATCCTAAGGATTATTAAAATTTCCAGATGCAAAACTAGTTATAATGGGTCGGTTTTCCAACCTGTGAACTCTGGAGAACTCTTCTAAAGACAGAATCTCCTTTTTCAAAGATATTAAAAATAGGGTTTCTCCTCATTTCACTTTTGCAGAGTCCCCGACCCTTGAAAGAGTTTAGAACTTAAACTTCAAATAATCTTCTCTTTGACAAGGTCTTTTGGTGTTCTTCAAATAATAGTCCTTTGTTTAAGGAAAATCAGACTTAAACTTACGTATTAAGTGATTAAAATAAAGCTCATTATTATGTTTTCCATGTTACTTCACCTCTGATCTCTCAACTTTGACCTCTACTTTTGATCCATTTCCAAAGTATTAAAATATAAGCACTATAAAGAACTATCCTTTATAATAGCACAATCACCAACATGGCCCTTGGCTATTTCTGATTATTCAGGCTTTGTTCTTCAGTTTTGAGACTACCTAGTATTTTTTTTGGTTCATTTCATATTAGTGGTTACCCAACTTCCTTTTTCAAGGACTTTTTCAATGTCCATCTTATTACTTCAAACAGTAAAATCATTAAAATATTCAAAAATTCTATTTTTGGCATCTATGCTTATAAAAGGAAGTGAAAAAATGAAAAAAATTTGTTAAGGTAGAGGATAATAGGTCAATATTCTTGAATATTGATGCTATGTCAACAATATGTAACTAATACATACCTATATATACATATGTAAATTGCTACAATGAATTAAAAATTAACTATGTTAAAATCTCTAAGTTAATGATATTGTAAAAGCTTATTTCATGGGTCATTTTGGGGATCTAAATCATTACTTTGAAAACTGATCAATAAATGTAAAAAATCAAGAAAGAAACATTCTATTTTTTAAATCTTGGAAATTTAAAAATACCTCCTATAATGTTAGGATATCTACCAAATGATACCTATCAAATATTAAGAAACTTCCTTTCCCTTCACCCCTAGCATTCCAGATTCATTTTATGTCTGTCACGATTGTAATATCACCTATGCTGGGATTCCAGAATTTCATAAGATCAATTTGGAACCTCTAGGGACTTAGTAAGTAATATTCTTTTCAGTGATGTACTTCAATTAAAAGTTAGCGGTGCGGGGATCCCTGGGTGGATCAGCGGTTTAGCGTCACCTTCAGCCCAGAGCCTGAACCTGGAGACCGGGGATGGAATCCCACACTGGGCCTCCTGCATGGGGCCTGCTTCTCCCTCTGCCTGTGTCTCTGCCTCTCTCTGTGTGTCTTTCATGAATAAATAAATACAATCTTTAGAAAAAATTTTTTTAAAAAGTTAGTGGTGCTATTTTTATTTTTTAATTCTTCTTATTAAAATTTTTTAAAGTTAAATATAGTTGACCTGCAATGTTACATTCATTTCATGTATGATTGCTCATGATTTATACATCATGCTGTGCTCATCACAAGTGTGGCTACCATCTTTCCAGATGCATGGCTATTACAGTATCATTGACTCTATTCCTTATGCTGTGCCTTTTTTTCCCTAAAGATTTTATTTATCTACTTGACAGAGAGAGAGAGAGAGAGAGCTCACAAGCAGGTAGAGTGGCAAAGGGAGTGGGAGAAGGAGGCTCCTATCTGAGCAGAGAGCCCAGCGCAGGGCTCAATCCTGGGGGGGCTCCATCCCAGGACTCTGGGATCCCAACCACAGCTGAAAGCAGACATTTAATCTGAGCCACTCAGGTGCCCCTATGCTGAGCCTTTAATTCCTGTGACTCATTCATTCCATAACTGGAAGAGTGGTGTTATTTTATTTTTTAAAAAGATTTTATTTTTTAATGGGAGAGAGAGAGCCAGAGAGAGAACACAGGCTGGGCCAGGTGAGAGAGGGGCAGAGGGAGAAGCAGCCTCCCCGCTGAGCAGGGGGCCTGATGTGGGGCTCCAGCCCAGGACCCTAGGGTCATGACTGGAGAGGAAGGCAGACACTTAACCAACTGAGCCACCCAGGAGCCCCAGAGTGGTGCTATTTTTAAATGAAAGAATGAAATGATCTTCAAAGGCTATGCATTAGTGGATTAAAGGGGGAGCCTCAAATGTGGGAGAGTGAAGATTTCACTGGTATTTGCGGCCAGCCCCTCTGGGCTCTCTAGAGGCCTTCTTAGGGAGAAGCTTCCTAGAAGCTTGATGTTGTCTTAAACCATCTCAAGAGCTCCTTAGCTTCTTGTGGGACAATGCATTTTAGCTTCTGTTTGTAACAACTCGAAGACATTGAACCAGTGGCTTTGGGCTCCACATTCATGGCTCCAGGTAATTGCTCTGTACTTCTTTTTTTGTTTTTTTAATTTTGTAGCTGTGTGATGTTAATACTTTCTTCCTCCATATCAAATCTACTTTGTTATTTTTTTTTAGATTTTTTAAAAAATTTATTCATGAGAGACACAGAGAGGGAGAGAGAGAAGCAGAGACACAGGCAGAGGGAAAAGCAGGCTCCATGCAGGGAGCCTGATGTGGGACTCGATCCTGGGTCTCCAGGATCAGGCCCTGGGCCAAAGGCAGGCGCTAAACCGCCGAGCCACCCAGGCTGCCCTCAAATCTACTTTATGATGCATCTTGATTGAGAACATTTCTCTGCCCTAATCCATTCAACTGCTTTAAATTCTTATTGTTCTCCTTGCTGGTTTTGAATCTAATCTCAACATGAATTCTATGGCAAACTTCTTCAGGGTGTATCTCTTCTCCTAGAAGGAAAGACAAAGTCCTACCTCCCCTTTCTCTTATCCTTCACTGTAAACCCATTTACTCATGTTCACCAAATATACTCACTTAAAATAGTCACTTCTGCAAACTTCCAGATGCTGCTAAAATGTTCCTGTCTTCAGCAAGTCTTCCTCAAACTCATCAAATGGAGCTAATGGTTCTATTCTCTTATATCATCATGGAACTTGGCTTGTAACTTAGTTGTAGCATTTACTGCATTCTCTGGTCAACTATTCATTTAATGATGTAGCTCTTATATGTTGGCAATAAAAAAATAAGACAGACACACAAGCCTTCTGAAAAAAAAAATGATGTAGCTCTTACTAGCTGGTAGCTTTTCTGTGCAGAAGCGATGACTTAGACATCTTTTTCTCTAGCATAGTTCCTAACCCTTGGTAAATGTTCAATAAACATTTATTGAAAGAATAAAATAATTAATGAATAGATAAATAAATGAATGGTCTTATGTACTTTTGTCGTCTCTACCAATTTCTTGCTTGGGCATTTTTTGTTTGTTTGTTTTCATGGTCACTATACTTTTACATTTATTAAGTGGAAATATGGTCTTCAATCTAAATAAGTAGTCCCAATTCTTAATTTCCTCTTAAATTCAATTTGAATAATCCATGCATTGGTAGAGCACTCTGGGAATTTCATTTTATGTCTGTCAATGTAGGAACATCCCAATTGAATTTCTACAAAAAGGTCAAAATTATTGTCAGCCAAGAGAATAACCCAAATATTTGACTTGCCTTATTAGAGCTTGTTATCAACATAGGCATTTGATTTCTAATTTACTTGCAATAGCTTTTCTTCCTCCTTAGTAGACATTGATAATCAGCAAGAAAGCAGCAATCTTGGGCAGCCCAGGTGGTTCAGTGGTTTAGTGCTGCCTTCAGCCCAGGGCATGACCCTGGAGACCCAGGGTCGAGTCCCACATCAGGCACCCTGCATGGAGCCTGCTTCTCCCTCTGCCTGTGTCTCTGCCTCTCTTTCTCTCTGTGTCTCTCGTGAATAAATAAAATCTTAAAAAAAAAAGAAAGCAATAATTCTATAAGTAAGTTAAATTTGAAAATTTGTTTTCCATCAACTTGATAGTAGGGAAATCTGGAGCCGAATGGTGATACTTGTATCTTGGCAACCCAATTATCTATCCTTCCCTCACTGCTGCCCTGGCCATGCCTACCTAACCCTCTTCTTTCCCATCATCCCACTTAAGAGGGTTTTGGCTTAGTAGATAGTGTGGGTTAGGAGGTCTTAGTTCTGTGAGTCACAGTTTCCTCATTGTTAAAGAGGGATAATAGATCTGGATGTTTATGAAGCTCAAATACACAATGCACACCCAGATTTTAGCGAATTCTAACAAATTATATACATTATAGGATTATTATTTTTAATTTACTGGAAACATCACCTGTAGCATAATTTAGTGCTTCTACTTGTGTCTGTTTCACTTAAGATGACAGATAATGCAATCATCTAGTCTTCTTATAATTGGGATGTGCTGAGGACATACTCTTGCAGCATTTTAGCAATAGCCATCTGAAGAGGATATTTCGGTCTCTGTTGTCCACCCATGAACATTCCTGCTGACAGGTGGAGGTTGGAGGGCAGGTGGATCAGGCTGACTGTGGGGCAGGGAAGATCAAGAGCAGTTAGGGCACAGGGAGATCAAATAAGGAACAGCAGAATGTAACCCCAGCCAGAGATGGCACTATGACCAAAGGACCAAGAAAGTAGACAATTTTTGTTTTAAAAACTTAATGTATACAGATAAAAAAATTCTGTTTTAAATTGAGCCATTTGAAAGTGTAAGCTATCAGATCAGGAAAACATCCCAAATTAACAGAAGAGTGCTTCTACCTCCACCTGTTTTTGTTGATAAGTATTCCAAACAAGTACATTTAAAGAAAGATGTGATTATAAGTTACCTCTCAGGACTACTCATGGAAAGCCAAGGGTGAAATAAAATTAATTAATTTATTTATTAAATATTTTATTTATTTATTCATGAGAGACACATAGAGGCAGAGACATAGGCAGAGGGAGAAGCAGGCTCCCTGCGGGGAGCCTGATGTGGGACTCGATCCCAGGACCCTGGGTTCATGACCTGAGCCAAAGGCAGACGCTTAACCACTGAACCACCCAGGTGCCCTGAAACCTAGTTTATTAAGTGATTTGCCTATTAGAGTATATTGTGCTACCTTTACTTTTAGGGGAGGAACCATATGAGTGAGAAGGTTATTAAAGGGGACCATAGGGGATCCCTGGGTGGCGCAGCGGTTTGGCGCCTGCCTTTGGCCCAGGGCGCGATCCTGGAGACCCGGGATCGAATCCCACATCAGGCTCCCGGTGCATGGAGCCTGCTTCTCCCTCTGCCTGTGTCTCTGCCTCTCTCTCTCTCTCTGTGACTATCATAAATAAATAAATAAATAAATAAATAAATAAATAAATAAATAAATAAATAAATAAATAAAGGGGGACCATAGTGCACGTGTGGGGACACACTATATAAAGAGGTTTGGAAATAGTAAAAGGAAATGGAAAATTAGGGAAAAAATCACAGAAATAAATTTCCTACCTCTTAGGTGAGATCTGGGTAAATTTTCTTCTTCCAGTGTTCTCATTCTTGAATTTTATTTCACTGTAGCTCATTGCCTTGTTAAATCATTTTGCCCTCTAACTCTTTAACCCTTTGACTCTAACTCTCAAATGATGGTCAGTAGTTCTCCATCAGTTTATTATTCACTTTCATCCTGAGCGTTTTGTTTGATGTGTAGTAGGTGCTCCATAAGTAGATTTTAAATAATGAATAAATAACAATATTTTGTATCTTTGAAGGCATTTCATGCATATCGTGTCAGTTTTTCTTACCTCATTCTGCATGCATGATTATCATCTCAGCTAAAATGATAAAAGTAATTTTGTGTTGTTTACAGGGTATGCTGGTTTGACATGAGAACTCAGTCTAAAATCAGTTCGAGCTAAACCCAGGGTTGATCATCATTTAGTCTCCGAGCAGACCGATGCATCTTTCGGTAGTTATCTTGGCCTCCCTCTCTGTGATCTTGCCCTTCCCCTTCCCCACAACCTCTCTGTTCTCACCTCCTAGTAGTGTCCCCCTCGCACCTCACTTCCTGTTCCTAAAACACTCCAGGTATGCTGTGCATTCGATTTCTCTCACTAGCTGCTTCCGTCTGGAACATTATTCCCATAGGTTTCGGCTTGTTTACCTCTCTCATCTCTCATCTTCTCAACAGAATACTCTGATATACAACCTGCCATTCATCAATATCCAAGTCCCCTCTACCACCAGGGAGCCACACTTCCTTTCTCCCTTGAAGTTAGACAGGAGCATTTGACTTGTTCTGGACAAAGAAATGTGAGCAGAGGTGACATGTGTCACTTCCAAGTGTATGTTTTTAAAAGCCTGTGTATATTCTCCTGTGTACATTCTCTGGTGTACAGGGCTCCCTTCCCTATGTCCTTGTAACTGTCAGCCTTTCAGATGATGGGGTCTCTGTTAGCCTGGATCCCTGAGTGAGGATGGCACGGGCAGAGTGCCCACCAACCTATACTGGATATTTTGCAAGAACCAGAAATAAACCTTTGTTGTTTTAAGCTACTGAGGTTTGAGGGTTGTTTGTTACTACTACATAACCTAGCTAATCGTGAATGCTATACTTATTACTGTTCAGTACCACCCAACATTTAGTACCTCCCCTCCTCATGGCACTTGTTTTCCTTTACTCCACTTTACTTTTCATAGCATTTATCACTTTCTAAATAGATATTAGAGACTTTATTGACTATGTTTGTTTTTTGTTTTCTCTGTCCTTTCAACCACCCCTCCTCCCACTAGAGTGTAAGCTCCATGGGGTTAAGGTTCTTTGTTCAATTATATAAGATAAGGCATTCAATAAATATTTATTGAATGAATGAATATTAAGCACCACCATGTACTACTCTGGACGCAGAGATAAAATATTTTCTCTCATTTGCCCTAATCTCATGATGATACAGGTAACATGTAATTATATCAGCAGTGCATTGAGAAGAGCAAAGGTATAGGCACAGCACTGTTGGGAGGCATTAGTAGCCATTTTACCCTGCCTAGAGATGTATGTTAGGGAGGCCTCCAGACAGGTGATGTTGAGCTGGTATTTAATTAAGGGGGACACAGATAAGGGAACAGGGAATTCTAGGCAGGAATAGGATGTACTAAGAAAGACCATAAGAAATAGCATGGTTTATTTCAAGAGCTACAGATAGTTTGGTATTGCTGAAGTTCCTTTTATGGAGGATGGAAAGGTGAGAAGGGGCCCATGATGGTTAATTCTATGTGTCAACTTGGCTGGGCTAAGATGCCAGATAGTTGGTAAACCTTATTTCTAGGTGTGTCTCTGAAGATGTTTCCAGACGAGATTAACACTTGAACTGGTAAACTGAATAAAGTGGATGACCCTCTCCAATGTGGGTGGGCATCATCCATTTCATTGAGACCTAAATAGAACAAAAGGGTGAAGAAAGGATAAATAAGGTATCTCTGCTGGAGCTGAATTATTGCCCTCCTGTCTTCGGCTTTTGAACTCAGCTGAGAACTTATTCCTTTGACCTTCTGATTCTTGGGCTTGTGGACTTGGATTGAATTACACTACCAGCTTTCCTAGTTCTCCAGCTTCTTGGTAGCAGAGAATAGAACTTCTTGGCCTACATAAACACATAAGCGAATTCCTATAATCTCTTAATCTCTCTCCATATATCCCATTGGTCTTTTTTTTCTCCAGGTGACCCTGAGTAATACAGGTTTTGGACCAGGAGTGGTGTATGTTGAGATATCCCTTCCAAGGTGAAGGATGAGTTGTTATATCTGGCCCCTCCTACAACCAAGAAATACAATATGTAGTGGGTCTCTGAATTTTGGAGGCTATATATATAATTTTGGCACTCAGAGAACTCCAGTGCCAGCTAAGGGGTAATGCTTTTCAGGGCTGGGGTAAGGCTTTTTGGAAGCTGTGTATGCTCTGCAGCTGTGAACCTGTGAAGTCAAACATTTTACATATTTCCAAAATATGGTGGTTGGTTAGGGATAATATGTACATTCCCATTCAAAAAGGAAGAGATGAAAAGAAAAAAAGGAGTAACAAATCCAGGGTAATCCTAAACCTAATAGGTCAAACAATACTAAATCTCAAGGCTTGAAAATCATCCTCCTTGGCTCAGGGCTCTGCCTTCTAGACAGATGGGGTAAGAGCCCCCAAGGCTCTGGGTGGTCCCACTCTCCATCTCTGCTGCGTTCAGCCCTGGTGCAGCTTTCCTAAGCTAGAATCATATGCTAGTGTTTTACCAGTCTGGGGTAATGGGTGTGACAGGTCCCCATGGCTCCGCTGGGCATTGGCCTAGTGGGGACTCTGGTAGTGCTGACCCATCAGTTACCCTCTGCCAGAGTTGGGGGCTTGGTTGCTCCATTCTTTTTTTTTTTTTAAATAATTTTATTTAGGGGGAGAGAGCACATTCATGCACAGTGGGGAGGGGCAGAAGGAGAGGAAGTGAAAAACCCAAGTAGACTCCCTGCTGAGTAGGGAGCCCAACACGGAGCTGTCTCATGACCCCAAGTTCAGACCTGAGCTGAAACCAAGAGTCCAATGCTCAACCGACTGTGCCACCCAGGTGGGGGGGGGGGACCTCCATTCTTTAAAATCTAGGTGGAGGTAGCCATGGCTTGTGTTTTGCTGGATACTCCAGGGCCTATTGGAGCTATACCTGGGGGCTGAGGAATGTGATGCCAGAATGTGGGAAACTCATTTCCATCTGAGACCTCATCAGAATGGCCTTTACTATCTATAGTTCTACCAACTTTCTGTTTATGGCCATTTAGGTATTCTCGAAGCTTGAGGCTGCCCTCGATTGATAACCGTCCTCTTCTCCTTCTGAGCCTTTCACCAGATTTGCTTTTAGCAATCTTTTCACGTCAGTGTAGGTTTTTCTTAGCATGCACTGAAGAACATTTCCCTCTACCTATTATTACCCACTTCCAAGACCACTTTCACATTTTTGGTGTTCATTATAGCAGCACCCCATACTTGATATCAATTTTATGTCTTAGTGCTGTAGGCTGCTATACAGAGATGCCAAAGACTGGGTAGTTTATAAACAATAGAAATTTCTCAGAGTTCTGGAAGCTGGGAAATCAAAGATCATGGCACCCATAGATTTGATATTTGGTGGTGTAAGTCCTGATCTGAGTCCAAAAAGTCTGAGAACCAGGAATGCTAATGTCTGAGGGCAGACGCTGGATGTCTTAGCTCAAACAGAGAAAGTAAATTAGCCCCTCTTCCTCCTTTTTGTTGTATTTGGACACTCTGGATTAATTATGCCCACTTATATCCATCTGCTTTACTCATTTCACTGGTTCAATTGGTAATCTTTTTCAACTATGTGAGTGTCTCTTAGCCCTGTCGAGTTAGCATATAATATTAACCATTACAAGTCCCCAAATTCATATGTTGAAGTCCTAATCCCCAAGGAGATGGTCCTTTGGGAAATAATTAGATCATGATGGTAGGACACTCATGTTTGAAATTTGTGCCCTTATAAAAGTGTCCCCACAGAGTTTCCTACTCCTTCTGCCATGTGGGGACACAAGATGTATGTGACCTGGTAAAGGCCCCCATCTGATCATGCGGGACCCCTGATATCAGACATCCAGCCCTCAGAACTGTGAGCAATGTCTGTTGTCTATAAACTCCCTAGTGTGTGGTTTTTTTTTTAAGCTTTTGGAAAGATAGAAAGAGAGAAAGAGAACACATGAGCAAGGGGAAGGGCAGAGGGAGAAGAAGCAGGCTCCCCACTGAGCAGAGAGCCTGACTTGGGGCTTGATCCCAGGATCCTGAGATCATGACCTGAACCAAAGGCAGATGCTTAACTGGCTGAGCCACCCAGCACCCCATGTGTGGTATTTTGATATAGCAGCTGAATGGACTAACACAGGGCCAGATCATGAAGGATTCTGAATGTCATTCTAAGGAGCTTGACCTACTAGTGTGTATTCCACTGACGGATTTTAAGCAGGAGATAGAGACAATCAAATGAATTGCACTTTAGAAATATTACTGTGGGAGCAATGTGGAGGTTGGACAGAGAAGGTAAAAGGCTGATGAAATAGTCCAGGTAAGAGATGATGACAGTCTGAACTAAGGCAAAAGCAGTGAGAATTCAGAGGAAGTGACAGTGACATATTAACAGTGGAGAAGACTAGAGGATTCAAAGTGGATGTTTGAGATTTTACTTTATTTTAAACGTTTTGTTATTACTATTATAATTCTAGTGACTGAATGATTCTTGGTTCTATTTATTAAAGTAGGTAAAACAGGAGGAAGACACATGATTGAATTGAAGTAACTATGAAACTCCTGGAAGTGAATACCCAGTAAGTCCATGGATGCATAGGCCTGAATCAGTAGATTTGGGGAGTCATTAACCTTTAAGGGTAGTTAAAGCTATGGGTGTAGGAGGAGAAATGGGCCAGAGAGGGAACCCTACAAAATCACGTACAGGGATTGGGAAGAAAAGAGATATATCTGGTTAGAAAAAGAAAAGGCATAATCAGGATTAAGAAGGAGAATGGATCAGTGAAGTCTTAAGAGAACAAAGAGTGTCAAGGGTTCAACACGTCAGATTCTATTGTGGAAGTCAAGAGTTTGGAAAGCAGCTGGTGGATTTGGCTTGGAGTATGTTGGTAGGGACTTCAGGAAGAATGAACTTCACTTTACTTACCCAGAAGTAGAGACAACTTGAAATCCTGCCTCACAGACAGTGAGCTGAGATGCTGAGGAACCCAGACATGTTTAGGATCACACAGTTAGTGGCAGAGTTGAGCTGAAATGCTCTTTGCAGTACTTCTTCTTTGTTTCAGGACTAAATTTTGAGATATTTGGAAGGTCCTTATAAACCAGACCTAATAGATTTAGTAATCAGACTCATCCACGTTTCTTCTTTTCCTCCCTTGACCAAATCCAATTCATTGGCAAATCCAGGTGAGTCTCCCTCCAAAGCCTATCTGTATTCTAGTCAGCTCTCTCCGCTTCTCCCACCGCACCTCCGTCTGGCCTCACCAGCTCTTGCCCATGTTACTGCGATAGCCTCCTAACTTCCCCTCATGCTTCCACTTATGCCTGTTCCATCGTCTATTTTCAACAGAGCAGCTAAATTTGTCTTTAAAAATCAGATCATGTCACTTCCTTGCTTAAAACATTCCAGAAGGTTTCCTTATAGCACTGAGCATGAAACCCAAATTCTTTAAATGCTTAACCAAGGCCTCATGTACCATAACTGCTGCCCTCCTTTTGGACTATGTCATACTCCACGTTCTGCCCCATTATCGTTCCATATACCATCCTTCTTTCCATTCCTTAAACTAGGCAGCACATTCGTGCTTCACAGCCTTTGCAATTCTTTGTCCCTCTGGATGCTCTTTCCTCAAATTCCCATGTGGCTGCTGCTGTGTCCTCATTCAGGTCTCAGCTTCAGATGTCATTTCCTTAGAAGTTTTTCCTTCTCAACCTAACTAAGGGAACCTCCCTTAATCCCCCTCCCAATTCAGTCTTGAGCACGACAAAATCTATAGCACTTCTTAGCACTTTTTGAAATGACATTGCCTATTTGCCTACTCATATCATCTGTGTTTGCCATGGGAACAGGAACACCGTCTATCCTGTTCATTTTGGTCTTCCCACGGCCTGGAGCAGTGAACTAGTAGCTTACTCTTATGTTTGCCACTTTCCCAGCACTGTTCTCAACACTTTATAAATATTAACTTACTAAAGCGTCACATCGATTCTATGAGGTAGGCACAATTTACCGGTAAGGAAAACAACGCACTGACTTAGGTCATTAAGGCCCTTACCTAAGCTAGTGGGTGGAAACGCTTTAGAGCAGTGCTTCTTAGACATCAGCACCTGTCAGCATCACCCTCAGGGCGACACCAGAAGTTGCTGGGCCCCCACCTCAGTATTGTTGGTTCAGCAGATCTAGGATGAGGCCCAAGCATTGTCACTTTCAGTAAGTTCCCAAAGGATGTTGATGCTGCTGGTCTAGCAACCATCCCCTGAGAATCAGTGCAAGAGAGTTCATAAGGCATTTTCTCACCTTATCTATGTAATATCCACATTCCCATAACCCATTATTATGCCCACTTTGTAGTTAAGGAAACTGAGACTCAGAAAAGTTAACTGGCTTTCTGATGACCATAGAGAAGGGAGTGAGTGGAAAAATTGCTTGAATTCAATTCTGACTCTAAATCAATGCTCTTGGCATTGCCCTTGCAGGCCTCTCTGTGGCACTAAATTTTTTAAAATGTTACTTCAGTAGATAAATTGTAAAGACTTCATGAATTTGGCAGATAAACAAAGGAACCCCATGGGAACAGAAGGAACTTATGTTGTCTACTCTGTTTCAACTTAATTAATCTGAGTAACCAAGATACTTTACACAAGCTGACTTGACCAAAATTTATTTTCATTCTAATTTAGACCTGCCATAAATATGATCCAACCGCTTTCCCTTTTTGTCTAAAACAGAGGCATATGATAGCATTGTAAGTGAGGTTTATCTGGCTCATACTACTGCTAAAGAACCCTTCTTGCAAAAGAAAGAAGAAACTCAAGACTCTTTACTAAAAATTACAATATTTTAATATTTATCATTTAATTCTTTTTATATATAACAGTTGTTCTAAACAGTTTTTTTTAAAGAAATCTTACACACCATGATTTTGACTAAAATTTCTGAAGTACTTTAATTTTTTTTTCTTAGGTAGCAGTCCTACCACACACCAGAGACTTGAAGCTATAAAACTTTGTTTTCCTGGGGTTCTTTCAGGCATTAACATTCCGATGCCATATTCTTATGACAAAGACTAATAAGAAGAGAAAATGGCATACCCTGGATCTATTTTAGTGATAAAGATAGGAGTGGGAAATGGTAAAAATCTACCTTGTTCTCATTACTACAGTGCTAAAACTGTCATCAATTATAATCACTCACCACATCCCTAACGTGAGACTTTGTTGGTAACTTCTTTTCAACACAAACTCAGTCTCCTCTAATCCTGTGTATGTGAGAAATATATGTGGAAATATATTGATAGTGCTTACATTGATGGCATTCTCTTCACTTATAAAAGCATGTGCTGAAAAAGAAGTAATGTCAGCACATAATAACCAGGTTTCTATAAGACAGTTATTTCTGTTTTATTGCCCATCATCTTATAAGCAAAATAGAAAATGTTCCAAGCATTTACCTTGACCTATATTTCATAGTCATAGTTATCTATGCAGAATTTTTCTTTTGTCTTTGCTCAGTGTGAAAAATGTCAATACATTTCCTCCCTACCCTTTGCCTATGGCCTCCTGTTCAGTTTTGTTCAATTTGACTTGACTCATATCTTTCTTTTCTTTAGTCCCCTTCCCTTTTTTCTTCCCTCTGTCCTTCCCTTTCAGTGAATAATTATTGGGTCCATGATGTTCTAGATTTGAAAAGTAAGACACTTATAGTCATGCTGGAGAAGAAAACATATAAACATGAAAAAATCCCATAATACAAGGTGATGCATTGTATGATGATGAAACAAGAAAATAGTGCACAGGAGGTGCCGTAGGCATTTAGTGGGAATAGAGATCCCTATGGAACTGGTGTTTATGAGGTGGTGTTATAAAAAACATTTCCTTTCATCTATTGCTGCACAAGAAGTACCCCAAAATGTAGTGGCTTAAAATAATAACTTGTCTTAATCATACCATCTGGGCTGGGCTCAATTGTCTTCTGCTTCACCTGGCATCTGCTGGTATTAGAAAGTGCAAGATGCCTTCCTAACTTGCGTGTGAATCACCTGGCACTTTATCTAAATGGCTAGAACAAAGGACATCTCTCTCCATAAGGTCTCCCCAGTAGAGTAGCTGAACCTCTTGGCATGGTGGCTCAGGGTTCCAATGGAGAGCATTTGAAGAGTTATAAGTCCCAATGTACCAGCACTTCAATACTTGCTTGTTTTCCACCTGCGAATGTGCCATTGGCCAAAGTCAGTGTGGGATGCAATGAATACTGGATGGCAAAAAAACACTTGGTTCATAGGGGCCACGAATTCAACCAAAGCACTTGAGGGGCTTGACTACATATGGGGTATGAGGAAAGAAGAGAATTTACATATGGAAAACTTGAGCTTGAACAATTAGAAAAATTGTGGTACCATTCATCAGAAGAGAAGAATTATATGGAGGAACCAGTCTAAATTTGAAATGATGAGAATGCCCATTAGGCAGACAAAAAATTTACTGCAATAAAAATATGAGGTAAGGGTTGAAGTTTAAACTCTGGAGTCCTATGCAGGTAAGAGTTAGTTAAAGCTTTGTTACTGGTGGGTTCTGAGAAAGATAGAAGTTGGACCAATGAATTTTGAGCAATGCTTATAATTAGAGGTTGGGAAGAAGAAGAGCCAGATTAGAAGACAAAGATAATGAATATTCCTTTCATAGTTTGTATCACTGTTAATATTTTTAAATTTTCTACTTTAATTTGACTTTCATTTGTACACATCTGGGAGTAGTATTTAACTGAGAAATAATTTGGTTTTATTTTAGCATCTTTTGTGGTAGAGTACCTCTGGTGCTTTACATTACTGACTTGAAAATATGTATTTATTAAAAATAGCTAATATCTTGAAGACTTCCTCATGGTTCTCAAGTAGGCAGAATCACTGTATGAAAACTAAAGTTAATGATACAGCTTGATAGAATTAAGCTTTTGTTAATGAATTTTACCTTATTAGTTAGTTTTATTAATTAAGCTTTATTAATATTTGTGCTGTCCTGCTTCTGGAAAGTAGCAAAATTGTATAAAGGCTTGTTTTCAATGATGAATTAATTTTCTTCTTATGAAATGGCATGGGAATATTTTCTTGGTATCCACTGACAAAGTAAAGTCAACATTCAGAGGCAGTTAAAAGTTTTCTAAGAGCTTCTTGCACATTTAAGTGAGAATTGTTGATTGAGGACCTGAGTTCAGAAGTTCCCTGAGGTGGTGTTAAGAAGTTTCTGTAGTTAAGCGCTGTCTGATTTTGATGAGCTACCCAAGTAGGCCTCAGGTTGTGTACAGTTATCATGACAGACCCAAACAAGTGTGGGCAGGCTTTGGAGTCCTCTCACCCTATAAGCAGAGGGGATGAGATGCCTCACACAAGCCAATTGGATGGGGTAAGGTGAGAAAACCAAACACAGAGAGGTTGAATATCATGGCCAAAGTCACACAGCTATAAGTGGCAGAGTCAGAATTCAGATCCAGACAGTCTGATCCCAGAGTCCTTTTGTTTAACCACTACAAATATTGCTGCTTTAGTTTTAATTTGTTTTCTTGAAAGCTGCAACTTTTTTACTTATTTTTTTCTTTGTAAAAATTTTATTTAAATTCAATTAATTAACATATAATGGATTATTGGTTTCAGAGGTAGAGGTCAGTGATTCATTAATCTCGTATAATACCCAGTGCTCATTACATCATGTTCCCTTCTTAATGTCTATCATCCAGTTACCACATCCCCCCACCACCCTCCCATCCAGTGACCCTCAGTTTGTTTCCTATGGTTAAGAGTCTCTTATGATTTGTCTTCCTCTCTTAGAACTTGTTTTACTTTTTCCTCTCTTCCCCTATGATCCTCTGTTTTGTTTTTGAAATTCCACATATGAGTAAGATCATGTGATAATTGTTTCTCTTTGATTCACTTATTTTGCTTAACATAATATTCTATAGTTCCATCCACATTGTTGCAAATGGCAAGATTTCATTTTTTGCTGACTGAGTAGTATTCCGTTGTGTATATATACCACATCTTCTTTATCCCTTCATCTGTCAATGGACATCTGGGCTCTTTCCATAGTTTGGCGATTGTGGACGTTGCTGCTATAAACATTGGGGGGCAGATGCCCCTTCAGATCACTACATTTAATAATGAGTAGTACAATTGCTGAGTCATAGGGTAGCTCTATTTTTAACTTTTTGAGGAACCTCCAGACTGTTTTCCAGAGTGGCGGCACCAGTTTACATTCCCACCAATAGTGTACCAGGGTTCCCCTTTCTCCACATCCTTGCCAACCAACATCTGTTGTTTCCTGACTTGTTAATTTTAGTCATTCTGACTAGTATGAGGTGGTATCTCATTGTGGTTTTGATTTGTATTTCCCTGATGCCGAGTGTTGTGGAACATTTTTTCATATGTCTATTGGCCATTTGTATGTCTTCTTTGAAAAAGTGCCTGTTCATGTCTTCTGCCCATTTATTGATTGGATTATTTATTCTTTGGGTGTTGAGTTTGATAAGTTCTTTATAGATCTTGGGTACTAGCCCTTTATCTGATACATCATTTGCAAATGTTTTCTCCCATTCTGTAGGTTGTCTTTTGGTTTTGTCAACTATTTCTTTTGCTGTGCAAAAGCTTGATGAAGTCTCAATAGTTCATATTTGCCTTTATTTCCCTTACCTTTCGAGACATGTCTACTAAGAAGTTGCTGTGGCTGAGGTCACAAAGTTTGCTGCCTGTGTTCTCCTCTAGGATTCTGATGGATTCCTGTCTCAAATATAGGTCTTTCATCTGTTTTGAGTCTATTTTTGTGTACAGTATAAGGAAATGGCCCAGTTTCATTCTTCTGCACGTGGCTGTCCAATTTTCCCAGCACCATTTGTTAAAGAGACAGTCTTTTTTTTCCATTGGATATTCTTTCCTGCTTTGTCAAAGATTAGTTGACCATTGAGTTGAGGGTCCATTTCTGAGTTCTCTATTCTGTTCCATTGATCTGTTTGTCTGTTTATGTGCCAGTACCATGCTATCTTGATAATTACAAATTTGTAATAGAGCTTGGGGTCTGGAATTGTGATGCCACCAGTTTTGGTGTTCTTTTTCAACATTCCTTTGGCTATTTGGGATATTTCTGGTTCCATACAAATGTTAGGATTATTTGTTCTAACTCTGTGAAATAAGTTGATGGTATTTTGATAGGGATCACATTGAACGTATGGATTTCTCTAGGTAGCATAGACATTTTAACAATATTTGTTCTTCCAATCCATGAGCATAGGACATTTTTCCATTTCTTTGTATCTTCCTCAATTTCTTTCATGAGTGTTGTATAGTTTTGTGAGCACAGATCTTTGCCTCTTTGATTAGGTTTATTCCTAGGTATCTTATGGTTATTGGCGCAATTGTAAATGGATTTGACTCCTTAATTTCTCTTTCTTCTGTCTCATGGTCAGTGTATAGAAATGCCACTGATTTCTGTGCATTGATTTTATATCTTGCCACTTTGCTGAATTCCTATATAAGTTCTAGCAATTTTGGGGTGGAGTCTTTTGCATTTTCCATATAGAGTATCATGTCATCTGTAAAAAGTGAGAGTTTGATTTCTGTGCTGATACGGATGCCTTTTATTTCTTTTTGTTACCTGATTGCTGAGGCTAGGACTTCTAGTACTATGTTGAATAGCAGTGGTGATAGTGGACATCCCTGCTATGTTCCTAACCTTAGGGGGAAAGCTCTCAGTTTTTCCCTATTGAGAGTAATAGTCACTGTGGGCTTTTCATGTATGGCTTTTATGATATTGAGGTATGTTCCCTTTATCCCTACACTGTAAGAGTTTTAATCAAGAAAGGATGCTGTACTCTGTGAAATGCTTTCTCTGCATCTATTGAGAGGATTGTATAGTTCTCGTCCTTTTATTAATGTGGTGTATCACATTGATTTGAAGATGCTGAACCACCCTTGCAGCCGAGGAATAAGTCCAACTTGGTCGTGGTGAATAATCCTTTTAATGTACTGTTGGATCCTATTGGCTAGAATCTTGGTGAGAATTTTTGCATCCACGTTCATCAGGGATATTGGTGTGTAATTCTCCTTTTTAATGGCATTTTTGCCTGGTCTTGGAATCAAGGTAATGCTGGCCTCATAGAAAGAGTTTGGAAGTTTTCCTTCCATCTCTGTTTTCTGAAACCGCTTCAGAAGAGTTGGTAGGTATTGATTCTTCTTTAAATGTTTGATAGGATTCTCCTGGAAAGCCATCCAGTCCTGGACTCTCTTGTTGGGAGATTTTTTTTTTAAGATTAATTAATTAATTAATTAATTATTTATTTATGAGAGAGAGAGAGAGAGAGAGAGGCAGAGACATAGGAGGAGGGAGAAGCAGGCTCCATGCCGGGAGCCGGATGCGGGACTCGATCCCGGGGCTCCAGAATCGTGTCCCAGGCCAAAGGCAGGTGCCAAACCGCTGAGCCACCCAGGGATCCTTTGTTGGGAGATTTTTGATTACTGCTTCAATTTCCTTGCCGGTTATGGGTCTATTCAGGTTTTCTATTTCTTCCTGTTTTAGTTTTGGTAGTTCATACGTCTCCAGGAATGTATTCATTTCTTCCAGATTGCCTAATTTGTTGGTAGGTAGTTGCTCATAATATGTTCTTATAATTGTATTTCTTCGGTATTGGTTGTGATCTCTCTTCTTTCATTCATGATTTTATTTCTCTTTTCTCTTTTCTTTTTAATAAGTCTGGCCAAGGGCTTATCAATTAATTCTTTCAAAGAACCAAAGAACCAGCTCTTAGTTTCATTGATCTGTTCTACAGTGCTTTTTTTTTTTTTTTTTTTTGGCTTCTATTTCTTTGATTTCTCCTTTCTCTTTATTATTTCTCTTCTCCTGCTGGGTTTAGGCTTTATTTGCTGTTCTTTCTCCAGCTCCTTTCAGTATAAGGTTAGGGAGTGTGTTTGAGACCTTTCTTTTTCTTGAGAAAGGCTTGTATTGTTGCTTACTTTCTTCTTAGGGACTGCCTTTCTGTATCCCAAAGGTATTTTTTTATCCTAAAGGTTTTGAACAGTTGTATTTTCACTTTCATTTGTTTTCATGAATTTTAAAAATTATTCTTTAATTTCCAGGTTGACCCATTCATTCTTTAGTGGGATGCTCATTAGCCTCTATGTAGTTGAGTTATTTCCAAATTTTCCCTTGTGATTGAGTTCCAGTTTCAAAGCATTGTGATCTGAAAATATGCAGGGAATAATGCCAGTCTTTAGGTTCTGGTTGAGACCTGATTTGTGACCAAGTATGTGATCTATTCTAGAGAATGTTCCATGTGCACTTGAGAAGAATGTGATTCTGTTGCTTTAGGATAGAATTCTCTGTATATATCTGTGAAGTCCATCTGGTCCAGTGTGTCATCTGGTCCAGTGTGTCATTCCCTTGTTTTCTTGTTGATCTTCTGCTTACATGATCTGTCCATTGCAGTAAGTGGGGTGATAAAGTCCCCTACTATTATTATATTTATTGTCTATGTGTTTGTTTAATTTTGTTATTAATTGGTTTATATAACTGGCTACTTCCATGTTAGGGCATAAATATTTATAATTCTTAGATCTTCTTGTTGGATAGATCCTTTTGATTATGATATGGGGTCATTCCTCTTCTCTTATTACAGTCTTTGGTTTAAAATCTAATTTGTCTGATACAAGGATTGCCACCCCAATGTTCTTTTGAGGTCTATTAGCATGATAAATGGTTTTCCATCCCCTCACTTTCAATCTGGAGGTGTTTTTGGGTCTAAAATGAGTCTCAGACATATCATGGGCATTTAGCCCATTTACTTTAAAAGTGACTATTAAAAGATATGAATTTAGTGCTATTATATTACCTGTAAAGTCACTGTTTCTGTATATTGTTTCTGTTCCTTTCTGATCTATATTACTTTTGGGCTCTCTTCTAACTTAAAGAATCTCTTTTAATATTTATTATAGGGCTGGTCTGGTGATCACACATTCTTTTAGTTTCTGTTTGTCCTGGAAGCTTTTTATCTCTCTTTCTACTTTGAATAACATTCTAGCTGGATAAAGTATTCTGGGCTGTATATTTTTCTCATTTAGCATCCTAAATATATCATGCCAGTCTTCTCTGACCTGCCAGGTCTCTGTGAATAGGTATGCTGCCAGCCTAATATTTCTACCTTTGTAGGTTACAGACCTCTTATCCTGAGCTGCTTTCAGGATTTTCTTTTTGTCTCTGAGATTTGCAAGTTTTGCTATTATATGTCGGGTGGGGTGGGGGGGGGGGTTGTTGACATATTTTTATTGATTTTGAGGGGCTTCTCTGTGTTTCCTGGAGTTGAATGTCTGTTTCCTTTCCCAGATTAGAGAGGTTCCCCATTGTAATTTGCTCCAATATACCATCTGTCCCTGTCTCTCTTTCCTCTTCTTCTGGGATCCCAATTATTCTAATATTGTTTTGTTTTATGGTATCATTTATCTTTCAAATTCTGCCCTCATGATCCAGTAGTTGTTTATCTCTCCTTTTCTCAGCTTCTTTATTCTCCATCATTTTGTCTTCTATATCACTAATTCTCTCTTCTGCCTCATTTATCCTAGCAGTTAGAGCCTCCTTTTTTTTTTTTTACTGTATCTTGTTAATAGCCTTTTTGATTTTGACTTGATTAGATTTTAGTTCTTTTATTTCTCCAGAAAGGGAGTCTCTAGTGTCTTCTATGCTTTTTTCAAGCCCAACTAGTATCTTTATAATCATTATTCTGGATTGTAGTTCTGACATCTTACTTAGGTCCATACTGATCAGGTCCCTGGCAGTCCTATTGCCTCTTGTTCTTTTTGAGGTGAGTTTTTCCACCTTGTCATTCTTTCCAGGGAAGAACAGATGAACAAGAGAACAATGTACTAAAATGTCAACAACGACCTCAGAGAAATATGCACTAAACAAATTAGAAGAGACCTGGAGAGAGAGAGAGAGAGAGAGCGAGAGAGAGAGAATATAGTCAGACAGATGAACAAAATAGAGCAATCTACTGGATCTTGTGTGTATTTTGGTCCATTTGTTAGAAAACTAGATCCCAAAATTTAGTGAAAGAAAAACTCATATGTGTACAAAAAATATTTATATACAAATAGACAGGCAAACAGAGCAATACACCACATCCTGAGTGTATTTTGGTCAGTTTGTTGGAAGAAATTACATCTCAAAACTGTAAAGAAAGAAAAACATAAATATACAAAATAAAATTAAATACAATGAGAGGATAGACTATAACTATAAACGATGAAAATTGAAAAACTTTAGCGAAACAGAAAAAAAACAAAAAACAAAAAAAAAAAAGAAGAAGAAGAAAAGAAAATATGACCAGACCAATGAACAGAACAGAGCCATTCACTAGATTCGGAGTATAGTTTGGTCTGTTAGAGGGAACTGCATTCCAGAATTGTAAAGAAAGAAAATTTATACATTTATACAAAAATAAAATTAAATACAATAAAAGGATAGAATGTAACTGCAAAAATGAAAATTAAAAAAGATTTTTTAAAAAGTTGATAACATAAGAAATTGGTTGAAAATGGAAAGATTAAAAAGATTAAAATTGAATGACTAAAGAATCATGGGGAAAAAACATGAATTCTATATGCCTTACCCCCTAGCACTGGAGTTTTACAGTTCTCAATGGTCAGTAAACTTGGTCTTGGTTGGATGCTCTTACAGATCTCCCCAAGAAGGGGCAGGGGCCTGTTGCATTGATTCTCAAGTGTCTTTGCTCCGGTGTGTGTGTGGGGGAGGTGGGGGTGAGGGAGGAGGGGATTGCATCGCCCTTGTCAGGGGCCGGGCTAAGTATCTGTTCTGGTTGCTCCATATGGCTTTTGTTTACTGAAGGCTTTCCTTTCCCTAAAGCTGTAAATGGCTGCCTCCCAATCTCTAACCCTAGAGCCTAAAACTTGGGGTCCCCCTTCTCAGTGCACCCCCAGGGAAAAGCAGTCAATCACTCCTGTCTCCCTCCTCTCCCTCCACACTCTGTGCTTGCCCAGCCTGTCACTAAGTATTTCTAGCTCAGGCATGTGACCCCATTTTGAGTCCCTGAACCTTGTAGCCTCCTGAGGTGCTTACTTGGGCTACAACCTGAGAGATTTGGAGGTTTCACGAGTTTTGCCACTTGCTGGGCCCCTGCTCAGAGAGTGGGTTGCCTGCCTATGACAAGGTTGGTGGCTTATGGCAACCCCGAGCTGAGAGCCCACTCCTGGGCTTGCTGATTGCATCTGGGTTCCCTGCTCCAAAGCCTAAGAACTCTGCGTCACTCAGGCACCACCCCCATCTTCCTGTGACCCCAAGGATCCTGAGACCACACTGTCCCTCCTAGGATTCTGCCCCCACTTCACCACCTGAGCGCCTTTCAGGCAGGGACATCCTTCACTAGAGTAGACTTCTAAAAGTTCTGACTTTGCGCTCCACTGCTACATCACTCTCTGGTAGCCAGCTGCTGGAGGTTCCCTCCCCACATGGTTTATCTTCCCATATATCGCCTTGGATTCACTTCTCTGTACCTCCTACCTTGCAGAAAGTGGTTCCTTTTCTATTTGTAGAGTTGCAGCTATTCTTTTCTTAGATCTCTGGTTGAGTTTGCAGGTGTTCAAAATGATTTAATGGCCATCTAGCTGAATTCCTGGGACCGGACAAAACTAAGGTCTCCTAATCCTCCACCATCTTGGACTCTCTCCCTTGCACCATAATTTTGATGACAATAAATTAAACAATCTGAAGTAGTTTGCCTATATAAACAGCAATATTTATTTTTAATTTTTAAAAAAGATTTTATTCATTTGAGACAGAGAACACAAGGTGGGAGGAGAGTCAGATGGAGAGGGAGAAGTAGACTCCCTGCTGAGCAGTCCCCCACCACCCCCAATCTGGGGCTTGATCCCAGGACCCTGAGATCATGACCTGAGATGAAGGTGGGTGCTTAACCGACTGAGCCACCCAGGCACCCAAAGACTAAGATATATTTTATATTTCCCTCTCCAATTTCTTCTAAAAGTTAGGATAGTTTGGACTAAGATAATAAAGTCATTCTTTGTGTTAAATAATTTTATGGTTATATCCCTTATGGAGTCCTTTGCTTAAATGTTGGCTTATTTAATCAACTGCATGAACCAAGCAAGTATATCTATATTCTCACTCGCTGAAAGCATAGAAGAATATTTGAATTTAACCTAAACATTGTTTAAATAGAATACCTTCTTGATCCCTTTTCAAAGCAACAATACTAAAATTAGAATATTTCATGTATTCTCATTTTGCAACTACAGGAGTATAGGTATCTCTTAATCTGTGCATGTTATTCTGCACTAGAGGGATGCTGTAAGGACCAAAAGAAGCTTTCCTTGTAGAAGTGTTTAGTGTTCAACAAATGAGCTCATTTATGTGATGGTAAACTCTTTTTAAAGGCCATTTAAAACTATGCATTGTAGAGAGTGGATAGCTTATTGACTTACCATGAAAATTATTTTTGGGGATAGTTGTAGAAATTAGACCAGGAGGTCCTTTCTGCAAAGTTATGGTGATATTGTTGAAAGGGAAAAAATGCTGATGGTGACGTCCAGGTGACTGTATTAATAGTGTCTGCCCAGCAAAAGGGGTGATGCCAAAAGCCCAGAGAATGAGGGAATGGGTGAGTCTAGGGGTATCAACATGGTAAACACCAACATTTTAAAGGGAAGTTTAGTTGATGGGGTCAGAAGTAAGATCTAAATTCCTGATTTCTCTCATAGCCTCCATTGACATTTAGTAAGAAGATATTAATGTTCTTTACATTAAAATGCAAAGGAAATAAAATTTTCAAGTGAATTATTTAAATAACATTAAGTTTATACTTGATATGCTCTACTTTTAGATTATCTTCTTTTTGTTGTTTTACTTATATTTGAAAATATTTCAGTTTTCAAAATTAATTCTTAAAGGATTATTTTAGTGATCAATAAAATGAGGAACCAAATATAAAAAAATTGAATTTGTATTAAAATCACTGTGACATTCTTTATATCCATGGGATCTGACAATATAGTGGAACGTGATGCATCATTTGGAGTATTTCTTTATGTTTATAAAATTTTCTCTAGTCTTTAAATAAATTGGAAGTTCCAGTGAACTTTTAATGTGAAAATAACTTTTGCTGATAACTTCTTTGATTTTAGCGTTTTAAATGATTTTCATTTTAAGAGTATTCAGAGTTAAGTATGTAGGATAACTGGTAGCATACACATAGTGACTAGATAAATCATTCTAATAATTTTCAGGATGCAAAAGTAATTATATATATTATACTAGTAGATTTATTTCCTCATTTTAAGAGGGGCTATAATACATGCAGCTTTAATTTATTGTAACTTTGAAAATTCTGTGGGATTTTTGTTACACATGAACTAATGAATAACTAAATATCCTTTAGTCATAGTCTTTCATTCAGTGAACACAGAGTTTAGGCAACTTTCTATGTAGGAATATGAATCATCTAGTAGAAAGATTTTTTGTTAGCTACTTGTATCCCCATAGTGATAGTAGGTATTAAACTGAAGCTAGAAGGAAATTCCTTACTTTCATATGATCTTCAAATAATTTTAAACCTACTAAATTCTTTTCAAGCTTGAATTTCATGTGTTCCAATAACCCTAGGCTCTTTTTGAATCTTGTTATCATAGGATATGTGATTTTAGAAATGTTTTTATTTAAGTCATAAAATAAAAGGTGCCCCTGCTATAGCATGGATATTGCATGCCTTTGGATTTGACGTGAGCCAGTCTTCTCTCAGCTAACACCGTTGTGATGACGGAGTTCCGACAGAATCACAAAAGCTGAGACCTCTATTTTATATGAAATCTGTTACTGTTTCTACAGTGGAGGAAATGACTTGCTCTTTCATAGCTGATTCCAAGAGAATTGGACCAAATAGAGACAGATTACTGGTGACAGACTTGCATAGTGGCCTGTGCCTGCCCTAAGAAACATAGGATGGTTATTTGTAAATTTGATCAATACAAGCGTGGTTTTTTTTTGTTGTTGTTGTTGTTTTTCTCTTTAGTAGCTCAGTTCTCCACTTAATGTTAGTCATTGTATCAATCCAGTGTATTGTAATCTTATTGTTTCTTTATAGAAACTTATAGCAATATTCCATTGGTACTAATTAATCCATTTTACTAGAATGACCCCAAAGTGTCAGAGGAGGATTATATCTAAACATATTCATTGAGCCACTCATCTGTTCTCTGTTTAATTCATTCAACAAACTTTTCTTGTCTTCCTAGTATGTGTTAGGTCCATCCCTAAAACACATCAATGAATGGAAGAAAACCACAAACTAAATAAGTAGATATGATCCTTGGTCTTATGAAGGTTCAGATAAGTGGAGGAGACAGGCATTAATCACCTCAGGATACTAATAAAAGTATGATTACAAACAAATAGGTTTTTTAATGGAAAGCAACCCTATACTCAGTTTAACAAAGCAATTAGTTTTTGTCTGGAGGTGAGGTAGGGGTGAAAGAAAAAGCTCTGCTGAATTTTGAATAGGATGGAGTATGAGGGACTATTGAGAGAAGAAAAAAACATTTGCAAAAGGGACACCTGGGTGGCTCAGTAGTTGAGTGTTTGCCTTCAGCTTAGATAATGATCCGAGGTCCTGGGATTGAATCCAGCATCAGGCTCCCCGCAGGGATCCTGCTTCTCCCTTTGCCTATGTCTCTGCCTCTTCCTCTGTCTCTCTCATGAATGAATGAATGAATGAATGAATGAATGAATGAAAATCCTTAAAAAAAATTTGCAATGATCCCAGGTGAGAGGAGCTGGAGAAACTGAACAAAGGCCAGCATTGCAGGTGTTAAGATAGCAAAGGAGAGAGAGGCACAAGATGCATCATGGGCCAAACCAGTCAGGAATTTTTAGGACATTTATAAACTTTGTGTTAATCCTAAAAACAAGTGGAAATTGTGGAAGTGTTTTGAGAAAGGCAGTATGATGAGTTTAACTATAGATCCCATAAAGATATGTCTAAGACATAACCCTTGGAACATGGGAATGTAACTTTATTTGAAAAAGGGACTAAATAGATGTAATTAAGGATCTTGAGATGAGGTCATCCTAGATTATTCCAGAGGGCTCTAAATCCTATGACATATCCCTGAGAGAAACAAAAGAGAAAAACTACAAAGAAGAGGGACACATGAAGATGAAGGTAGCGATTGGAGTGAGAAACTACAAACCAAGGAATGCTAACAGTCATCAGATTCATGGAAAGGGCAGGAACAGATCCTCTCCTGGAGCCTGTGGAGGAAGCACGGCCCTATGGACATCTTGATTTTAGACTCTGCCTCCAGAATTGTGAGAAAATAAATTTCTCTTGTTTGAAGCCATCAAATTTGTGGTAATTGGTTACAGAAGCCCTAGGAAACAAGGGGTGGTGATTCTTATTTCATCATGGGTGCCTCAGCTGTAATATGGGAAGACCTCAATAGCCCTAGACCGTCAGTTACTGGTTGGGTAGCTTTTCCAAGTGGCTCTCTAGCTTGAACTAAATTTAAAAATTATGCTTGATGGGACACCTGGGTAGTGTAGTCAGTTAAGCATCCAACTTTTGGTTTTGTCTTGGGTCATCATCTTGGGGTAATGAGATCAAGCCCCACATTGGGCAATGTGCTCAGTGTGGAGTCTGCTTGGGTTTCTCTCTCCCTCGCCCTCTGCCCTGCTAAATAAATAAATCTTTAAATAATTATGCTTGCTGTAATTCTACCTGTCAATTTTTGCTTTTGTCACTTATGCTTTTGGTGTTATATAACCATGAAATCACTGCCAAGATCAATATCCTGAAGCTTTCCTCTATGTTTTCTTTTTGCTTTTTTACAGTCTCAAGTCTTACCTGTAGGTCTTTAATCCATTTTGAGTTGATTTTTATGTCTAGTGTCTAGTCCAATTTTATTCTTTAGCATATGGATATCCAGTTTTCCTAACACCATTTGCCGAAGAGATTAACCTCTCCCCATTACATGTTCTAGGCATCCTTGTTGAAGATCTCAGTTGACTGTATATACGTGGATTTATTTCAGGGCTAGGTTTCATTGATCAGTTTGCCTGTATCAGTTTGACAGTATCATACTGTTTTGATTACTATAGCTTTGTAGTATATTTTGAATTCAGAAAGTTTAATGACTCTAGCTTTATTCTTTTTCAAGAGTGATTTGGTGACTGTAGTCTTATGAATGCAAAAATAGAAAAGAGAAACCACATCAAACTATAAAGCTTCTGTACAACAAAGGAAACAACCAACAATAAGAAAAAGCAGCCTATGAAATGGCAGAAAATATTTGTATACCATATATCTGATAAGCGGTTAATCTCCAAAATATATAAGGAACTCCTACAACTCAATAGCAAAAAAACTAATAACCTGATTAAAGCTGGGAAATGGGCTTGAATAGATATTTCTTCAAAGAGACATACAAATGACCAACTGGTGCAGGCAAGAATGCTCAACATCATTTAACCATTAAGGAAATGTAAATCAATACCACAGTGAGATATTACTTCATATCTGTCAGGATGGCTATTATCAGGAAACAAAAATAAAACAATGTTGGTGAGTATGTGGAAAAATTGGAACCCTTGCACACTGTTGGTGAGAATACAAAATAATGCAAGTGCTATGGAAAACAGTATGGAGTTTCCTCCAAAAATTAAAAGTAGAACTACCATATGATAGTAATCCAGCAAGCCCACTTCTGGATAGTTATCCAAAAGCATTGAAACCAGGATCTTAAAGAGCTATTAGCACTCCCAGGTTCGCTTCAGCACTATTCATAATAGTGTGGAATCAACCTAAATGTCCATCATCAGATGAGTCGATAAAGAAAATGAGGTATATACATATAGTGGAATATTATTCAGCCCTAAAGGAGAAGGAAATACTACCATTTTCAACAAAATGGGTGAACCTTGCAGATATTGTCCTAAGTAAAATCAGCCAATTTTCAGAAAGACAAGTACTACATGATTCCACTTACAGAAGGGATCTAAGAGTCAAATTTATGTAGTCAAAGAATGGAATAATGGTTGCCAGAGGCTGGGGGCAGGGGGGGAGAAGGAAATGGGAAGTTGTTAATAACAGGCATAAAGCTTCAGTTAAGCAAATGAATAAATTCTAGAGATTTGCTGTATAACATTGTACCTTTAGTCAACAATACTATATTACACATTTAAAAATTCGTTGAGGGTAAATCTCATGTTAAGCGTTCTTACCGAAATAAAATAAAAATTTAAAAATTACACTGACTTGGCCTCATCTTGTGAAATTTTTCTAAAAGGGCAGGAACCAAATGTAGGTATCCACTCTGTGAGATTTATAAGGTTCAGCCCCTGTGGGAGTCAGCAGGAGGTAGGAGGAGGCAGCCTCTGAGAGGGCCTGACGGTGAATCTTGTTCCTGCATTCACATGTTGTATCTAACTTGTGCTTTCATTTTCTTAAACCTGTAAAATATCTATTTTATGAACTCATTTTGAGGATTAGCAGATCTGTTTATACAGAATTTAGCACAGTTTTTGGGATGTAGTAGCAGCTGAATAAACGGTATTAATTGTTATGGTTATTCCAAAGGGGTTAGGGGGAAGGCCAGGGTGGCTCGGTGGTCGAGTGTCTGTCTGCCTTTGGCTCAAGGCAGGGTCCCAGGGTACCGGGATCGAGTCCCACATCAGGCTCCCCTCAAGGAGCCTACTTCTCCCTCAGCCTATGTCTCTGCCTCTCTGTGTGTGTGTGTCTCACATGAATAAATAAATAAAATCCTTTTTAAAAAAAGAATTCAAAGGAGTTAGGAAGAGATTTATTTATTTATTTATTTATTTATTTACTTACTTACTTACTTACACTTACTTGTTTAGGAAGAGTCGTCTTAAATCTCTATAAAACTATTGCCACTGGTTAGCCACTTCAGTTAAATGCTCCGAACTTGGATCTGGGTAGCTCAGCTCATTTTTGGAGGCTGACTGAATCTGCTCCAAAGGAAGACATGAGGCAGAAATCTAAGAGAATGAAGAAAGGTAAATATTTTTAGGATTTTCACATAGTCCATTTCTGCACCATTCAAATAGGCTCAGGGGCAAAAAAAAAAAAAAAATCATATTGTGTTTAAAATAGGACATTTTGGAAACAACTGTGTGTCATACATATCTGGTTAATTTTACAATCTTCTTTCAAATCTAGTTTCATTGTGATTTTGTATATAAAGGAAAGAAATACTCTCCTAATTTATTGGCTTCCTAGATGCTCTTTGGGTGCTTCTGAAAGCTGCATTTGATGCTTCTCTCTTCATAAGGGTCTTACTTAATGAAGTATTATTTACTTAGCAAAATGGCTAGATACTACCTTAGTGCAGTTGAAGAAATACGTTACCACATCTCCTCAGAATGGCCATATATTTCAGTAAAGATCCATTTATTTTAAACTATGTTTAAAACTCACCTAGGTTCATATTTTCTCACATTTTATCTGAGAAATGCACAATGTTTATTTGTAAAATGGAAATGAATTTTAATATTGCACTTCTTACTGCTGTGGGGTTTAGAGTTGACTTCATATCATTAAATGCATGGATGAATTAGTGTATTTATTTGCATGTATGATATATCTGTATTTCAAAGCAAACATTTCAAAGGAGCACCAAAATATGTATGTAAAATTTGTATTTGCCTCCTAGTAATGTTCATAGAGAGGGTATACAGTATACAGATCTGGGTTTATAAGAAAAAATTGGACTGTTTGGAACTCCATTACCCAATTTTCATGGGCATACATGTATATATGCAAATTTGGCAAGTGTTTATGACATAATTTTAAAATCTGACAATAAATAAGTAAGATCAAATTCTACCCACAGGTGACTTAATATTGGTCAAAACAGTGCCTTTGCTCTTCTGTGTTTACAACATAGCCAAGACACACAGGGCCAAGCATAGTTTGTGAGAGAGTTACTCACACACATTTCATTTTATAATGTGGACACTTTACAGTAAATAACCTGAGACCAAGGATATATTGGAAATAGTGCCAGGGGCTGGTATGCCATTTTAGTTATCCATTAATGTAAACTTCTTTAATTAAGCCCAACATGGTCTCATTTTTTTTCACGCATTTTCCTCCAGATTTTAGCTCTTAGTTTTTTATTTTATTATAAATAGGTTTTAATCATGATTTAAACATATGAGGGCCCAGTCTCATTTTTATACGTGTGTATCTGATTCACATGGAAGTTAATGGGGGTTATGAATACCTACAGAGAAGAGAATCCACCCAGAGCCTCCAAAACAAATTTAGAACAATTTAAAATGCCTCGGAGTAATAAAGAGCTAGTTTAAGGGGTCAGTAAGAGGGTAAATATATGTTTTAAAGATATTTTTGTGAAAATTCTTGTGGCTTTGAGGCCCAAGGGAGGAATAGATGGGTGTGAACAGAAAAAAAAAAAAAAAAAAGATAAACTAACAATGATGCCTAGGGTAAAAGTGTAAATTACAGTTTACCTTGGCAGAAAGCATGTGCATGGTAACATTTTTTATGAGAGCTATTTGTATTTCCAAGAGCTGTGTAACGGTTGCTTATCCCTCAGAATGTCCTTGTGAGGTGTGCATTTCCTACCAATCAGGCTTGTGTGACAGTGACATGGGGATGCATTTATCATTCAGTTTCTAGGATCAAATATTTTAAGTGATCAACTAAGCTTCCGTCAGTATGTACCTGTGCAAATGAAAAAATGCAGAATAAATGGGGTGTTAGAACTTTCCTCAAAAAATTGAGTGGCAGCGTTTGGATTGGATTTCATAAGGACTCATGCAGTTGTGTTATATAAGAGACATGGAACACGTTTGTTGCCATGTACTAGGCCTGCCTCTCTATCCTTCCACTTCTTGTTTCTTCCATAGTAAGCATTGTTATTAGCTTTCAAGGTGCCAGGAAAATACATGCTTAAAACCTGTCTTGAACGCTATTTAAATGTTGGCACTCCTACCCTTTTTATAAAACCATCAGGAAATATTAATAGATCACTGAAACCAAATACAAACCTTCATTCTCCCCCCTCAAGATAACATAACAAAAATAACCTAATGCCAACACCAGTTGCGTGATATAACATAGAGCAGCTATTACAGTTTGGTGTTATGTAGTTTTAAAACTATTGAACTGAAGTCAGAACACCTAGGTTCTACTCTAGTGCTCTTTCAACTCTGGCTGCCCATTAGAAACATCTGGTGAGCTGTCAGTAGCTACAGCTGCTATTGACATCACTCCCTCTCCCCGAGAGTCGAATTCAGTTGGCTTGGGATGAGGATCAGCCATCAGGATTTTTACAAACTCCTCCATGAGTTCACTGTTCTACTTTCCATTCTATAACATTTAACTTTTGTGAATTCCTTTCAAGAACTCAACCCCCTTAAGCTTCTCTTTTCACATTTCTAAAATTGAAGCAACACATACCAAGCCTGTTTGTCTCACACAGTCATGAAGATCAAATGCAGAGATGATTTTAAAACTTGTGAAAACTAGGACATGCTGTACAAACGTGAGACATGATGATGGTCAGGTTAGCTTTCTTGTGATTTAAAGAAGTCAATTTGAAGAAACCTTGGGAAAACTTTTTCCTCCCATCTCCAGTTTCTTTGATTTTGTGCCCTGGCTCCTTGATAAAACTTCAGTCTATTTTTATTTAAGTATGTACTGTGTACTTGTTTATGCAGCATTAAACATTAGTTTGCTAATTGATTTCTGTCAAGTCAGTGGTAAGAACAGATAGTGAGAAGTGCTGATTTGTGTGTGTGTTTGTGCATGCATGCGCACACGTTTGTCTACATAGTATCTGAGAAACACTCCTGATAGATTTAAAGAGTGGATAGTGATAAACATATAAAAAGGCAATTGGCCAAAGCATGTCATAGTTTATTCATTCATCCAAAAAATACTCTTTTGAGAGATAAATATGTGCCAGTCCCTCTGCCAAGACATAGAAATAGATGACATTGTCAACGCCCTCAAGGAATTCACAGGCAATTGACAATGACAGACAAGTAAACCAACACTTATAATACAGAGTCATGAATGCTGCAATTGAAGATTTTTCAGCATCCTGAGGAGTCTGTAAAGAGAAGTGAAGGGCATGAGAATGTGGCCAGGTGAGGTATATGAGAGGATACAAAGTGTGAACTGAATCTTGAGGGATGCACAAAAGTAAGTTAGGTGAAGGAAGGGGATGGGTCCTCCAGGCTGAGGGAAGAGTGCAGTAGGAGAACTGACGGAATGTGGCCCATTCAGGGAAGTACGTGAAGTTTATGTAACTGCATGTGAGAGTCTATCTGAGGAATGTATGGGTTTGCAATATACTCTGAAGGCCATGGGGATACATTTTATTTTACATAGGGGAGTATGGATTAGATTACTTCTTAAAAATTTTTATTTATTCATGAGAGACAGAGAGAGAGGCAGACACATAGGCAGAGGGAGAAGCAGGCCCCATACAGGGGGCCTGATGTGGGACTCGATCCTGGGACTCCAGGATCACATGCTGAGCCAAAGGCAGGTGCTTAACTGCGCTAAACCACCCAGGCATCCCAGATTAGATTACTTTTGATAAAGTCCAATAACCATGGGAAAGGGAGGGAGATGAACTAGAAGAGATAGGGGAGCAAAACAGTTCATCATTGATGTAGTCCAGGAAAAAAAATAATAATTTGAGGCTGAACTTTAGGCAATGGTAGTAAGAAGAAGGAGTAATTTAGCAGATTGAGCCATTTAAGAGCGTAGAATCAATAAAATTCTGTTACAGATTAATAATAGCCACATTAATGTTTTAAAAGTAACACCAACACCTGAGTACTAGGATATTAAAATGGGATTATAGTACTCTCAGTAGTGGCCCCCCCAAAGATGTTCATGTCTCAATCCTTGGAATCCAACCTATGAATATGTTACTCTGTGTGGTAAGGACTGTGCAGATAGGATTAAGTTAATGGTTTTGAAATTACCTGGGATTACCTGGGTCAGCCTGATGCAATTACAGGGGTCTTTTAAGAGAGCAGCAGGAGGATCAGAATTAGTGATAGGAGATGTGACAGTGGAAGCAAGAAGTTGGGGTGGTGCAAGGAAGAGAGCACAAGTTAAGAAATGTGGGTGACCTAGAAAAGCTGAAAAAGATAAGATGAATTCTCCTCTAAAGCCACCAGAAGGAAAACATTCCTGCCAACACCTTGATTTTAAACTTCTGACCTTCACAACTGTGAGAGATTACATTTTGGAGTAAATCTTCAACTATTTTTCCTTAAAAGGTTATCAGAAAAATTTTCTGGGTACTTGTATGCAGGAAGACATTTTTTTTCTCCTTCCCTCTTTCCATAATTTGGCTGGGTATAAAATTACGGGTTCAACATCATTTACCTCCAAAACTTTGAAGACATTGTATCATTTTATCCTAGCATCAGTAATGAGATTCTACTTTCCTTCATACTCTTCTTAAACTCCTGATCTTTCATACTGGAGGTTTGAAAGAAATTTTCTTAAAATCTTACTGTCAGAAAATTTGTAAAGTATGTTGAGTTGTAAGTCTTTTAAAAAATCCATTCTGGGAGTGCCTGGGTGGCTCAGTCAGTTAAGTGTCTGCCTTCTGGAGTGGAGCACCGTGTCAGGTTCCCTGTTCAGCTGGAAGCCTGCTTCTCCCTCTCCTCCACACTTGTGCTCTCTCTTGTTATCTCTGTTGCTATCACTGTCTCTCTCAAATAAACAAAATCTAAAAAAAAAAAATCCATTCTGATTTTCAAATTGTGGTTCTTTTGCTTTGGAGACTACCCTTCTCCAATTCTGGATATTTTATTATACTTCTTGAATATTTCTCATTTGCTTTAAAAAATAATTTTTGGGCTGTCTGGGTGGCTCAGTGGCTGAACATCTGCTTTTAGTTCAGGGCATGATCCTGGGATCCTGGGATTGAGTCCCACATTGAGCTCCTGGTAGGGAGCCTGCCTCTCCCTCTGCCTATAACTCTGCCTTTCTCTGTGTCCCTCATGAATAAAGAAATAAAATAATTTTTAAAAAAAATTTATTTATTTATTTATTTTAGAGAGAGTGCATGAGCAGGGTGAAGGGCAGGGGGAGAGAATCTCAAGCTGACTCTCGGCTAAGCATGGAGCTGGGTGCAGGGCTTGATCTCAAGACCCTGGGATCATGACTAAGCCAAAATCAGTAGTCAGATACTTAATACACTGAGCCACCTAGGGACCCCTAAGTTTCAGGGAGTTTTGAAGCTGTGATAACCCTGAAGATTTTCCCCAAGTTGAGATGAGGGAGCTAGGACTTTGTATCTTTGTTGATCAGTCATTGGATCTGGGCCATGATATTGGGTTGAATGGCTCTTCTCAGCCAATGCAATTACCTTAGAACTTTCTGCTGGCAACTCTGCCAGTAACTAACTGGAGGGAGGGACTCTGTGGGGTTCACCTCAGCATCTACCACATTTTTTGAAGGTGAAGTTTTTAGATTCTACCTGCTTAATTTTTATCTTTGTCTTTTATGCTGTTTTTTCCCCCTCAAATGTTTGGTGAGTTTAGCTTTTTATTTATATATATGAATGGAAATCTAGGCAGTTCATATGGGTAACTCTATCTGTGTCTATAATAAGGTTCTCCTTTGAATGAGAGGACTAACAGAGAACATCTTTGTATGTGATGGGGGCATGTAGGCTGACAGGACTTGTTTTTTTATAAAGATTGTATTTATTTGAGAGAGAGAGAGAACACAAACAGTGGGGAGAAGGAGAAGCAGACTTCCCACGGAGCAGGGAGCCGACATGGGGCTTGATCCAGGACCCTGAGATGTTGACCTGAGCTGAAGGCAGATGCCCAACCGACTGAGCCACTGAGACACCCTGGCAGGACTCACTTTAAAGATGCTCAGACAAGGAATTATCTGGCAATTTCAAGTGCTAGAATGAGGACAAACTTATTTTGGGGTACTATCTCTGCTATGTGTCCTAGATAATTTTTAAATTTCTTTAGAAATTATTTGATTTTAAGCCTGGGAGATAAATGCTAATCCTATATGCCATGTAGATCTGGGGTGGGGCAGTTGGCATGGGGTTCCTGAACAAAGAGCCGTCCATATTCCAGTATTGCCTATGTTTGTTTTTCACAAAAATCATCTGGGATCCTTGTCAAAAAGTCAGAATTCTGAGCCGTATTGCCAGACTCACTGAACTAGAGTCCCCAGAGAAGGGTCCTGAGATTCTCCAAGTTTGCTAAGAACTCCATGTAATTTTATGATCAGCCCAGGTCAGTAACAGCACATGTAGACAGTCCTTCAAGCCATCAGCTTCCCCACCCACCCATCCATTTCACCTTCACTTCTATTCTTTGTACCTGCTCCCTTGGAGTCTGTCTATTAATACGATAGCTTCCACCTGCTCCCCATCTTACAGCAAGTCATCAAACGCTCTGGTCTTCCTGTTCTTAGGCCCGTTATCAGTTTATTCCCTTTTGTGCTTCTTTACTATTTCTTCAATGGGTTTTCAATAAAGAGAGAAAGTAAACATGTGAACTCAAAATACTCTTTTAAATCAAACCTCAATAACCATACTTTGGAAAAAATCTCTGAGCCAGGCTATTGCTAATGTGCAATATGACAGATTGGATATGGGGATAAGGGAGATACAGCAGTCTTGGATAATCCTCAGCTGGCTGGTTTTAGCAGTTGGGCAAATTTTTATGTGTTTCACTGAAAAGTAGAATTAGGAGGGAGGGAGAAACTATTTTGTTAGGAAGATTACAAATTTAGCTTTTTACA
This sequence comes from Canis aureus, assembly GCF_053574225.1. Taxonomy (NCBI): domain Eukaryota; kingdom Metazoa; phylum Chordata; class Mammalia; order Carnivora; family Canidae; genus Canis; species Canis aureus. Next base: position 20,440,976 of record NC_135612.1, read on the forward strand.
TGTCCAGTGTAATATGAAGGCCTAGAGAAGAGATCTGATCCAGAAGTATAATCTGTGAATCATTTATTCATCCATCATTTTGAATATATTAAGCACCTTCTTATTATATGTGAAGATATGGAAGTAGAAATATCTTATAGGGGGTAGAAACAAATAACTAAGAGTGCATGATAACTCATAGAGGTACCAAACTCAGACCTGGGTGATGAGGAAGAAACTGATATCCAGGCTGAGACAGGACAAATTGGATGAGCCTGGCAAAAGTGCCTAGATCAATTATTTTAGAAACAGTGAAGAGCTAGTAGAAAAGCTGAGAGCCAAAAAAGAATACCAGTAGGAATATCTATATGACTAATTCTTAGCAGAAAGGTAAACAAGAGAAGAGGCTGGAAAGGCAGAGAAAAGTGAGGTGATGCAGGATCTTATACAATGGGAAGCCATTGAAGAGTTTTAAATAATCATCCTAGAAGTGGATCTGGAACCTTGGAAATGAATGCTATCACCTACTGGTTCTCTAGCTTTGGTCTGCATCAGAATCAACCAAGTATCTTTTTAAAAATGCACTTAGTATGTGTGGCATTGCATTAAGCCCTTTACATATACAGCTCCTTTACATATATTATATCTTGAACCTCACAATCTTGGAAAGTGAGTGGAATTTATATTCCCAAGTTTACATTGCTAATTAGTGCCAAAACTGAGACTTGAACCCAAGCATTCTGGCTGTAAAGTCCCTACCCTCCTTACTCCCATACTGTGTTGCCTCCAGATAGAAGCATTGTATAAAACAGAACCTTGAATTTCACAGAGGGCTTATAATGAGGCCTTTGAGAATTCTGAGATTTACCGTACAACTACAGGAAACCGTTTATTATCTCCCATATCCAGAGATTTTAATTCAGGTGTATGGAAGGAGGCCTAGGAATCTGAATTTTACCAAGCATACAGATGTTTTGTGGCAGATGCTTCTCTGACCGTGCTTAGAGTAATTTGAGAATAGAGAAGAGGTCTGAGGTTGACCCCTTAGGACGGAAGAATACATTAAAATGACTGAAAAGAAATGTCTGGAAAAATAGGTAAACTTAGAGTATTGTTATGGAATAGGAAATAATTTGAACAAAGAGATCAATACTATTACATGCAAAAGGCAAGACAAGCTAGGTAAGGGCTAAATGTCCTGTTTGGATATTGATGAAGCTTAGACTTTTCCCTCCAAATCTATGATTCCCACTTCAGAAGAGCTTCTACTTTTGGATGTCCAGACTGCATGAAACTAAGCCTAGAGATAGTTCCATTTTTCTCAAAGTTTTCCCTTTTTCATAGGAACAGTTATCAGTCTTTTTTTTAAAAAAATAAATTTATTTTTTATTGGTGTTCAATTTACCAACATACAGAATAATACCCAGTGCTCATCCCGTCAAGTGCCCACCTCAGTGTCCACCACCCAGTCACCCCCAGCCCCCGCCCACCTCCCCTTCCACCACCCCTAGTTCGTTTCCCTGAGTTAGGAGTCTTTCATGTTCTGCCTCCCTTTCTGAGTTATCAGTCTTTTGGAAGGTCATTTCTTTAGAGCTTACCTTCATAGGCATTGAATTTCAACCATAGCATACCTATAAATGGCAGACTCACTTAAATTTCTTACAGATTTGCAGGTATGTTTTAGAATTTGACCCTTTAAACATGCAAAAATATTTGTTTCAATAAAGTGCTGCTCAAGCAGCAGTCTCTACATTGAGGATTCTACTACCCATAATAATTGAACTTAAATAGAAGCATTGAACTATGATTGAAGAAAAACTCTGTGTCTGTTTTTAAATGTAAGCAAACAAAATTCTCACAATTGGAATGTAATCTGGAAGTGGATAATTCTTTGTTTTGGAGTATTTAATGCTTTCAAAACAAAAATAAACAGACTCTGCTTTGAAGTTATACTGGTTATTCAGACACTAAAGGTAAGTGATTTCTTTTCAGTGTGCTAAAATGTATGTGCCTGATTCCTGCTGGTTTTACTGGGATTGAGTCTCAGCACAGTTATCTACTAAAAAACAGTTAAAATCTGCACTTAACTCACTTTCAGTTTATAGATGTCCATAGTGCAACTTCCAACAACTCCAGTTTTTTCCTAGTAACACAAAACATTTCTTCTAAACTGAATTCTAAGCCTAAATTAATTCTTCAGCCGTCCTTCCATTCTTATGAGTTAACGTATTTATCTTAAGTTAGAGGCCCAAATTCTCAGCCTTGGAGATCACTTAGAAATTTTACGATAATAAAAAAACAGTTAGGAATTGCCTACTATGTTTGGCATTGTGTTGTGTTCTTTGCATATCCTTTAAGCCTTGTAGTTTTGGAAATATAAATACTTTTATTCCCAAATAATATAGCTAGTAAGTGTCAAAGCTGAGACTAGAACTAAAGGATTCTAGCTGCAAAATCCCTGTCTATACTTCTGCACTGTGTTGCCTCCAGATAGAAGCACTATATATAATAGAACCTTAAATTTCACCAAAACTATAGAAGGGGCCCCTGAGAATTGTGAGATTCACAATGCCGCCAAAGGAAACCATTGACCCTAAAAACATTAGATGCTTCCTAAACTCATTTAAGAGCTTGCTGACCCTCCTGTGGACTAGCCTCTTCATCCACTATATACACTATACCTAACATCATTATGGATTACATATTGTAGACCATTGAGTCCCTGGCTCTTATTTATTTATTTATTTATTTATTTATTTATTTATTTATTTATTTATTTATTCATTCATTCATTCATTCATTCATTCATTCATTCAACAATTGTTGAGAGCATCTGATGAGTATGACAAGGTCTTTATCTTCATGGAGTCTATATCTAATGGTGGGAGAGACCAGGAAAGATAAATCTGTAACTATCAAGAGTCTAATAGGTTACTTTGTGGTTTTCATACACGTATACATATATTGTTTAGGTTGTAGAGTCCATTGAAAGAAAGAAGCATCTTTTGGAATGTGAGAAGAGGTTTTTTTAAGAGATTGCTAAAGACTAAAAGAATTCTATATGGAAAAGACAGAGAGGAACCATCCTAATCAGATGAATGTGCCAAGAGAAAATGTTGCTCTTTGGAAGGAAAGAAAGAAACCATGTTAAGGAGGGGTGTTATGCAATGAATTTTTAGATATTAAAAAAAATAACATCTAGACCATTAAGTTTCTTTGGTTTGTAGATAAGTTTGTCAGATAAGAGTTAGAATACTCCAACAATCACTGGACATTTCTATAGTAACCTGAGGTAGAATTTCAAACTTCCAGAGAGAAAGGAAGAGTAACAGCAGTCCATTTAGACTCTGTGTCCATCTCTCTCCTACCTGTGCTTGCCTTCCAGTACCTTTCATACCTTCTAAAATGGCCTCTCATTCATCAGGAGAGTTTGAGGGTTCACAGTTTTTTAGATCAAACTCTGAAGATAAAGAAGGATGGGAACTTATACTTTTAGGAATGCTGTCATTAGAAAAAAGTAAGAAGTGGATGGGTTAGATAGGTGATGTGCGTTAAGGAGGGTGTCTGTTGTGATGAGCACAGGTTTTGTATGTAAATAATGAATCACTAAATTCTACACCTGAAACTAGTGTTGCACTGTATGTTAACTAACTGGAATTTAAATAAAAACTTTAAAAAAATACAAGTCTTTGTAGAAAACAAAAACAAAAAAAGAAAAAAGTCGAAAGTGATTTTCTATTCTATTGCTTTTATTAATTATGGTATAGGAAAAAAAATTATGGTATAGACCTTATTGTTTGCCTCTAACTTTATGTTCTAGACTTGGGTAGGAGTTTTAACTGACTCTCTAGAGAATTATTATGACACACAAAACTATTTTTGTAAAGATTTTATTTATTTATTTATTCATGAGAGACACACACAGAGAGAGAGGCAGAGACACAGGCAGAGGGAGAAGCAGGCTCCATGCAGGAAGCCTGATGCAGGACTCGATCCCAGGACTCCAGGATCACTCCCTGGGCCGAAGGCAGGTGCTAAACTGCTGAGCCACCCAGGGGTCCCTATTTTTAAAAATTCATGAGAAAATATGAATGTTAGACCTTTCAATTATTTTTATGGTAATACTTACTAAAAATATAAATGGGTTAACTTTGTGTTAACACCAACAGCCAAACTACTAGAGATCTTAAGATAAATGTTATCATGACATTCCTTTTTTAAAAATTTGGAGCATAATAATTCTTTTCTTTTTTGTAAAGATTTTTTTAAAAGAATTATTTATTTATTTATTCATGAGAAACACACAGAGAGAGAGAGAGAGAGAGAGAGAGAGAGAGGCAGAGACAGGCAGAGACACAGGCAGAGGGAGAAGCAGGCTCCGTTCAGGAAGCCCAATGTGGGACTCGATCCCGGGTCTCCAGGATCAGACCCTGGGCTGAAGGCAGCGCTAAACCACTGAGCCACCCGGGCTGCCCATCTTTTTTTTTAAAGATGTTATTTTTATTTATTCATGAGAGACATAGAGAGAGAGGCAGAGACATAGGTAGAAGGAGAAGTAGGCTTCCTGTGGGGAGCCTGATGCAGGACTTGATCCCAGGACTCCAGGATCATGACCTGAGCCAAAAGCAGACATACTCAACCACTGAGCCACCCAGGTGTCCCGTAATTATTGTTTTTAAGGCAGTCTGTTTCAATTAACCTTGTTTAAATTTATAAATAGAATTAATTTTTATTTTTATTTATTTTTTAAGATTTTATTTATATGAGGGAGAAACAGAGCATGAGCAGGAGGAGGGGCAGAGCAAGAGAGAGAGAAAGAAAGAGAGAAGCAGACTCCCCACTGAATGAGAAACCCGACCTGGGTCTTCATCCCACCACAATCCTGAGTTCCTGACTTGAACCTAAGTCAGATGCCTAACCTGTCTGAGCCATTCCATTCTCGGGAATGTATGTAAAAATTCTCATTTATATTTACACTAAAGCTGTGGATAAACAACTAGTTTGTGTAATACAATTTAGAAATCATTTGAGGGAAACAATACTTTCTTTTTTATGAGAAAGTTAAAAATAAACTTCACTGTTATGTCCGTATCTTAACAGTTAAAAAGCAATATAATTCTGGAATTGATTCTAGGGGTTTAATTCTCTTTCAAGTAAGTACTAGATATATATTCCTGGACGAATGTCTTAATCTAGTAGAGGTCTAATTTTTTATTTATAAAATGAGGGTAAGCATAATGATCTCACAATCCGACAGTGTAGGTAATGTTATAAACTAGGAAATCTTACACATACACACAGACACACTCAACACTTTTTTAAAGATTGGCTAATGATAATTATAGAAATATCTTATGTTTTAAGACAATAAATTCCTCTAGGAATCTCTACAATTCTGTGATATATGGAAGGGGAATATATTTAAATGAAAATGCCCCTGTACTACAGCCAAAACAGAGCATAGCCCATCCAGGAATTATGTCGGACAGCAGAAGTATTTCTTCAGTGGGAAATGGGTGTTAGATATGATCTGTTTAATCCTGAATAACCCTTTAACATTTCATACAATATTGACTTTATAATGACAGATTTATTTAAATTGATAGAAAGTAATCGTCAAACTTTTCCCCTACCCAGGCTACTTAATTGCTGGACAATAGCTATGAAGTTAGAGATCTTGTTTTATTTCTTATTTTTAAATTTTTAAAAAGATTTTTAAAAATTTATTCATTTGACAGAGAAACAGAACACAAGTAGGGACAGAGGGAGAGAGAGGGAGAATCAGACCTCCCACTGAACAAGAAAGGAAACCCAATGCTTGGAGGAGGGGGGAGCTCTATCCCAGGCCCTAGGGGTAATGACCTGAGCTGAAGGCAGATGCTTAAGTGACTGAGCCACCCAGGTGCCCCAAGATTTCATTCGTTCATTTATTTATTTATTATTTTTTTTTATTTTTAAAAATATTTTATTTATTATATTTTAGAGAGAGAGTGTGAGAAGGAATAGAGGGAGAGGGACAAGCAGACACCCTGCTGAGCACAGACCTGATGCAAGCCTCTATCTCTTGACTCTAGATCATGACCTGAGCTGAATACTTAACCGACTGAGCCACCCAGGCACCCCAATTTTGTTTTATTTAACTTGCTTGCATTATGGAGTCCCAGCCTCACGTGGAGCACTAGGAAGGATTATTGGGTGGGGATGGAGGCAAATTCCATAGAAGAGACCATCATTATCCTTTAGGGCCTTGAAGGAATGCACATCACCACTTGAAAAAGAGGAAACCACATTTATGGACAAACATGCCAATGACAGCAAATTGATACAGAAACTGCTGACCTGAAAGAGAGATGATAGGCCCAAATATTTTTAATTCAGGTTGTTTCTGCTTGGGTATGGTCTGTAGCAGTCAGTCACAATGTGTCTGAGTGGCTGTTAAAAGCATGATTTCAGACTTTCACATCTTACAACTTATCTTGCTTCTGTTCCCTTACTTGTTATCCTTGCACTATAAATTGGACAAATTGTACATTTGTAGGGTGATTTACAATTTAGCTTATATATTTTCATGCTTATTGCAAGAAATTACATTTATTCTCTCCTACAGAATAAAGAGGAAAACCTACTCTGTCAAATCCTACCAAAGAATAGTTTTGTGTGTCTAGACTAATTATTATAGTGGTTGCATTAGGCAGTGACTATTCTTTTGTTATATGTAATGGAAAAGTTCCATTTGATTCTGTTAAATAACTAAATAATGTGATTGATACTGACCACATTTTTATTTATTTAATGAAGTTAAAAATGTTAATTCCAGTGTAGTTAACATACAGTGTTATATTAGTATCAGGTGTACAAAATAGTGACTTAGTAATTCTATACAATACTTGGTGCTCATCATGGTAAGTGAACTCTTTAATTTCCTTCACCTATTCGCTCATCTACTACCCACCTCTCCTCTGCTATCAGTTCTCTGTAGTTGAGTCTTTCTTTGTCTCTCGCTCTCTCTCTTTTCCCCCTTATTCTTTTTTTTGTCTCTTAAATTCCACATATGAGTGAAATCATATGATATTTGTCTTTCTCTGACTGACTTCATTTAGCATTATACTCTAGCTCTATCCATGTTCTTGAAAATGGCAAGGTTTTAATCTTTTTTATGGCTATATAATATTCCTGTGTGTACATAATATTCCATATATCATATTTTCTTTATCTATTCATCTATCAGTGAACATTTTGGGCTGCTTCCATAATTTGGCTTTATAAAGAATGCTGCAATAAACATAGGAGTGCATGTATCCCTTTATATTTCTGTTTTTGTATTTTGGGGTGAATATCCAGTAGTGCAATTACCAGATCAGAGAGAGTTCTATTTTTAACTTTTTGAGGAATCTCCATACTGTTTCCAATAGTGGCTGTACCAGTTTGCATTCCCACCAACAGTGTAAGGGGATTGGTTCCTGTATCTCCACATTCTTGCCAATACCTATCGTTTTCTTGTGTTGTTCATTTTAGTCATTCTGACAGGTGGGAGATAATACTTCATTGTAGTTTTGATTTCCATTTCCCTGATGATGAGTGATGTTGAGCATCTTCCATGTGTCTGTTCGCCATCTCTATGTCTTCTTTAAAGAAATGTCTGTTCATGTCCTCTGCCTTTTTTTAAACTGGATTATTGGTTTTTTGGGTGTTGAGTTGTATAAGTTCTTTATATATTTTTAGTACCCTTTAACAGATATGTTGTTTGCAAATATTATCTCCTATTCAGTAGGTTGTCTTTTAGTTTTGTTGGTTGTTTCCTTTGCTGTGCAGAAGGCTTTTGCTTTGATGAAGTCCTAATAGTTTATTTTTGCTTTTGTTTGCCTTGGCCCAGGAGAGACATCTAGAAAGGTGTTGCTACTGCTGATGTCAAAGAAATTACTGTCTCTTCTAGAATTTTTATGTCTAGCTATACTTTTACAGTTATTGTTTGTCTATCCACAGAACTTCACAAATGCCAGGACTTAACTTGATCAAATTAATAAGCTGTTCCTGGGAGAACCTACTGTATCAGCCAGGGTAAGTTAGGAGAGGTCTTAACTTCTGGCCTCTGGTCTCTTTACTTTAAAAATTATTGAGGACTCCCAAAGAGTATTTGTTGAAGTGGATTATATCCACTAATTTTTTGTTCATATTAGAAATTAAAATTAAGAAAAATTTAAAATAGCCATAATTTTTAAATAACGGTAATAAATCCATAGCATATTAACATAAACAGCACATTTTATGTAAAGTTACTAAATTTTTCAAAGACAAAAAAAAACATGTTAACATGGACAGTACCATCTTTATACATTTTTTCAAAGCTCTATGTACCAGATTCTTTTTTTTTATGCACCAGATTCTTATGTCAATTTCTCCATCAAGTAGTTTGCAACATCACACACCATGTAGAACCTCGTAAAACTCTGCTTTGCACTTGTGAGGAAATGAAAGCAAAAGGGGAAAGAACATCTTCATGTTATTATGAAAATAATTTTTACCTCATGGATCCCTTGAAAGAGCATCAGGAGTCTCAGGGGGCCCCCAAACCATGCTCTGAAAAGCACTGTGCTAAGTTGTACTATGATAATATACAATCCTCAAATCCTAGTATCTTAATAGGAAAGGTTTGGGTTTTTTTTTTTTTTCCTTCTTCCTCATTCTAATATCCATTTTGGATCAGTTGGACATTTTGCTCTATGTCATCATAGCCTTCACTGTGGGACCCATTTTGGTGGAATAGAAACTCTTTAGAACATTGCTATTCTAAGGGAAAAGGGAGAAGAAAGCATGGCAAAATATGGACTGATTCTTCAATCTTCCCCCCGCAAATGACACCTCTTACTTCTGCTCTTATGTCATTAGGTAAAGCAATTCCCGCATTGTAGCCTGACTTCGTGAAGGCTGGGAGGTAGAGCCCTCCTGAAGAACAGACCCAGGATATTAGTGAACACTAATACTGTCTACCATGCCCACTAATATTTTTAAAGCACATCTAACTCTGTTACTCATAGACTTGGATCTTGGTCAGATTTTAGTAGTCTTTATTTTTGCCTCCAAATCTGCTCCTTTCCTAGATTTTAAGAATTTAACAAATTTCTGGCATATGTTCCGTGTTTAATAAACATTCATCAAATAAATGGACAAATACCTGACAAAATATCATTTAGATTTGGGTATGATACTTATGTGCTTAAAATTGCAAGAATGATATATCCAAATACTGGCCAAGTTAATTTTGGATCTGGAAAGGATCTTATTGGTAACCTAGCTCAAGCTCATGATTTAATAGATGATCCAATTAAGATGTGAAGTAATTAAGTCACACCATTTTAATCCTAGAGATGGAAATAGAGTTAACTGTGTCCAGTATATATTTTTAAAATGGTATTTAGTTTGGGAGTGCTTCTAGGTAAGTCCTAATAAAAACTGAAATGATATAATCTTACAGATTTCTATATCAGAGTTTCATATTGTCCAACATCTAAAATTTCTAGGACTCAAAAGAAAAATTAAGGTACTTTCAAAGCAACTATAGCTTAAACACTTTAATTTTCTTTCTCTTGAGATGCCACTGAAATAAGGATTTTTTTTTTTGCCAAATTTCTAGTTTTTTTTTACAGGCTTGCACTCATTCTACATGCTACTGTGTTGACTACTTATACTATACAAGCCATTTTCTAAAACCAATTATGCTCATAAAAATATCTTGCAGGTAATAACAGGGTTATATGATAAAAATCGCCAAGATGTGGGCAATTGCTCTCATCTTCAAAAAATATAGTCATTTATATCTTATTCTCGTTAACTCTAAACCAAAAGTACCAGACTTAAGTAAAAGAGATTAACTGAATATAGACAAATATACAACACTTCATTTTCCCACAGTATGGGAAAATTAATCAATGAGAAAACTAAAAGCTTGGATTCAGAGCATACTTTCTTCCTAAGAACATTATCCTGGTTAAACTTGGCAGTAGCCCAGTAGAGGTAGGTAAGGGACAAATATTCCCTTTTCTTGGATGAAAAAAATCAAGGCACAAAAGAAAGGGAGAAACCAGGGTCATACAGTTATTAACAGAGCCAAGAAAACATGATGTTGTTTTTTTCTTCCAAGATGGTGCTCCAGACATGTAGCCACTATAACCATGATCAAACATTTTGATAAATAACTAAAATTAGAAAAGCACATTGGTCAGAGTATCTGGAATGAAACTCAAACTGTGCATATAGCAATTATGCTTCCTTTGCAAGAAACATGAAATTGCTTCCATTTCAAAAGCATGCTCCCCCATATTTTTATTTTTGCCCTATTTCCTTTGTATTCAAAAATATCTGTTGTCTAACTTAAAATAAATGCAAATATAACTGTCATACAAAGTAGCATTTGTGCCTCTAGTACCATTAAAGACCCTCATGTGTGAATGGGTGTTTAATTAGGCTGTATTAGATTAATCCCATGTCTCCATTGGTTATAACAAATGAAAAGACAGTATACGCTGTCATGGGGATAGACATTTAAAGTTCAATGTAACTTTCATATTTTTCCATGTTGATCGGTCAGCTAGGACTTCCTTTTAATTTGATGAAAATTTGGTTTGTAAATCAGAAAACCTTTTAATTGCAAGAAATGCAAAGCAGGATTTTTTTTTTTTTTTAAGGATTGACATTACCTTTGTTGTTTGATACATTAAAATAAGACCCATAAGGGACAGCTCTAAACAATGAACTTCATGTAAAATAGATAAAAGCTTGCTCCTTGGGCCTACATAGAAATTCAGACAGAGGCTTGGAAAGAACAACTTAATACTTCTAATAGGATAATATTGCCTAGGTAGCAGTAGAATATTTGTTATAAAGGGTCTTAAATGTCATTTCCTAATGACATTTTGAGGTAATTTTAACCACTCTTAAAATAATTGCATATAGATTATAGTTATTGTATAAGAAAAGACTTGCTTCCAATTTAAACAATGTTGGGAAGTTAAATATAAATTTAAGTGATGAAACCTAATTTTTAAATCAAAAATATTTCGGCTGACGTGTAAGTTTTGCTTTGTCACTGTACTGTATTCCGTTCAGTAGAACAAAGACCAGATGCATAATGAGCCAATGTAAATGAAGTCAAATCAGCAAAAGCATAGTGGGGGAGGGGAAGGTATAAAATATGACAGTCGGTATAATGACCAGGGAGTAGAGAATTTAAATGTTTAATGCCTACACATTCAGATTCATTTTTCTGTCATCGCTTTGAATGGGTAGACTGAGGTGCTTGAAAGTCTAGAATGAAAACATCATCCCCTGGACCAAAAGAATTATTAATATTATTTAATAGCACAGATATGATCTGCACTTATAATCATCTTTCTCCTACCACTTCCCTCACCCACCTCAGGAAAAAAAAGAAAAAGAAACGTGGTTATAATTAGAGATAATTTGAAAATGCTGTAAGTGTTTATTTGGGGCTCTCTCTCTTACCCTCCTACACTAACATGCCAGCTTCCCATCTCCCAGCCATGATGGAAGCTCAGAACACAATAGAAACACAGCAACAATATGAATTGCAAATACATGTATATCTTTCTGCACAACCTATCTTACTGACTCTTAATAAAATGAGTATCTTCTAAAAAATATCCTGAGCTGTAAATTGCTTTACTACTGATGACGGGCTTTGGAAAAATACTACACATGCCTTACAATCAACTAGACAGAGTTGTGTTAAACAGAATTGCTTCGCTCTTGTCTGTAAATTACTCCCCTCCCTCTCCAATAAAGGAATGAATCTTGCTTAATAATCTATGCTGCTTAGCATGTGTTATAACTGTACATGTGAAAATCTTTGTATTTTACATGTCCCATACTTTAGGACTCTAACAAGCCTTTATCATAATGTTCTCACATTTAACATTTTCCTACATAGAGTGGGAATTTTCAAGGATACTGCCATAAAGATCATTTAATGCAGAGTCCCCCACCATCCCATTTTCTCTCGTGTGCAGTTCCAAACTATGGCTGTCTTGAAGATATTCATAAATTCATTTCGCTGTCTAGGCAGTTTAACACACAGTAATTAGGCTGGGGCTATAAACAGCAAAGCATATACATGGATGTCTCAAATCTCAGTATTACATTAAACTAGAGAATATTAATTCCCCAAAATAAATGCATTGATAATATGAAGGTGCAGTGGTATTTTTGGGGTGGAGATAGGTGGGAAAAGAATTGAACATTATCGTAAAGTAAGTTAAATTTCCAATGTTAGTGCTAATTAAATTATTCAAAAGAATTTGTGTCTTTACAGCTTAAAAAAAGGAAAAAAAAAAAAAAAACCACCACATTTCGTTAGCACTGGTGATGTGTACTAAAAGGCTTCCGTTAAATCAGCTCCACGAATGGGAAGAGATGTGTGTTGAGGGATGGGGAAACACAGGAACCCAAATACTTGCTTTGTAAATATTTAAGCATTTTTGCAGGTTAGAATCTAAAGAAGAAATAAAATGCTAGCCTTTTACCTTTGAACCCTTTTGTGAAATATCTTAATGTTGCCAAATGTGAATATAGTGAACTTAATCAGTAAATTTGACTGAGATTTATGAACTTTTTCATTCTAAATGCATTTACATATACACAAGCACATATATGTACATAAATTTATTTTATTACATCCATTTTACACAAACTGAACCTTAAGCAGTTGAAGTACTAAAAAAAAGCCAATCAGAATACTCTTCATATATCCTTAAGTCCATAAACCTCTTTAAATTGTCTCTTTTAAAAAACAGCTAAATTATGGAAATGCAGACTGCATTACAGAATATTTGCCAGTTATATCTTGATTCTTATTTGAAATTCCCACAAGAATATAGGCATGACAGTAATATAAACCATAGAAACAGGCAAAAAAAAAGTAGAACACAGGGACTTGTAAATAAATCCATGAATATCAAGAAGCACAGATGCTAAGATTATGCATTTTTACCAGTACAGTTCTGTGCTTGTAAACTATAAGGCCAGACATTTGTAAGATGCAGTGTAGCAGGTCCTGCAGAGGGAGGGGGTGGAAGGAGAGTCGCTGAGAAAGGTGGGGAGGAGGGAAGAAGGGAGGGAAAGTGAGTGAGAAGCAGAGAGAGAGAGAGAGAGATTGAGAAGAAGAGGGGGGGGTGCACATAGCCAGACACAATAACGCATAATAATGTTAACATTCCTGCATGTCTAATGGCTTAAATATGCTGTGTGCCTCACTCTAGCTCCACACGGCAGCTGATGTCAAAGAATCATTTAATATTTTATCAATAGTCCTTCTTTGAACCCCCCAATTTTTTTCCTATAAAAAGGATTCCAGGGTTTCCAAGCACACACACAAAAATTAAATCTCTTGAATGGCAAAATTTTAAGACACAACATATTTGTGAATACTTCATGTTCAGCAAGATTCACACCATTTCCCAACGTGTCTTACATTATTTACATCTTAGCAGTGTCAACATGTCTTATTTACCAAGGAAACATAAAGGCAGATTTTTAGCATCTTTTTTTTTCACATTAGGAATGTATAGCTTTATTTTTTAATGTAAAAGAAACCCATTGATTGAATTATTATTATAATATCAGTTGGACTCTTAGGGTTTTTTTTTTTTTTCTGGTGGAAAATATTGTTTTCTTGTTTGACGGATACTCTGCCTGTAACAAAGAATGACTGAATTGTCTTAACAAAGAAGATGAAGGCTGTATGTGTTGCTTACAATAGAATAACCACCTTCCAGATCTCTTAAATCCACAATATATGTAGTGTGGGTCCTGAGTGGCTTTTGTTTTCAATGTCTTTTGTAAGCTTTTAGGGTTTTTTCTGCATCAAATGTCAAGTTAATTTACAGGGCGCTATTACTGATATGTTTCCTTGGTTTGTGGTTTTCTGTGAAAGGCAGGCAGCTGAGACCAAGTCTTAGGCTAGGGGGGAGGGGCAGCCGGCGAGCCCCTAACACATACACTGTGCCAGGGTCTGTAAATTGGCTGCCTGTATGACAGCGGGCCCAGGGAAACCTCTAGTCTTCATTTGCATGCTGAAGAATATCCAGGATTAAACCGGACTGATTTTCATACAGGATTTAGACCTGACATTTATTATTCGGTTCACAGACCTCTTGAAGGAAAGTTTGTTTTCCACTCATAGATGAAAAATCTTCTAAGATAAATAAAGACTGGCTTAGCAGTAACAGTAAATAAATATCTTTCCTGTATTTCTTATGAATTTATCATATATGATTATCAGACAGATGTTTGCCACCAAATTATTATATTTTCCTCTTTAGCAATTCTAAAGAAAAATATCTATCAAGGCCCAAATTGGTATTTATAAAACGTATCTATTTAATTCTGGAAGTTGATTTTTTTCATAAATAAAATTTAGAGACAGACACTTGATTTTTAGAACAAATTAAAACAATATTGGAGTAGTAAAATACTCTGAAATGCTTAATTTTACATCTGCTCCATGTGTTTTTATGAGGACAGAAAAGATTTTGGTTATACTGTAAGCATCAATTACATACTTTTATATAAAACATGAAAATTGTAAATGAATGCTACACATGAGCCCTATCTACCAAATTTATAACATAGATAGTTCATTTTCATTGCCTAATAGATCCATAAAATATTCCAGTGTCTTTTAACATTTAGGTGTTAATTGTTTGTCCAGACAAACACTTACAATCTAATACTTCAGCAATATTTTAACTAAGTCAAGGTTTAATTTCTGGTATTCAAACAAAACATATTTTGACACGGTACCAATATGAAGAAACATGGTAGGGTTGCCTTACATTTTCTGGAAGGCATTTTGTATGTGGGCCAGAGGAAAGACTACATGTAGGGATTAAACAAGCCCAGAAGAAATTTAAGATTCCTCATGTATTAATAAACATAACAGATTTTTCAAGTGCATTGAAAATACACTTTATATACTTAATAAATGTAAGGTAAAATCAGACAAATGTCAGCAATTAAATATATCATTGTTTCTGTCAGTGCATATGGAGAAAACACTGTAAAATCTGCTACATATTTGAATTTTTAATGTGTCAGTGGAACTTTTCAAAACGTGTTCCGGCATTTCATTTCTTTATGGATTTTAACTTATTCATAACAAATTTTCAACATGGACAATATAGGAAGTAGACCTTGAAAATTTTTGTTTGTTTTAATGTTGCATTTTAGTATAAGTAAATGTACGTATGACTCACATTCACATCTTCTAGTCAATTTATGATTATATTCAAAAGTACGTATTATTAAAGTTTTGGACTGTATCAATAAACTTTTTATACTGAGATATCAGTATCAGGTATACAAATCAGATTATTAACCAAGCATTTAATAAATGAACAAATGAGTCCATCTAGTTTTGTCTTTATTCAATTACCATATATAACATGCACAAGAATAGTCAGACTCTTTACCAGAAATTAGGTAAAACCAAAACGTAGAAATTGCTGTGAAAAGATTTTGGTTATCTTTCATGTAGAAATATTTCTCCTTTATGTATATGTAAATTACAAATGGTAACATGAATATTGTAAAATGTGTCTACACGTGCAAAGTGAGGAGATTTCCAGGCACTTATTCGAACAATTCAGGCTAACCCCCTCACTTTTGCTTGCAATAGATAATTGAGGCAAAAGTGGTTTTCTCTTGAATTATCTGGATGATTGCATCAATTCTTCACTTTGCTTTAGATGTGTATATAGACATAGCAATTGTGTGTCTTCAGAAAGTGCCACTTTAAAAACCATGCAAATAGAGAACACATTCATGTACAACACTGCTACCTCATAGGCTTAATACACCACTGAACTTATTTGCTAATCAAATTGGAATCTTAAAAAAGGGGAGGGGTTAAATATATTTTCCTAAGTAATTATTTCTAAAAGCAACATACAGTGATATTTAGATGTAACATACAATTATATATGCATCATGCAAACTAGATTTCTTCAACCTTCTCTGGCATACTAATGCCCCAGTATCCTTCATTATTATTTCTATTAGCAGTCTACTTCCACAGTAGGCCCTGCTAATTGTATGGAGAGTATTCACGATGGTGTGTTACCAGCAAAGTACTGAGGAACATTTAATTGTGAAAGTTTGACCCTCAACCTGAAATCCTGAAAGTATATGCTTGAGAAAAAGGAATTCTGAATTCAGTTGGTTGGAATGGGGAGGGTCATTTTCAATCAAGCCAATTTTTAATGACTTTATTGTTAATACACTTAAAAATTGGGCTGATATAATGATTTGAGCTCACACAGTTATTTCGTCTTTTTTAGTGACTGCATAAGAAATAGATATTAATTGCCCCACCATTTAAAATTCTTGATACAATTCGCACTTACTCACTTTAAACTCAAGATGTCTCTCAATCAAATTGTGGGGCTCTTTATATCTTCAATGTAATTAGTATTATACAGTATTCATGACAAACATAAAGAACAGGGAAAAGGATTCCTACTTGGTAATCATTGTAAATATGAAATTGTCAAGCTAGTCCTAATTAGTCACTGAGATAAAGATAATGTGCAAGTCTCTAAGAGGTGCAACAGACTTAGAATAAAATTCAAATATGCCACAATTAGATTATTGTTTCAAATGCCTATGCTTAATAAAGTTGGTGGACCATTATTTGGCAAATAATTCTGTCAGACAAGCAGTCATAGTTTAAAAGTAATTAAGCAATTCAGCGTCATCTTTAAATGGTACATGCAAATGCCCATGCTTTTGTTGGTTTGGAAACGTGTAAGATGCTGGATAAAGAGTATCGCATGAGAGAAAATTCAGCATATTAGACTCTTTAAACTTCAACAGGTAGAGAATCATTTTGAAACTTGCCTTTAAAAACCATTCTAGTAAAGCATTTGATTGTTTAACATTTTTATTATTCAAGTTCTTACCATTTCACACTACTCCCTAGAGAGGGGCCAAGAAAATATTAAAAATACTATAGAAATATAAAGGATAAGATATTTGTCACTCTCGTTTAAATTGATGTATGCTGCTGTCCTATAAACGTCACATCGGATAACCCTGAAAAATTACCATGAATCTCCATAATTACGCATATTCATGATGCTGTTTTGCATAGTGCTAACAGCAGACTGCATGTGGGGTGGGACGTGAAGGGGGGTAGGAGTGATGTGACGGATTAAAATTATTACCAGTATCATGGAAATAGACATAGCAACAGTTCCATTTTGTTAGGTCTTAGAAAACAAAAGCACATCATAAAATTGCCAGTAATTAAATAACTAGAAATTTTTCTCCTACAAATTTCATCATAAAAAAGTTAGCATCGAGAAGCTGACTAGGGTTATCATTGTTACTTGCAATGTGCTTCTATTTATTATGGATTCCTAGGTACAAGAGGATGCCAACTGGAAGGAGGGGGTGCTTTTTAACTTTCCTTGAGGTAGGGAGCTAGAAGGTGGGGCAATGGGGAATTTTCAGGCCTTCGGGAGTACATGGATTTCCTCTATGCTTTGAAAGCTCTTGATGAGCTGAGTGCAAATCATGTAGGTACGATTCTTCTGATAAATATGAGGGCTGAATCATATTCAGTAAACTGTTAAAAGGCTCTAAGAGAAAAGTTGTCTGGTGTCTATCTCAATAGCTTTTTGTGCTGAGGCAGAGAGCAGAGTTAATCAGGGACTCTAGAAGTAATTATCGACAGAGTTTGGGTAATACAAATGCTTGGGTAAACAGCGATTGTTCTTTCCACAAGATTGCGAGTAGAAACAACAATACTGGTATTGTCCTCCACTTCTCATTAAGGGGACTCGGGGAGGGAGGGCTGCACTGCTAGGCGGATGGGAAACTGACAGGCAAACTGTGCTCGAACGACTCTCTCCTGATCCCACTACCACAAGCTCTGGCTTTTGGCATCAGGAGTGCCAGCTGCATCGGCAGAAGCCAAGCCTGTCATACCATCTTCACATCAAATCTTCAGGGTACAAGAGCTAGAGCATAGTTAGAGCTTAATGAAGAAACAAATACAAAAGGGAAGATTAGGCCTTGTTAACACTTGCATTCATTTGTTCTTATAGAAACTGCGCTGGATGGGTTGTTTTATAGAACTCATTCTTTTTTCCTCCTAAGCAGAAAAGTTACATTGAGGATGCATTTTTTTTTTATATTGTAAATACACAGGGAAAAAAAGAAATCTTTCAGTTCCCCTGTAACTCTCAGGCAGCAAATTGTTTTGTCAAAAATGCCACCTGAAACAGTGATGTCCATGACAACTGTCAAAATTGGTAAATAAATACTTTTCATTTTTTTATATTAATCATATTGTACTTCTTGCCACATGAAGCATTTCTTTGCATACTTAAGTGGTACCATTGGCTTCTTTTGAAAAATGGGGATGTGGAACTTTACCTATTGTTACTGGATAACAAACAATCTCCTCTTTGGGGTGCAACATTTATGTTTCATGGCACCACATTACTTTTATCTTCAAATTAATTGCATTTGAGAAAAAGGAACCATATTTTTGAAGTTCACTATAAACTAGTCAGAAAGTTTGACAGCAGAACGCTACAATTATTTTTTATTGTCGTAAGCAGTCAGTCAGCTGTACAAAGGTGTATTGTGTACTGCTGCAATGTAAAACCTATTTTTGTTTATGCTATCTGTCAACCACTTAATATGGCTAAGGTGCATTCTAAATGATATTATTCTAAAGGAAACAAGAACACTTTAATGGAATGATGTACTTTCTAGTCTATACCTTGTGTATAGGGCCCGCCCAAGAAAGGTTCCTAATGTGGCTCTGAAACTTCAGATAGATGTTGAAGGAAGATAGGCAGTTTGTTGCAGACTCAGAAGAGAGGAGTGTTCAATGTCTGTACTGGGACTGAGAAATTTGATTTTTATAAATTCTCACATATTTAGATGCGAACTCAGCGAGGGGACCCTTCATGTGCTTTGCTTTGCTTATGATGGAAAACAGAAATATGAACAACGGTATTCTTTCAGAAGGTAACTTTCTGTAAGCATGTGAAAGACAATACCCAAACAATGCTGCCTAATTACTAAAAAATGTATTTTTTATGAGAAAGTCATTTAAAATAAGGTAAACTATATACTGTGTAGAATAAAGCATACAATAAAGTCCAAGTAATTTTGTATGAATTGAATTAGCTCAAGGTAAATTTATATCTATCATCATATAATGATGACAGAGAAAGATGTTATAAATTAGAATTTGTATTCTATGAATAAAGTTTACCATTTGATATAAAGCAAAACTCTGCATCTCAGATATTACTGCCAAAACTATCCCTTAATTTTTGAGAAATATTACTTGAATTTACATTGGCCTAATATGAATAAGTCTGTCTTTTTTCCCTTATATGTCCCAAAGAAAACCAGTGTTTTCAGCATGGTGGGAATGGATCCCCTTTATCGTGTTAGTGCCTGGAAATATCACCAAATTAGTGCTGTGTACAGAGTTCCCTGAACTCTTGCTGTTTATGGTTATTGTATTTGTGTGACATGATTTTGTTTATGGTACATACAACATCCAAACAACAGTGGGCCTTGAAATACTCAAAAGTATCTCATAATTCCAAATGTACCTGTACTTCTCAGTACTCTGAACGTGTGGATGTCACCATTTTAACGTGACTGCATCTTAAAATGTGAGGTCATGTTGTTGGGAGCTGACCTCCTCATAGAAACTTCTCAGAGAATTTGTTATCACGAATTCATTGATTAATCACTTAAATGGCACTTGGTTCTTACAAATGGTGATTCTCATATGCTTTCAGACAAAGAGCTGTTAAATACCGAAGAATGCTAGTTTTATTTATTAATGTTATTAGCAGTTTCCTCAGTAGCTTATAATTAAACATGACAGGTAGATTTGCATGGTGTCTCCAAATGTGTTTAGTTACACAATAGTATTAGTAAAACTTTTTGTGATAACAAGTAAAATGATATGACATTTTTCTTTCTGATCAATAGCACTCCTTTTTAGGATATTATTAATAATTACTTCAGCATTAATGTGACTACACTGTTACATTCATTTCTAAAACTGTCCAACCAATTTTAGATGATGCAATCAATTATGTATCAACAGGACATGCAACTGGAGTTCGTACAAGAGAAACTTTACCTCTGGAAATCGTATCATCTTAAGTATGACTTTATAAAATATATATGTGTTTATTTGGATTATTTTAAGATGATAGCTTGACAGAAAATAGTAAAATAATTCATGTTCCCAAAAAAGCAAAATTTGACAGAAATATTTATTATGCTATAATCGTCACATGTAGATATTACATATATTAGAATATTTTATTGACAAAATGAATGCAAGTTAGTTTTCTGTTTGAAAATGTCTGAAGCCGGACTGAAGTTGTAGAGTTTAGGTGAGAGTAAATGGGGTTTAGGTATTACTGTTACGTACGTTTAATTGACAGTGATCTGGCTCCATTTTGGATTATAAAACATTATTTTAAAGGATTTTATATTTTTATAAAGTTTATGGCTAATATGTAACAGGTTTATAACTTAGGTTATAAGATAAAAAGAAGAGAAAAAAATATACTTTTATTTAAATCAGGAAGTATGCACCATGTATTTAATTAACCTTTCCTCTACAATGAATTGATTTTATATGAAACATGAGGTGTACAATATGAAGAATAACTTTTCTCTTTCTCCTTGAAAAATTTTGTTTGTCAAGAATAGAACAATTCAAATGCAACTAAAGAAATTAAATATATAGGAATATTGAATATTTGGGCACTGGAAAAACTTCTGTTGAGTTCTCTTTTTTAAAAGATGTCATCCTTGATCCAAGCTCTAACAAGAATGAACTTGCCACATTGCTCTCACTCACTCACTCACTCCTTGACCTCTAGCAGTGTGTGACTATCTAGAGGGAAAGAGGGCATGCGTAGGAGTGGAATCGTAACTGGCTCTAGAAGCAACCCAGTTTCTGCTGTGGCATCCCCACCTAGAGCTTGTTAAAATTAGAGTCACTATCCCACTAAGAATCCCTTCTGGTCTCCACCCCTGTTGCAGAGGAGAGTCTTGTTTTTTGCCAAGGGATAACTGACAGAGGTTGGGAGTGGGTGGGTATGTCGTCAGAGTTCACTTAACTGGTGTTCATACTTGTATATTCTAGATAAATGTACCTTTGCTCACTTAATTGTCTACAGGCATCTATATCTAGGGGCTTATAAAGTCTATTTATCCAGATTCTAGTTCGACTCAGTTACAGAAGCTGCTTGCCTTGTGTGATTCAGGTGGTCATTTTGGCATATAGAAATCTGTAAGAGCACTGATCTTGGAGTGAGGAGATCTGGGTTCAGATTGCTGCTTGTCTTCATTTGGAGCCAATTGCATTGCCTTACTGAACCTCAGGAATTTCTTCCATACACAGTGACTCCAAAGATTACATAAATATACATAAAATATCATCTGACAAAATGACTAGTAATATATCTGAAATATAGGAGATGCCCCCCAGAGTAGTGGTTGCATTGAAATTTGAATGTCTAGAGTCCAGGATAAATTCAGAGCTGAGTAGTCTTTTAAGAACCGCTGTTTCATCCTGAGAAGGGCAGGGTGGGGCTGCAGAGCCTCTCCATCATCCTAGTGGGGCAAGAGAGGCCAGGCCCCATGTGGGGTTGCTGCTCGGATCTCAGGTCAGAGTTCCACATTGAACCAAACCATGTGAAACTTCTGCATCTTTTTTCATAGCTTGCAAAAGTTAAAAAACTGAGTGCTTAAAAACAAAGAGAATGAAAGTTGGCACAGGAGTCCAGTGTCGTTTTCTTTCTAACATGGAACCTGAAATAAAACAGTCTAAAGAAACATTTGCCAAATAAATACACAAGTAAGGATGAATTTTAAATACGCAAACCACTAAAATTTGAAAATAAGTAATTCCAAGTTCACCCCTACCACCATCCTTTTTTTTTCTTTTGAGAATAAAAAGTTCAAAGGACTTTAAGAGAGTGAAGGACACTAAAATGATCCTTCTTTATGCTTACATATGTTGAAGAAAAACTTACTTGGCATACACCTCTATGGAGTATGTACAAAAATAAACCCATATTAATGCATACTTCTTATACAATTTTTTTCATGGTCCAGTGAAATTTCTAGCCATAGTCCTATATTTATTTGTGGAATAGTCCGTCATATCTTTATAGCACGAGCATTTATGTAGAATGTTCTCTTAGATCACATAGTTAGTCAGAGGTTTACTAAATATGTCCTTTAACCATCTCATGAAGGGTATATTTTCAGACATCACCATATACGTTTGGGTTTAGTCTAGATTGCTATGTATGTAGGCCGATAAAAATGAGTGCCTCAGCTGTAGGCATTGTGTTGACCTGTTAACCTGAATTTCATTTCTGACTACTTTTGTATTTAAACTTAAATTCCATAACCTATATATGCATAGGGGGATTAATTCTCACTTGAGAATTATCATCCTACTTTAAAATGACTGTAACAGCAAAAATAGGTGTTCATTCCAACCATCAACTTTTTCAGCATTTGGAGCTTGTCTTCTTGAGAGCTCTTCCATAGAGCAGAGCAAAGAGGCAACTTCGAGTCTGATACCAACCGGAGGAGTTTGCAGAGGTGCTGCTTCATCATCAGTGGTGGCGTCTGTGGAGTTCCTTTATTCTCTGGCATTCATAAAAATTATACCACATCTATGTACACTTAAGTGACAATATAAATATAAAAACTTTCTGAATGATATTTTTCTAGTGAGTATAATTCATAGAAATCTCAATGATTCAGAATAAAACTGGGTGATGCTAAGATCTTCTTTCTGGTATAAAACTTATATTTGGGAAAATTATAAAAATACAGAGTCATGTTAAACTAAAAATAAATATATCACACAGATAATTTTTTATTGCTGCCAACTGATAGTATCAGCTCACTTACAAGTGGTAATACTAATGTAAGAAAGTATAAATTGTTCAACTTTGCAAACACATCTATAAAGAGTAGACAGGGAATTACTTTCTTTCTAGGAAACATATACATAAAAGTTAATGCAGGAAAATATTTCTATTTCATTATTTATTTTCCTCATTGCACTTTTAAGGCCAAAAAGAACCCATGTATATGCTAAATTTTGCACATTTGTATCTCGGGGCAATTGATGATTTTAGATTGTTATTTGAATATCTGTTTTAAAAGTGTTTGTTGGTTATTTTGTAGTAGCATAATCACCTTTATAATATGATTTTTCACATAATACATATTTTAACTAAAATATGAAATCAAGATGATGTATTTACCTTTGTTTCTATAGTACAGTATGATCTGATAAAAATAGATGTAAAATAATTATCCTGCTAAATAAATAAATAAATAATAAACTATGTGCAGTGGTTTTGGGATAATAAGCACTTCTCACAGTAGCATGTTTATTTTAAAGATATTTTCTGATTATCTTTGAAAACATATGTGACCTTCGCCTGTTAGCAACTTACTGAAAAATCTTTGCCAACATTCAGCTTTTTCACGGAAAAGGCAGATATATCCTAGAGAGGTTTCCCCCCTGCCTCTGTATATTGTAAAGAACTTATGAGGACAAATTTAATCAGGCAGTTCAGTATTTATAGCACTTAAAATAACCCCAGATAAACAAGAGGATAGTTGTGTCTCACTTTCATTTACTTCGAAAAATAGTGTATCACATAACAGGTTTTACTGATGGTTAGGACTCAAAGATGCGCTAATTAAATGAAGTGCATGTGTCTAATAACAAATTTGCATTAATTTATGCTCATACGGTTAATATTTTTCTTTACATTGTTTATTTTTTGCAAATGTTACATTTTCTGTAGAATGAATCATAATGAGCTTATAGTACTATAATACCAATAACACAAAAAAATACATTAGCTGCCTTTCCTTCAACACATGCATGCCAATTTCCGATATTACTGTTCTCTGCTGCATACACATGGTTATATATTTCTCACCAATCAGAATCTCCTCTCTTTTCTATCTCCCTCTCTCTCTGCTCTTGTCTCTCTTGCTTTTCTTCCTCTGTTTCCTCCAGTCTTTCCCTCTCCCAACCCAGGTCCTCAGTTCTTCACTGCAGAGTACAGTCAACATATTAAGAACATTCAGTTGTGCTTGGGCTTCTAACCTTGCTCAACTCCAGCATTAGCAAAGGGATTCAGTTTCTTGAATTCATTAATAGTGTTTTGCCACAAAAGGCTTTGTAGTTCTCTCCTGAATATTGAGCCTAGCTTAATAACATTCCATTTATGTTAAAGACACATTTAATCTGTAAATGTGACCTTTAGAAGAATTCTCTTGTTTTTCATTAAAGAAACACTGCATTACAAATATTAATTATTCCTTGATGCCATATTTTAATTAACTAATCATGTGCTATTTGCAGCAATAAAGAGTGTAGTAATGTATGTGCAGTAATGCTGTGTAATGCAAGATCGATATCAAAGAATCCATTGCTGCAGAAAAGACATGTTTTGAGTATCTTCTCTGGATGAGTCTGCTTATATGAAACATTTTGTCTAGAATGATGCTTTGTTTTGCTTTGTTTTTTGTATTTTTAAATGCCAATGCAGGTCTGATTAAAATGCTGAACATATCGTTAGCCCCATCACTAATAAGTGAACGTTCACTGATGCATATTAGCAAGGTCTAGCAATGTGGTGAAATTGTCACTTAAGTGCTTGGAATCTGAACACAGAAAATGACAGGCAATGCCGAAGGTCCGGCTCCAGTGCATGTCTTCACTGTAGCTAGAGTCACTGGAATGGTGAAACCAGTTTAGGTTCAAGGTCGCTGCTGACATTCAGCTGTCATGGCTTCATTGTCTGCAGGCCTTCTCTCCATTGACACATTCAAGAGTACTTTATAGCAACCACAAAGAGCCAGTCAATTGATACCATTACACTTCATGCACACACAAACCACAAGCCTGTTCAGGACTGTTGATACAGTCTAACATTTATTCATTAAGGGATCTATTGAAAATGCAACTTGCCCAGCCCCACTCTTAACAACATAGACTTACTTGTTTAGTCCAAACATTTAGCTACGTCTTTTTCAAGTTTTGCACAGCATTCTCTAATTGAGGTAACATTATCTGCATTTTAATGCTACACCATTTATGTCCAATGAAAGATTACCTGAACAACCCTGCCATTACCACACTAGTTTAAATACGGGCAGTCGTATAGAAAAAATATACACAAAAGATGTAAGCAGGGGGAAAGGGAGATATTTATTTGTTCTGGGAGTGCCACGGAAATCCAATTGCTCAGAAATGAAATAAGAGTCTGGAGTGAAAGGAGGGAAAACCTAAGCTTGGGTCAGGGAAGAGGCAGTGATTAGCTCCATTGTTAGGAGCTCTTTGAGCTTCGTTGGTTGTAAAGAAAAACCCACTAATGAATCTATTGAAGCTTGCCAGAACTTTGTGTGGAAGACAACTTAAGTTATGGTGCTTATCTAAAAAATGGTAGTAAAGCATGTGGATATATAAAACAGCACATATGTCTCTTTATTAACAGCTTGCCCATAAAAACAAAAAAAATTATTTAAAGGTTGTATGTTGCACAAATAGTCTATTTAACACATATATTTTTAATTCAATATTTGCGGGTTTTTAAAAAAATCACCTCAGTGATGAAGCGACATGAGAAAATATATTCTATTTAGTAGTTAAAAGACAAGGAAATAGGCAGAAATATAATGTAGTTAATCTCTTCTTGGTTTTCTACCAATATTTGTAAAGAAAGATGGGCTTCAAAGTCAAGTTAGAATGCTATTTCATGTTTTGCATATTTTAAATATGCGAAGGATTACACTCATTAGGGAGCATAATCAACTGACATTAAAAATAATAGACTTTGGGGGAAAAGATCAATATGTCCATGTACTGCATTTAGTAAAAAGTGTTTATCATGCTTCCATCATATATGGCATCTCTAACATAGAATTGAGTCCATTTTTGCAATTTGATGTAATATTACATGTGCCTATTTAATTCTACAAAATGCATTGCAGTGTCTCAAATAAGGCTAGCGAGAGCATTAAAGTAAGGATTCAGTTAGGCAGCAGTATACGGGAAAAATAATTTTGGCCAATCACTTGATCAAGATCATTGCTAGTACCTGGAAAACTTATATAATGAGTAGAAATAGAACATATTCTTCTGAGAGTTGTACCTAAAGTTTTTCCAAGTATTTAAAAGTGTTATGTTGGTGAAACAACGTTCAAACAATGAACGAGAAAAGATCCTCATCCTCCCCATGTCCCACCCCTCACCCATCAAACTCATTCCTGGTTCCATGACTTTTTCACAAGAATGAAGTTTGCTACTTGGGAAGCATGATTCTCTGTGTCTGAGAATTTGTTTTATCAATAAAATGAATATTAGGTCAATGAGTTCACCCCTTTCTTTTTTTTATGAGCACTAAAGCATTATTCCTCCAAAGCATACTAATTTTGGGCAACAGGAGTAACGACTAAGCAGAATTCTTTCTTAAAATGCCCTGGGTCTTATTACTTTGGGCATCTCAGATTTCTGCCAAAGGCCCTGGGAGACTTTTTCTGAAGGCTATCTTGTAGTTATCAGAAAGCTGGCTCTTTAAACCCATGTCTGCATAAAGGAAGATACCATTGCCCTGGTATGGAGCAACCTTTCTTCAGGTCTTTATTAATCATTCCATGATCAAACTAGGATAAGCAGATGCTAAATACAACCAAATAAGAGTGAGTGATATGGAAGTGTAGTTTTTCTCAAATCCATCAGGTTAATATTTGTTACCAAGAACGTCTCTATTTCTTTCTTTCTTTTTATTTTTTTAAGAACGTCTCTATTTCTATAAGTTTTACGTCAGGAATTTTGACTTATTGTTGATCAGTGGAGGAACTTAAGGAAAAGAATTGCAAGAGTGTGTCAAAAAATTGATAAGAGAAGGGGAAGCAATTTTTATAGGCTATCTACCACATTCAGGTGTTGTTGGGGCACCTCACCTATGTTGTGTAGTCTGCACAACAACCCTGGGTATTTGGGGATTCTTATTCCTATTTTATTTTATGAATACGAAGAAGGAAGCTTTGAGTTTTTTAAAAACTTACCTGAGGCTACAAAGCAAATAAGTGGTAAAGTGGCTATTTAATCTCAAGACCATATTCTCCTGAAGCTTAAACTGCAGGAATACTTATTTCAGCCCAAGGACTTTGGTAAAATCTGGCTGATTTGCTGATGTCATTTATGGTGAATACTGTCTTCTCTCTTTCTCCTTTGTACTGCCTCACTTTTTTTCTCCCAAATTTACTTCCCATAATGAGCTTTTTTTTTTTTTTTTGTCTTTCTTTTCCCGCCTTTCCTTTGCTCCAGAGAACATTGAAGATTGATCATGTTCCTTATCAGACACCTTCTGTATCAGCTTAATAGAAGCGACTTCACTAACAAGCGATGATGGTCAACCTATTCACAACTGTTTCTACTGGTTTTTTTTCCTCAAGTAAAGAATATAATAGAAAACCTGTCAGTCCAAAATCCTAGGTCCCTGTAAATATCATATAAAATCATTATGACATAATCATTCAAGCTTCCCTCCAAAACTTCTCTCATCGATTTATATTAATTTGACAGTTTCTTCTAGGAAATTTCTTGAGATGAGAAAACAAACTTTCCTAGTAAGTTGCCCTTAGGTTTTCAGAATCCAGACAAAGACGTGTAGGTTAAGTTTTATAGCTTGTACTGCAGTACCTTCTGCATATTTGGTTCGTGTGTGTGTGTGTGTGTGTGTGTGTGTAAACTTTCAGGCATATCCATCCTGTCCAACACCTAACCATCCTCTACTCTCTCCACTCTCATATGGAGGAATTTTTTAATATGCTCACAACATATTTCTTCAAGAAAAATAAGATCGTTTAAATGCAAAGTTGTCACTGAGATATCTTGGTCAATTTTTTGAGTACTCACTCATTTAAATGGCAAAGAAATGATTCCATTTGAAAATTATACAGGATATAGTGCCTTTTCCCAGACACATTTCCTTCCTCTCATAATGCAGGTTTTGTTGTTGTTGCTATTGTTGTTGTTGTTGTTGTTTGTCCAGGCCCGTTCCCCAAAATGATCCTAAATGGGACCTTACCAAAAATGACTTCAGATGATAGCAGAAAGAGAGTGATGATCAGGACAATTGACTTTCATTCTCAACCTCTGCTAAAAGTAGATATGTATTTTTACTTTTAATGATGTCCTTTGGTCAAGAACAGTTTGTAATTATATTAAATCGTAAATTAAAAAACAGAATTATTTTGGGGAAACTCTCCCCCTGTGTCATTTTTATTTTTACTCTTCTCTACTAATACACAGAGCAAATATTATGTAGCATGGTTACTATCAGTATTTCCACCCTTTTCGGTGAGAAAAAATTTAAGTCTCACAAATAGCTTACAGAAAAATAATAAACTCCTTTAAGAAAGTGAAATATGCTTTTAAGATATGCTTTTGGTTAATTTCTAATCTCGAAGGAGGCTTATTTGCTGGTTGTACCCTATAATTAGTGAGATCAGTAATCAAGACAACTGTGATTTATTTTACTAGGAGAGCTCAGAGACTGAAGACATCTGGCCTAGACCAGTCTGCTGGTAAAATTCAAAATACACCTAAATCTGCTTTGTTACATGATTCCCTTCAGAGGGGTGG
Source organism: Canis aureus (assembly GCF_053574225.1). NCBI lineage: Eukaryota > Metazoa > Chordata > Mammalia > Carnivora > Canidae > Canis > Canis aureus. The sequence goes on from NC_135612.1 coordinate 20,469,723, forward strand.
GAGGAGAGGTTATATTCTCTGCGTGAGGACAATTCTGCAGCGTCAGAATCAAATAATATTTGTTTTCTGACAGCAGAATGTTGTATCATATTTCTAAGGACAGTAAGCACTTGGGTGGACGTCAATGAATACCAAACACTAATTGATCTGATACATCCATATGCACATACGCAAATACACATGGTGGCCTGTGATGGTTGAAAAATTACATTTTGCTTCCATTAAAAGATCTGTCACTTTCAGGTCAGGGAGGGATTTTGGAGGGGTGATCTCCCACAATAGAAAACTCTCCTGACAATGGTGGTGTTTTAGGGTTGTTTGTTGTTTGGCTTGTTGATGATGCTTAGCCAAGGAGACACTTCCTTTCAGATCCTGTCTTCCAAACCCCAGGGCTCTGTTCTGGGCAGTTCAGCCTAATGGAATTAAGCCTGACACGTTTCAACTCTATTTCTTTATAAAATAAACATAAAACAATGGTTTCGATTTCTAATAAAACTCTTGAAGCATGTGGGACTCCAACTTTCCCTGTTCTTTACACATCTGTAAATAAAGCGCATAAAAGAGGAGCACAACAGGATAAATCAACATAAATTTGAAATCCACTGCAGCATATTAAATGGCGCAGTCTCAGTCAAAGACAGGCTGACCCCACGGCTTCGTGCAGTTTGAAGCTAATTGTTTTCGTCAGGATGGGAACGTCTGGAAGTCCATGGCTGTATCCCACCAGTAAGGCTCCAGTAACTGAGCCGGCCCACAGAGAATGGACCCACTTTGTAGCGACACAGCGGGCTCAGACACCACCTATTCTGCTCTCCAAACTGTCATGCATAACAACTTTATTGTGCTAAATTGAACTTGAAAGCAACCAAAGGCTATGAGAAGGAGAGGCTATGAGAAAAGCGTGCTGTCAGCGCTGGCAAAGGCTGACCTGGAAAGTAGGCTCAGAGACAGGGGAATAAAAGACCAGGCCCCATGAACACAGCATATTGTTTCATTTTAAAGTATGATTCCCATACCAGAGAAAGTAGCAAATGTGATGTAAATTTATTTAAATAGATTCGACCGCTTAAAAGTTTGCCAGCCGCTCTTATCCAACTTTCCCAGCTCTCTGATTCGTTACTTACAGTGGGAATATAATGACATATAGTCATCATTGTAACAGCTTCTTTGCAGGGGCACAATGATGATTAATAGCCAGCAGCAAATTTTCACATGGACTCTGAAGCACTATGGCATTAAGCAGCCAAACAGTCCCAAATCCCCCTTTTCTGTTCCGCTGAAAAGTCCACTCCTTGTACCTTGCAGATAGGAACAAAGCCTATCTTAATTCCAATCAGCTTTTCCTCATTCAAAGGGACCTTCTCTTTTTCATAATTGATTCATGTGCATTTTTTAGTGTTTCACTGAGCTGAAGCCACTTCTCTCCTTGCCTCTGTTCTGCCCCAACACCCGCACCCCTCTTTTTTTTTTGAGGGGGCGAGGAGTGAGAAACATTTCCACAACCACAACAACAATAAAAAGAAAAACAACGGTGTGTTTTTTCTTCCCCAAATATTTGCTAAATACATTTCTCAGGGACTATTCGTTTGTGTTTTACGTTCAAAGGGTTTAGGGCAAGCACCGACTGCCGGATTTCTTCCTCCTTGGAAATGGTTTTGGCTATAAAAAGTATGAGCTCAGTGAAATAACTCTGGGGGGAGCCCCCAAAGGATGCCCTGTTTGGTTGGGGGAGTCTCAGGAGCTCTCATTCCCACGAGAGACTCCCAGCTGGAACAAGGACAGAGTCCCTTGCTCTGGACAGATTCTTTTTTTGCCCCCACTGGGAGCCATTGAAGAAATGGACAAGTGACCAAAGTGGGAGGCAGCAAATGAAAATCTCCTAACCCGCTCAAATACCTTAAATACCATTTTACCCCATAGTCATCTCACATTATGATTATTTGCAGAAGTTCCTGAGCTACTTGTAGACGTGCTCTCTCCCATCCACACGGTCTACCTCCTGTGATAATGACAAAAATAGCATCAGCCAGTGCTGTCTTGGAGGGGGACTTCCACATGCAAACTCTTTTTTTGTGTCTATGACAGTACAAGGACCACCGAGTGTGGAGTTTTAGTAGTCATACTTTGTGTATTCGCTTACATTTCCTACAACTCTGCCCTCATCTTTATGTAGGAGTAGGGTGACCATGTGCCCTTGTTGATCAGGACACGCCTTATTTATGACTCTTGTTCTTATGTAACTATTAGCAGTGCTCTCTTTCACTCTGGATTTGATTTGAGCAGTTCGCAAAAACCATACCTTTTGGCCATTGAAACTGTATTAAAACTGTCCAAAACGACACACAAACCGAAAAGCTGGGTTGCCTCTTACTCAAGTGCTGCGGGCAGATTTACCCTGTTGCAATTTAGGGGAAAGAATCTCACTTGGAAACCCTGCTGCCGATGTAGCAGCACTGACTTTTGTCTCGCCCACTTTTAAGAGGTCAGCTGACCCTATACAGCTTCTTTGATATGTAGCAGAAAAGAGGTCATTTGCTGAAATGAAAGACACATTGCAAACCAGATTTTAAGTGTGACACTCTCCTTCAGCTGGGTCACGGTTCTCAGTGTGAACCAGAGCAGCACAGTTCACTGGTCAGATAAAAATACTATGCCATGTTTTTGATAATGACCTTTCTCTTGCTTTGGTGTCTTCAAATGGTTAAATGAAGAATATGTCAAATTGATAGGAGGTATTCTGTTCATCATTTTCACTGTAGCGCTTATGTCTTCTCATAAAAAAACTAACATGTGAAAGTGGCATTCTATAGCTATACTGTATTTTTCATCCAAAAAGCTCATACAGGAAAGTGTATTCTAGTCTTTGGTTGTAGAACCAAAGTGTCTCAGAGGGTGTTACAAATCCATATGGTAATCTTCCTAAAGGGTGGATTTTGCATTTGGATTTCAGAGTTAACAGAGAAATGTGTAATATCATCTGTGGGCAGAGAAGTCCCTACTGACTGGGCCATCAAGGAGGTTCATATGTGTTGTTTATTCCTGAAAGTGTGTGGAATAAATGGACTCCTGATATGCTGGTTTCAGAATAACTTTAGTAAGAACCTAAAATTTCTGGCTTTCCATCAAAATACCAGACGGACATGCACATAAAAATGATGACTCTAAGTTTTTGTTGTTGTTGCTGCTATTTTTTACAGAAGCACAGTCCGTTAGTAAAACCACCTTTCTTAGCCAAATTTTGGCCTATCCAGTCTTTTTGAATGTGTTTTACTCCCTTTTAGATAATTCTTTCAGAAATGAAATGAGTGGAGTATGTGAATGATGTTTTGTGATGTGTTTCATGTCTTCATATTCTCAAAATGTTATTATTCTGAAGAAGCATAATTGAGACTTTGATAAGAAGCATCAGTTTTGTTAGCTGAGTCTGTTAGTTAGATGTGTTGAGTCTGGCTATTAAATTCCCACATTTATGAGGGACATTGTTTTAATGTTTTAAATGCAGTTGCCTGTGGGACTCTCAGATAGACTGCTTCTTCATCCCTGAGTTTGATAAATTGCTAGGGACACACAGGAGGATGGACCCAACACTGTACTCATCTTGTATACTGGCAACATTTGATGAACTGAAGATCAGGGTGCCTCCTTAATACTTTGATTTGAGATTATAATGCTGCCCCTTGGTTTACTCACCTTGCTTTAAAATGTCATAAAGCACTTTTCTACAGTAAAAAAAATCTCTTTATACAAAATATGTAAACTGAGGCCCGCTGTCTTTTACAGAGACAGAACTGACTTCTTTCCTACCCAGGCCTAATTCTTCCCAGATACCTAAAATATTTACTCTATGTACATACACTGTCTTGACTCTAATCCCAAGCCAAATGGGGTATGACATATTTCTTCTTACATGGTGTGTACATTTAGAAATATAAGATCTCTCTCTTTCTTTTAACGATTTATTTCTTTGAGATAGAGTGAGAGTGAGCAAGCACATGCACAAGGGAGAGGGGCAGAGGGAGAGGAAGAGAGAAATCCAAGCAGACTCAGCACTGAGCATGGAGCCCAACTTGAGGCTCAATCCCACAACTCTGAGATCATAACTGAGCTAAAACCAATAGTTGGATGCTTAACCAACTGCATCACCCATGCACCCAAGAAATAGAAGATCTCTTAATTGGTTTCTATTCTGTTCTTTGATATAACCAAGGTTTTCAGTCTCTACTCTGCTTTCCCAAATGTTTCTTTCCTTCTTTTATTTGCTAATAAAATTCTGGCTTCTTTTACACTTATCATGGAAAAAGAGACTCAGAGGGTAAGCATATCCCCATGAAATGAGTCATTATTGGTCTAAAACTTTCATCATAATTCTGTTCTCCTTTGCTAGGGTTTGGGTTAGAGATGGGCATGTGACCCACCACACTAGTGCACATCACAATCAATTGCTCAAATCAGTGGTTAAAAAAAAATTCTTAAAACAGCCAGAGAAAAAGGGTATAATTTTATACAGGAAAAAAGGTAAGGATGATAGTATATTTCTCTCTGGAAACAATGCAAGAAAGAAAACAGTGAGGCATTATCTTTGCAGTTTGAAAGACTAAAAAAATAAAATAAAATAAAATTTTTTTTAAAAAAAGGAAGAAGAAGTAAGAAGTCTGTCAACCTAAAATTCTATACCCAGCAAAAATAACTTTAAAAGATAAAGTTTGTCAAACATACAAAATGGCCCACAGACTCACACTATAGGATATGGTAAAGAAATTGCCTAAAGAAGGAAGAAAGTAAGACTACATGGAAATAAAGAGCACTGGAAACTGCTATTTCTTGAAGATTTTATTTCATATTATTTAATTTATTTTAAAGATAATTTAAACCTGGCAACTGACTTACAGATGCTGTATAAAGAATTCTCAAAACTCAACAGTTAAAAAAAAAAATTCAGTTAGAAAATGTGCAAAAGATATAAGCAGACATTCCATGGAAGAAGATCTAGAGATGGCAAATAGGCACATGAAAAGATGTTTAATATTATTAAGGAAAAATGCAAATTAAAACCACAATGAGCATATCTGTCAGAATGGCTAAAATAAAAAATATAGTGATAGCATTAAATGCTGGCAAGAATACAGAGACACAAGATTATTCATACACTGCTAGTGGGGATGTAAGATGGTACAGCAGCAGTTTTTAAAAAGCTAAACATGCACTTACCATATGACCCACCAATCACACACCTGGGCATTTATCTCAGAGTAATGAAAATATACATCAGTACCAAAACCTGTATACAAATGTTCATAGCGGCTTTGTTAAACACCAAATTGGAAACAACCTAAATATCTATAACATCTGAATGGATAAACAAATTGTGGAATATTCATAGGAGGGAATAACTATTGTTATGCACATCATTGTTGTGAACTATTCATATGTATAACAACATGGATGAGTCTCAAAGTAATTATGCTGAGGGAAATAAGCCAGACAAAGAACACATCTTGTAGGATTCAATTTATATAAAATCCAGAAAATGCAAACTAATCAACAGTGACAAAAAGCAGATTAGTAGGTGTCTGGGACTGGGAGGGGGGAAGAGGTGGAAAGGGGGATTGTCAAGCGATATGGGAAAGCTTGTAGAAGTAATGGGTAAGTTCATTATCTTGGTGGTGGTGATTGTTTTATGGATTTATACATTTGTCAAAACATCAGAAAGTTCACTTCAGGGGCACCTGGGAGGCTCAATCAATTAAGTGTCTGCAGGTCATAATCCTAGGGTCCTGGGATCAAGCCCCGAATTGGGCTCCCTGCTCAGCGGGGATCCTGCTTCTCCCTCTTCTCCCACTTATTCTCTTCCTCTCTCTCTTGTTCACTCTCTCAAATAAAATATATTTTTTTAAAAGTTAAATTTATTGCATGTCAGTTATTCTTTAAATTTAAAAGTGTAATGATAGAGGGAGAGTCTATTCCCCTCTCCCTTTGAGACTACCTTAACTAGGAGAATATGGTGGTCTTAAAATTGTGTGGTTTCTAAAATTAGGTAAGGAAAGTCCATGTAGCTTCTCCCCATTGATTTCAGGAGTTCAACCTAAGATATTTACTGAGCCATCATATGGAAAGAAATATGGCTACCCTGAGTCCCTTCTGCTAGAAAGGCCTCATGGAGAGGAAGGACCTGAGACTAGGAACAGATGAAGAGCTGCTCAGCCAGCATCTCTCTGTCAAGCTGTCTGAGCTGTGGCCATCATGTGCTTGCAGCTACAAAAAGAAGATTCCAAACCAGAAGCATCCAGCTGAACACTGAGAAATAGAGTGTTGTTGCTTTTTCCTTTTGTTTTTAAATAAGCTCTGAGCCCAACATGGGGCTTGAACTCATGACCCTGAGACCAGGAGTCACATGCTCTACCAACTGAGGTAGCTAGGACTCCCCAGGAGTGAGAGTTGTTTCACAGCATTTAAGTTTTGGGATGATTTGTTACACAGCAATAAATGACTAGAATGGCACCTCTTCTATATTTTTCATGTTAATAGTATAACGTCCATTATTTTCAGGAAGGACTGCTTTGCATTAACAAATGACTAAATGCATATGTGTTTTATACATTTTTTACAACTTTCTACATAAATTTGCAGATAAGAATTATTTGTCATCATATATATCCTAACTTTTCGTTTTAGGAAAAATAGAGAAACCTCATCTATGAATTTTTTTTCTCATCTATGAATTAAGAGAACGACTGGTTTCAGTCAAAACCCCTTCAATTTAGCTAAAATCAATCAGTCAGTCAATCCACAATCTACTGAATGTTGGATTTTGTTGGAAAAGATATCTAGCTTGCCATGACCTCCAAGCATATCTCAACTGTGTGGTGAAATAAAGCCTTTTTGTGGTGGGTTGTGGTAGACTGTCTCATGGAAGAGGAAGAATTTGAGCTATAAATGATAATCTGTGAATATCAAAATTTGAATGATTTTGAGTTACTTCATTTTGTCTCAAAGAAAAATTTATTGTGCATGATTATCCTATTACTATTAAACATCAGGAAATACAAGCTGAGAACACTTACTTGCTAATCAAGCCATTTCCCTCCCAGAATTTATCTACTTCCTTCAACTCAGGGTTAATCCTAAATGTATATTTTTCAAATACTTTGCTTTAATTTGAAATAATCTTAGCAATAGGACAATTGTAATACAGCTAATGGATAAACAGGGGTGCTGCTTAATGCAATCGTGTTGAGGTGATGAATTTGATATAAATAGTGGCTTATACTATTCATAGTAGTAGTTAGGTGATGGATTGATATAAATAGTAGCTTATACTATTAATAGGAGTGTTAGAACAATTTCTAATGTTTTTGCATTCACGATCTATATAGTGGAAATGTCTTGGTTTGGATCTAGTAAGCTGAGTGTCCCAGTGGTGTGGTGATGCCTTCCTGTACTGACTTACATGGGCCAGTTGTTATCATCTCTTTCCAACTCCAGCTAGAGTGGGAATTTTTATACTACAGAAATGGCAGATGGTACAAGTCAGATCTCCGTCTACCTTACCTTGCCTCGTCCCATCCCAGAGCAAACTGTTAAAAATGTATTAGCACAATCCTGCTTAAACTTCCAAGTCTTTGGATACAAATCAATTTCAGTAGGTTTCCCTGAATTGGAACTGATTTGAAAGGTGATGAACTGTATTTGTAGGTGAGGCAAATGCCAAATGAGAGATGATAAGAATGAGTTCCTGGGAAGGGAAAGAAGCAGGTAATCAATTTTCAAGAAAGTATTTATCACAGTTAGATGTTTTTTCTTTTTCAGCTTTGCCCATCCAGTGAGACAAAAATGTGACTTCCTGACTTCTCCAGGAGAGAGAGAAAAGAGGGAAATAATGGCCAATGAGGTAGTGGGAGTTCTCATCACTACTAGTTCCAGAAGCATGACAGAGGCAGGCCTAAAGCTGCTATATAGGAAGGATTGTACAGATGAAAGAGAGGTTTGACGGTCAAGATCCCAAAGGCTTATCTTGGGAGGTTGTAACATCAGGAAAAGTACCAGGTGATTTGGTGTAAAGATAGAATTTTAAGTGTTAAATACTGAAGCTAAGAGTTGAGAGATACGGAATAATATTCATTGTAACTAGGTGCCAATCCATTTTTTATATATCATTTTGTTGAATATTTCTTTAAAATATAATGGTGCATGATACACATTTAAAATATATTGTGTACATTAATAAACATTTTAGGGACAAAAGGCAATTTTTAATAGATAAAACTGTGGAAAAATAGTTATTCTAAATCCTCAAGTCACCCATGTGGTAGACCATGACAGGAGAAGCAGTATCCATCAGTTTGTGAGGTGTTCTGATACTGCCTATTAGGAAATCAGTGGCCTCAGGAGTAAATCCAGACCTACGCAGGGTGACATATGATGGAGAGATAGAATTTAAGTTGGCACATTTGTAAAATTTGACTTGCAATTTGAGAAAAAAAAAAAACACCACTTGGTGGGAGAATTAAACTGAAAGACAGTGAAGGATTGGAGAACTGTTGTGTGTTAGACTTTCTCGAGGAGGGTGTTGGAGATCTGGGATTTTAGAAGCAGGTTTGAACCGTGATCAGAGAGAAGCATATGTAAGAATCACCATATTTGCATTTTTAAGATGTAAAATACAATAATTCCCATTGTATTGCTCTCCAACCCTCCCGCCTTTTTTAAGGGTTGTATTTATCTATTTGACAGAGAGATAGAGAGAGCAAGCAGGGGGAGCAGGAGAGGGAGAAGCAGACTCCCCACAGAGCAGGGAGTCCTATGCTGGGCTCGATCCCAGGACCCTGGGACCTGACCCGAGCGGAAACCAAGAGTCAAATGCTCAACCGACTGAGCCAACCAATCCCCTTTTAATTGATTCTCAACTTATCCATCTCATGATCCTACGTGGATAAAATATCTGTTGCACTATTGAAATCCATTCATCTCTACAGGCTAAATAGGAACCATAACAGAAGATTACAAACCTTGACCCCGAAAGTATACACAGTGTGGTAACACAAGAGCGAGTATGTGGCCTGCAAACCTTTACAAATAGTTTTCCAGTTGACAGCCCTACTAGACAGCATTATTTCTCCATGTCTCCTGCCTCTTTCCATGTGGAGCTTCTCTGGGTTATTGCCTCCTGATACGTGTTACCTCCCTACACCTCTGCACTGTTTCCTCTTCTCATTGGCATTTATAACTCCCAGGTTTGTATCGTTTATGGATCTCATTCATGTACCATTTACCTTTTTTTCCAAATAATTAAGCCCAAAATTACATTAGAGCTTGCTCAAGCTGCTTGCCACTTGGATAAATTATACATCATGGCTTCCCCAGTCAATCACCGTCTAGCATTTTCAACATTCTGCAAGTCACTTAGCTTTATTAGTTGTATTCTCTGGCAGCCCTCAGGAGAATGAGGCTTACCCAGGGAATCACAATAAGAAAAACATGTGGCAATTGATTTTTGTTTTCTTTGAACATTTCAACTTGAATGTTTTCCCAGTGTCTTTTTGTGTGTGTGTGTGAAAAAGAATATGACTATCCTCTTATCCTATACTAGTCAACACTATTATTTTGGAAATCAGTAAGATGGAAAGTACAAGCTGAGGTTTAATATATGGAAAGAAATGTGGAAATCATTTTCTTATATATTGCATGACATTACATATTATGAACAGTTCAAGTTTTAAAATTCGGGCAGGTAGAGAGTAGTAATTTGGTTAAGTTATTTTTTTTTCCCCATTGAGACTTGTCTAACTTGTAGTAAATACAGAGTATTTGTTCAATACTGCATCCCTATTACCTAGAACGTGTCTGACATGATAGACACTCTGTAGATATTTGTTGAATGAATATAATAAAATTGACTTCAAAACTTAATAAATATATCATCCTCTGATGACAAATATTGGAATATAAATGTTATGAACAGAGAAGCCCTGCCGATATTTCTGTTGATGTCGATTACATAGGAAAGTGCCTTGGCAAGATAGTGTGTGTTCAATAAATGAGTCTTGACCGATATTCCAGTAGCTATCACACAAATAGTGTGCCTGTCTATCTTAGTGTGAGCTCCTTAGCAATTTACATAGTCAGTTGTATGAAGCACTGTCTTGTTTCTCCAAATATTCCGAGGTATTCAATATTTAAGTTAAAGCATGTAACACATGTCCTATGGCTTCAGTAATTAGCACACTTTCAGTTATAGGCCCCTGTGCTTAAAACCATAATTTCATAAATGCGAAGATTCTTAATTACTCTTTTTTAGTTATTGTGTTCTCATGTTTTCCACTCAAAAGTAGCCATTGAAATTTTGGTATCTGACCTTCTAATTATATGTGTGATGTACATATTTATAGATATTATTACCATATTACATGTAATTTTTGACCCTTACTTATTCCCCATTAATTTACATGAACAGTTTTTTGTTTTAAATGCGGAGTTATGGTCAGCCGGGTGGCTCAGCGGTTTAGTGCCGCCATCAGCCCAGGGCCTGATCCTGGGGACCTGGGATCGAGTCCCACGTCGGGCTCCCTACATCGGGCCTGGCTCTCCCTCTGCCTGTGTCTCTGCTTCTCTCTGTCTCTCACTGTCTCTCATGAATCAGTAAATAAAATCTTTAAAAAAAAATGTGGAGTTATTTTAATGATCAGAATCATCTCTTGAGTCACTTCTCATTCTTCATGTCTCCTCTTTTTCATCTCCTCCTGAGTGAAGCTCCCTTGATTACCACCACCAGTGGTCACCACTCCCCAACCCCAGCTTTTCACATGAAGCATGAAATGTATCTTTATGCATCACTGTACTCCCAGTGCCTAACCAGGGCCTGACATTGGGTTACATATCTTTGAAAAGAAATTAATAAATGAATGAAGGAAAGGATAAATAAAATTCTGTTGCTAAGTCCACCGCAGTGACTTGATGCCCCTATTTTTATACATTAGATTATTTTTGTCTCATTCATTATTATAAATGTCACCTTGATGTATTTCTCTGGATAAATTTTTTTTTGCACACCCATGATTATTTTCTTAATTTGTGTTCCTAGAAGTAAAATTGCTGGGCTAAGGATAAGTAAAATGTTAAGATTTTGAATAAGTATTACCAGGGAGTTTGTGACAACTTATATACTCATCAGTGGTGTTTCAAATTGTCAATTTACTCAAGTCAGATATAGATTTTTGTCATTTTAAAACAGTATTATTAGTTGATAAATTTTATTCCATTTTAAATAGAGAATTTCATTGATTCTTAGAGATACCTAATATCTTATATAAGCATACAATTATGTTCATATGCTTTTTGGTCATTGTCATTTCTTCTTTTCCTTTGGTTAATTGTTCTTGTCTTGCCAAAATTAAAATATTTTTAAACATTTTATTTATTTATTTGACAGAGAGGGAGAGAAAGGACAAACAAGGAGAGCTGCAGGCAGAGGGAGGGGGAAAAGCAGACTCCCCACTGAGCAGGGAGCCCGATGTGGAGCTTGATCCCAGAACCCTGGGATCATGGCCTGACCCAAAGGCAGAGGCTTAAGTGACTGAACCACCTAAGTGCCCTGCCAATTTAATATTTTGATTTTATCTGTGAGTTCATTATATGCTAAGAATTTAATTTCTTGATATTCATTTTGTAAATATTTTCCACAATTCTTGTTTTCTCTGACTTTTGTTTATTGCATTAAAATTTCCATATGATGTAAACTTTAAAACATACACACAAAAGTAGAGATAACACATATATATAAAATCATTTGTGCATCACTCAACTTCAACAGTTAACAGCTTGTTTTACCTCCCTGTACTCAATTCTATTTTACCTCTTCCCAAGTCCTGATTATGTTAAAGAACACCCCACGTGTTATATTATTTAATCTGCAAATAATTCAATATGTAACTCTAAAAGACACTGTCCCTCCCTTTTTTATACTTATTATTGAAATATAGTTCACATATTTTTATTTTTTATTAAAAAATTTATTTATTTATTTATTTTAGAGAGAAAAAGAACATGGGTGTGTGGGAAGGGGCAGAGGAAGAGAAGGTCTTAAGCAGATTCTGGGCTGAGTGTGGAGCCTAACACAAGGCTCAATCTCACAACCCCAAGACCATGACCTTACCTGAAACCAAGAGTCAGTGGTTTAACTGACTGTGCCACCCAAGTCCCCCTATATAGTTGACATATTTTTAAGAGATTTTCCCTTTTTCAGATAGCCTCAAAACTAAAATAATAGTTTATTATGTGAAACATAAAATTTTTCATTTTTATGTAACTTTAATCTTTTCCTTTACGCTTTCTGCTTTTTTATTCTTAGAAAAACTCCCCTTACTTTATGATTTATAAAAGTTTATGTAGTTTCCTCTAGGATTTTAATACATAGTCTTTGTAGAAATTTTTGAAAATGCAGGTGAATTAAAAAGGAGTTGAATTTTATAACTTATGCATGTTACTCTCAGTACTACATTGTAGAATATATTCTGGAAATATTTTAAAACCTATTTTTATAAAGTTAAATAATATTATTTTGTAAATTGATACTTAATTTATTATAAATGTCATTCCATGTCAATAAATATCCACTGATATTATTTTCTAAAAGCACATAATATTTAATTGTAAAACCATATCATAATTTCTTTTGCCCAATGCCTTAATGCTGGATATTTAGATGGAGTAAAATTTTTTGATAATGTAAATCATTAGTTAAATTAATGAAGCAAATATTGAATCCCTCTGGTATGCCAGACACTGGATTTGGCAACTGAAGGTAAAAGGGTGAGAAAACACACACATATACACACAGACACAGTACAGGTTCCTTTGTCACCTAAGACTTAAAATAGTCATGAAAATTTTTGTTCAAATATTTTTGCATCATTTTTAATTTTTTTCTTTGGATAAAGTCCTCAAATTGAAAAATCCTTTTAAAAAAGTAATTTTTATAAATACCATTAAATTCTCTTACAGAATTATTTTGACATTTTATATTTTTACCTGCACTATATTAGTGTTAGTGCCAGATTTCATTGCTCTTTTCAACCTTTAGTAATCTGATGGGTGAAAAATGATTTGTCACTTGTTTTACTAATACTAAAAATGAAAGTATTTCATTTATTACTAATTACATTAACTACTTGTTCATATACTAATGAACATTTGTGTGTCTTCTTTTGTGAATTACCTGTTCAAGTTCTTTGCACATTTTTTTCTTATTGAGGTGTCAGCCTTCTTGTCTTTTATAATTTTGTTTTTTCAGTTTAGCCATTTAATGCCTCAGAATAATGGCTAATTATAGAGGTCATATATGTAAAACTACTAAAATCTTTTGGCTAACTCAAATGAAGTCTATTTGCAATAATAATACTAATGCAATTTGGAGACTTCTAAATTGCTCAACAGTGTCTACATAAATAGGTAAATATGTAATAGTGGTAAAATGTAAAAAATTATAGTTTTGTGTTGAAAGAGAAAAAATGATGGCTGTGGAATTGGTAATGGGTTTTAGAGTGTTCTGGTTTAAAAATGGTAGTATTGGCAGTAATGATAAAGAGTCATTGATATCTGCCAGTTATCATATTATACAAAGTGATGTTGAGAACTCAGACTATTCTTAATGTGTGTATAACAAAAGTCACCAATGCAATTAGCACCCTCCTGGGCAATCTCAAGAGAAAAGCTCAAGGATTGAATTATTGTGGATATAAAATACATTTTCACCTGTGACACAAATTGGTATGGAAACATAGACTTCCTTAGATTAGACTCTCTCTAGTTGGTGAGTAGGGAACTGATTTCAATTTCTAGGACCATTAATCTTTTACCTTTTATGGGTAGTAAATTATCTTTAAATTAAAACAAACAAACAGTATACCTGTCAGACTGTATCTCAGAATAAACACAGACTGCCAACAACTTGTAATTAGGACCTCTAACCTGATCTACTTAAATGGCTTTGACAAGTAGAGGAACATAAAACCAATTTTCATTTTCAAAGAGGAAGATAACTTTTAATCAAACATTTGAAAAAAATGACATACTTTCCATTTTTTTTCTACAAATAGTTTATCACACTGAATTTAACCATATTTTTATACATAAGCTGAGTGATTAACTTGTGTTTATGTCACATTTTTGTTGGATTTGTTTTTATTTTTGTTTCAATGTCTTATACCCAAGTTAAGAGTAGTAGTTTGAAGGTGGAAAGGCTAACATTTTCAGCACATGTGGGGTCAGTACCACCACATTTTAAACCATATTAATTGTCACCTTGAATGAGTAATGTCTTAAGAATATTCTGTTTCGGGCTCCCTGGGTGGCTCAGCGGTTTGGTGCCTGCCTTTGGTCCAGGGCATGATCCTGGAGTCCTGGGATTGAGTCCCATATGGGGCTCTCTGCATGGGAGCCTGCGTCTCCCTCTGCCTATGTTTCTGCCCCCGTCCCCATGTCTCTCATGAATAAATAAATAAAATCTTTTTAAAAAAAATTCTGTTTCTCTCCTGCCTAGCATGATCTGGTGGAAAGGGCCTTTGGCCTATGGGAAGCCACCAACCACACAATTGCTAGCATGAAGGAGTGGCAGAAATCATTTCAGCTAGTGTAGAAAACCTACTAGATTTATTGTTGTTGTTCTGATCATTTGCCTTGGATAGAGGGAGGCCATTTAAATTGTTCCTGTGCTGTCATTTGAAAATAGTAAGGAAGTAAACAAAGGCCATGGAAAGGAGTCAGTTAAGATCATTTAGGTAGCATGTGATGGGATGGAAAACCTGCCTTGACCCTGAGTCACATGATACAAAATTCCAGAAGAACTCTGGCTGCAGGTGCAACTGGATATAAGGATCAGAAAGATCTCATTAAGATCCTATTTCTTTTTCCTTGGCTTTGATCCTTTTTTAGCTGTATTCATAGGCAGTCTGTACCCTATTTCCTTTCAAAACTCTTGGCCTTTGCTCTGACAGGACTGGCTTAATTCTAATGTCCATTACCAAATCAACATTGCGGTTAGGGAAATCCATTAAAAAAAAAAAAAGATTTCATTTATTTATTTATTTATTTTAGAAAGAGAGAGATGGTGGGAGAGAGTGCACATGGGGGGCAATGGTGGAGGGAGAGGGAGAGAGAGAATCTCAGGCAGACTCCATACTACACCAACAGCCCAACCTAGAACTCAGTCTCACCACTCTAGATTATGACCTGAGCCAAAACCAAGATTTGGACCCTTAACCAACTGAGCCATCCAGGTGCCCCTTGGTTACAGAAATTCTGACTGCACCTGGGCCATGGGCTTCAGTCACAGAATCAGAGTGGCAAAGCTCTTTCTAGGCCACATGGAACCAGAGTAGATGAGGGAAAAATATCTCAATAAGTGGATGTAGAAGGAAAGGGGAATCAATATTGTGGAGGCAAACCGCAATGCTGCAGTCTGGAGTGCAGATTTTTCTATTCTTGGGCTCTTATTCTTTTGTATTATGGGTGCTCCTCAGACAAACAGCCATAATCATCAGAAGAAATTTAGACAAGCTTTCTTGTCACCTGCAAAAAAGGAGTTAGAGATACAATGGCAACACTCGGAGATAAACATCTAGAAGGAATTCCATGTATATTGATGATGTTGTCTAGCACACCTTAATACCCACCAACTCTTTGTAAAATTTTTCATGCCCAGTAACTTTGTTAAGATATTTCACTTTTTTGAAAGAGTACTGAAACTGTCTTGATTGGATATGAATATTGCTACTTTGCACAACCACCTTCAGTCATTTAGTTAGCAAAATTGCATATTTTGTTCTTGTATTTAGGGAGGATAAAATTTATCAATGAGTGTGGGTTTTTCATTTCCTGAAGAAACCCAATGTAGGTGTAGGATTATTTTTAAGTCATTATGTAATATATAAAAGAAATACCAAAAAGATTGACTATATCCTCTTTAAACTTTTAATAGGAGACCTTCAAGATTTATCAGTTTCTTACAAAATGGGGAATGACATTCTAAAAAATAGATGACATACGGCCAAGAAATACTGCAGTCACACGTGTTATCTGCAAGATGGCCTGGAATGGCCAAATATTTTAGTACTTATATTTCAGTACTTTTAGCAACCCCTACTTGCTACTACTGATTAAGGTTTTTCATTTTCGTGTAATTTTCAGGATGAGAGTTGCAAGATTTTAGATGCCCCAAACAAAATATTTACTTTGCACAGGAAAAGTCAACTGGGCTTACAGTAGTACAGTAGAAAATTTAGGCCCTTTCTGCTATGATTATTTCTATTCTAGAGTTGAGGAGGAAAAAAAAGACAAGTAGTTAAATGAGGACTGTTCTTTGAAAACTAATCCTTTAAAAAAAAAGAAAGAAAAGAAAGAAAAGAAAGAAAAGAAAAGAAAAGAAAAGAAAAGAAAAGAAAGAAAAGAAAAGAAAAGAAAAGAAAAGAAAAGAAAAGAAAAGAAAAGAAAAGAAAAGAAAAGAAAAGAGATTTTAGCATTGTTTCCTAAGCCACAAAGAGCTCTGGTGGGTAAAGTAGGTATGTATGCATTCCTGGAGAACTGAGAGAAGAAATGGAAAGACTTTCAAATGAAAACAGAGTTAAATTCCTTCTACATTTGTATTTGAATATAAAATGATTATTCCAGATCACTAAGAATAATGAGTTGTTTGGACAACTCATTGCATCAAAGCTGTAACAAATGTTAAAAGTCACAACTTCAAACTGATTTTTGCTAGCCAGCAGAAATGTGTTATACCCTTCCAAGAGAAACTCAAGAGAATCCCTGTGGAGACCAGAAGAGGTTTTGTGATGTTGCAGATATGTCATAAAAATACAAGTGTTACCGTAGCAATCACTTTTATTTATTCTTAGCAAGATCATGATGGATATAGTGAACAATCAATGCTCTAATCCATCTTTTATTCTTTTCTAGGATGTTACATACTTTTTGGATTGTTAATAACTTTTATAATACTCATATCAATGATTTACTAATTCTGAGGACTCCATCATGGAATTGGTTATTGTGGTTTTCCTCAAATTGTTGTACTGACTGGTGGAAAATCAAGCATAGCTGTAAACTCTTATTTTATTAAGTTGCTTTATTTTCTTCTTCTTCTTTTTTTTGTGGTCATGACTCAAGTAATACTTTATTGCATCTTTTCATTTTAAGGACATGGCATAATTAGGGGCCTTAGGTGATGAAAGGAAAAAAAAAAAAAAAAACCTTGGGGAAAAAGATCATGGTATAGTGGGAAGAATATAGGCTGGGTGCCAGACAGACAGGTGTGGATCTCAGCTCTGCCATTCAGTAATTTTAGGTAACTTAACTCTGCTGATCCTTGGTTTGCTTATCCTGGAGAGTTCACTGGTTATGTCTAACTAAAAGGATAGTGAGGGAACTAAACATGCTAGGCTATGTGCAGTGCCTAGAGGAATCACTGGTAGGTCATTGCCAATGACTGCCAGGAGAGCCGCAATAAATGCTAATTACATTATTTTATCATAATACTTATTTCTATTAAATATTTACTCAAACTGAACAAAACTTTTAATTATGCCAAAAGACAATCTATAACTCATATAAAATATGTAATGTGTTATAAGCATATGATGGTTTATACACAAAAAACATTTATTTCTCACTCATGTAAGTAAAAAAAGGTTTTTCTGTTGATAGGCTAGGTTTCCAGGTGACTTTCATCTCTTGGGCTCCTCCATCTTCAAGATATGACTTCTGAGGATGTCGTGCTCATTTATATAAATCCAGAATAATGAAGAAAACATGGAAGAAAGTACCAGAAAGATTTCCATGGGACTTATCTGGAAGGGCAATCCACCAATCACAATTCACTGGCTAGAACTCCACCAACATGGTTACATCTAACTGCAAGACGAGATCAGGAATGGAGTCCAGGTGCATGCCCCAAAAGAAGGTGACAGTGTTTGAGGAACAGTCACATCAAGATGTTAACAATATAAAAAGTTAACATGAGCAAAATGTAACAAACTATATTATAAATAATTGAACATATTTAAATACTATATAGCTTCATAGTGGGTTGTATTATATAATTGGGCTGGCAAAAGAAGAGATTAATGTATCTTTATAATAATTAAATATTAATGGAAAATGGTGTATTTGAAGAGGTTTGTAGAAGGGCAGTGCAGAAAAGGTGGGTAGATATACATGGGAAGATGCTGCTGCATTCTGAAGAGTAGTCTGGGAATATTCTTGCTCAAGTGTTGAGATATCCATCCAAAAATGATCCCTAGAGCTGTGTGCCTGCACAAATGAAAATTCACAGCCTCCTTCTCAATACCATCGTGCAGTGTTAGAAACTTTATCGTCATAGGATTGTTTTTGGTATTTGCTTCAAGCCCTAGGTGGTAAACATAGAGGTGAGACAGAGCCTAAAAACAGAAAGTTCTGGAGGGGACTTTAACAAAACTCAAGAGTTGGGTTCTTTGGGAGGAACCAATGCAATACCTCTTAGTGATCTGTAGATTGAGGGAAGGAACTCAGTTCAGTCTGGACTTCTTTGTATTCCCAACACTAGCTAGAACCTACTAAGAAAATATATTCAACATGAAAATTTTTAAATGACCAAATTTAAATTTGGTTATGAAATTTAAATTTTTGTTACGAGAAGAACAAAGAAATGAGGAGAGACTAGAGAAGTGTTTCTACAGACTGGAGAGGCAAAGGCTAAGAGATTATATGGCTGAAGCTCGTGAAGTCATAAAGGATACAGAGTGAATATAGGTTGTACACTGAATCCAAACATGTGGGAAACAGGTGGAACCTCTTAAAGCTTGAGCCAGATAAGTTTAAGACTGATAAAAGTAAAACCTGTACACCTTCTTTCCTGGTTGTAGTTTAATTATTTAAACTATTATTTAAACTATTATTCAATTAATTAAATTATTTTGAGAAGATGCCCAAGTTTTGGGGCTTAGTGGTATGTTCTCATTTTCTACTTGTATATCAATGTCTCTCTTTTATGCTCAGAGAACAAACAGAATTGTGATTTGTATTTTCCAATTAGCAAAGATGGTTTAATGTACTTGGACAATTAGATTGATTTCTTTGGGGATTTAGGGGCACACCAGCCTGTTGATATACTCTTCCACACTATGCTCAGTCATTTGGAGAGGCGCTGCACCCTACATAAAACACTTCCAATAGCTGCTGACTTCCAAAGCTAATCCTTTTTAAAATTCCTACTCCATCCTTCTGATTTTATCAAGAAGAAAGTCTCATTTTGGTGTTCATCTGTCTTTAACAGCTAACACTTGCTAACTTCCCTTTTAACAGAGAATAGGAGTTCAGTAAATAATCGAATCTTTGATAAACCTGTGGTGGGCCTGACAAGCCTTAAAGGAGAATAGGGGTCAGTTGAACTCATGTTAGAGAGGCTGGAATCCACAAATCCAAGATGTTTCCTATGTTCGTTTACTCAAAAGGTAGTGGATACATGGAAATTTTATGTCATGAAAACCTAAAATATAGGCTTCTAGAAAGGTTAATCTAAATTCACACATGTCAGAAAAATATCAAGAAGTCTCCGGGTGTATCCCTAACCTTTTGAGTTTCACATGATAGAAGACCACCATCACATGATATGCCCCTGTATGCTCCTAGAAGAGAGGGAATATTGGATGGACCATGGTTCAGACCCACTAGACTAATTCTTGTGCTTTTAAGTAAAATCCTCTGTTTCTTTGAAAAGACCTCTTTTAAATTGCAGATGAAGCTGGTCTGGGGAAAGGTGTCCCTAAAGAGAAAGTAGCGTAAGTGCCCATGTTAGTACTATCTTACTGTGTGCACAGGATAAATCTAATGCAGATTGAACTAATCTAAAGTTCAACATCTGTTTCATTCAAAGTGGAACATTTGAAATTCAATGCAAAGAAGGACTTTCAAGCCTGGCTTTTATTCTGAACAACTAATTGCAGTAGTCAGTTTCCAGTTTTTGAGTCCATAAAGCCCCTTAGCCAGTCTCAATAAAAGTCCCATAAAATAGCATTACAATCTAATGAATGTCTTATAGGTTTCATTTTGTTTTGTTTTTAAAAAGAACCATTGTATAAAATTTTATAAATTTTTGAATTTAGTAATATTGAGTATCAGTAATATTAAATGTCATGGTTAAGAACCTATATTCTGGAGCTGGACAGACTTGGGCTTCAATTTCACGTTTGTTACTGAGTAACTTTGGGCAAGTTATTTAGCCCTTCTGAATTCCAAATTCTTTTTTCTTCCTATAAAATAGGGATATAAATAATAGCTAACACAGGTAGCGTTAATGAAGTAATGTTTATCAGCCGCATTAAACAAAATAATTGAAGTAAACTCTTAGCACAATACCTGGCAGAGATTAAGGGTCAAATGTATTAACTATAATTAATAATCATCATAGTAGCAATTTTATTCAGCACTGATCTTTTGATTTAATAGCTTTGTTTATAGAACACAAAACACTCAGGTTAAATGCATATTTAAAAAGTATCTCTTGGGGCAGCCCCAGTGGCCCAGCGGTTTAGCTCTGCCTTCGGCCCGGGGCATGATCCTGAAGTCCTGAGATTGAGTCCCATGTCACCCTGCATGGACCCTGCTTCTCCCTCTGCCTGTGTCTCTGCCTCTCTCTCTCTCTCTGTGTCTCTCATGAATGGATAAATAAAATCTTTAAAAAAAAAAGTGTCTCTTGATATTTACAAACATATAGATGTTTTTGGCCCAATGAAAATAAAAGAAGTAAAAGTGAGAATTTTAATTTTTTTCCTGGAAATTTTGATTTTTCAACACCTGCAACAATGACATTATAAAGTATGCCCATCTTAGTCTTCATTTACTCACACTTTCTCTGACACCCTCTTTAACTACCTCTGCCCTAGGCTGTGGTCCCCTGACAATAGAATGTTTAGAACTGGAGGGTAGCAGCTGAGGACTCCTCTCTGGGACATCCTCACTGACTACACCATCTTTTGTAAGGAGAAAACTAAAGCCCAGAGGGGGATCATTGGTTTGCCCAACTTCCGTTGAGTCTGAATTTAAACTCTTTTTCTCACACTTATTCCGTTGCATCATACTGGTCCTCAGCACTGAGAGGGCTCAGGATTTTTAATAATCACCATGGCCCATTTAAGAAAGGAAAATGAACTTGAAAAAAATGCTCTAAATGTTTTGGAGAATATTTTAGTTTTTTTAGAATAAGTTAAATTTTGGAAGCAGTGCTCCTTAAGTTCATATCCAGAAGATATTATATATAAATTGTTACATATTAATATTTATATCAATTTTTATTAATATAAAATTATTAGCACACTAGTATTGCTAATATTATTGATATTTATAACAGTTTAACATTAATTTATTTGTATATACTTTTTTCTTTCTAGGTAAAGAATTATTTTAGTATTGCCAAAGAATGTGCCATTTTTATGAAATTTCCAGCTGGGGGAAAAATTATTAACATAGCATACTAAACCTTAAAGAAATAGCCAGCTCAGACCCAAAACTGTGTGGAAAAGTCTTGTTCTGTAATTCTATGATGCTGGGATTAGGCAAACAGCTGATGGCTTGATCAGTCAGGGTCTAACCTGAAAACTGCTGACTTCCTGGATGTGAGCCAAAAGTTGCCCTTGGGGTTGAGATAAGCCAGTTAATCTCCTGACTGAAACAACTAGTCTAGACATTGAATTGCTCAGGTCCAGTACTTGTCAGGGATACTGTGGATTGACTATATTCTAATTTTACCCACTGTGTAGTCCTGGAATTGTAAGGGTGTTTGGGGCAAGAGTATGGTATAGTTACTAAACTTGACTAATTCAGCTGCCAAGAGAAAGATAAGGTGGATGGTTAAGTTTACATATTTTTTTTAGATCAGTTCCCAGTCACTAATGGTGAGAAAACAGCTGTATAATAGGTCTAGCTTGTTTTATTCATGTGTAAGGATGTAATAAGCTGGTATTAGCTGTGCTTCTGATCCTCTGAGAGGTTCTTCTGGCTGTGAGGATCCTTAAAAGTTGTTGAGAGAGCCATTTGGGACTACTGTATGCTGATGACTTTGAAATGGAAGACACATACAAAATGAAAAGAAGACTTTCTAAAGAGCCAGCATAAAGTAAAGGCAGTCATTAGACCTTAAGCAGAAATTTGGCACAAAATTCTACTATTACCTGATATTTCGATATAAGAAATGCTAAAACAGATTAAGCAGTGAAGTGGGTGTTGCACAGGCCTGCAAGTCTTCAGAGCAACCATCTTTAGCCTAGAGGGCATTGAAGGCTCCAACTTTCAGTTGGGTCTTGCTCCATTTTAATATTTGTGCCATATCCATTCAATATTAGCCCCTATTTCATGTAAGATATTTTGGGCTGAAAAGATAAATAAAATCAGCTCCTTCCTTTAACAACTTCACATACCAGCAAAGACAGTCATATCAAATTAGAAAGAATATCAAGAAAAAGTGGACAATAATGGCTATTATTACATAGTTACTTAGGGACTGAGATTGCAGCTGGAATGACTGAAGAATTCAGAGCTGCTTAGAAATCTGTTTCCCTTCATTTTCTTACCTTATTCAAGATATTCTTCTCATAATCATCTGCATCTATAGCTACTGCTTGTGTTTTATTGACATTAAAGGTTTTCTCTCTAGTCCTATTCTCACCCATGCTCTGCTAGCCAAATGTATAGTGAATAATTTTTACACAAATGTCGCACGTGATCTTTTGAGCAGACCTATTGTCTTATCATCTTTGGATATAATCACTTAAGTTGGCTTTACCATATTCTATCCAGCACCAACTTGAACTCTTGGAGTTCTCTGAGGTTCTTTCATTTCCCTCAACTCCATATCTAATTGGCCTCTAAGTTTAGTTGCTTCCACCCCTTCTTGACTCATTCTCTGCTACAGATTGGGTTCTGGGATGCAGATTCTGCTTCAAATCAACATCAGTGGAAGGAAGGGCACGGAAGTAGCATTGGGTAGAGGGTAAAGTTGAGCTCTAATGCAGGCACTATAGCCTCAGCCGTAAGAATCTTGGGAACGAAAATGACTTCTGAGTTTTCCCACTTTCTACAGAAATGACAGAGCCTTCATCCTTGAAGAAGTTCTCCATGTCTGTTCCACTTGCCTTGCTGTTTCCTTATTTTAGATTTTCAGAACTTTGAACTTTTCTAGAAATTTCTTAACTGTTCCCCTTCCCCTCTTTCGTATAGCCTCCCCTTCAGTATAAGACAAATTCATGTCACTCCACTGATTAAAAATCCACCAGTAACTCCTCATCTGCTGCAGGATAAAATCTTGACTTCGTAGCACGACTTACAAAGTCCTCATGAGTTTAGACCTTTCTACTTTTTCAGACTCATTGCTTTACAACTGCTCCTGCACCAATCCGAGATACCAGCAACATGGAGCTCCCTGCACTTCTATAAAGATACCCCACTTACCTGTGTCTCTGCCATTCTATTCCAAAAGAAAGCCCTTTTCTTATCTGTCTGCTGAATTCATCCTAATCATTCTTCAAAGAGTCAACTCAAGTTCATTTCCTTAAAATGCCTTTCCTAATATTTTTAGATAAAATCAAGCACCTTAATTTCTGTAGACTCTCATCATGAGCTGTAATCTTTTGTTTTTCATTTGTCTCAATCTCTATGATATAAAAACTCAAAGGGCCGATATATTATAATACACAAATCCATCTTGTATCCTCTATGGCTAGCACAATTCCTGTCTCAAAACTATATGTTTCAGAATGAGAAAGAAAGAAGGAAAAGAAAAGCAAGGAAAGAAGGAGAAAGAAGTCCCTTTCTATATTAACTCTAAATCTTGTTGATCCTAATCAACACCAATAATTGCTTCATTCAGACTTTCATGGGCTCTGTGTCTAATTATTTTGTCAACACAGAAACAGTGTGATTTGTGAAATTTATTCTTGATATGCTTTGGCTTTTGCATGACTTTTGCATCTCTATGAAAAAAATCAAATGTTCAGAATTACCAACCACAACAGTTGATCAGTGGTAAAATGGACCTCCCTGGTAGGGACTGAGAACCCAAACAGCCTTAGGGTAAGCTCACAAGAGAGGTTCTGGCAGTAGTTATTCAGCTGCATTTGGGACAGTTGTGCAGTCAGCCTGAGGCTGACCCACAAGTAGGCGAGAAATGTATATGCCAGCAAGTGACTAGAATAGGATGTTGAGGGAGGGAGAGGACAAGGGCTGTTTTATGACTCCTGGTGGCAAAGAGAAGTGATGCAGGCTGATGGAGCGAAGGCTTCTTCCAGGAGATCTACCCATAAGTAGTGGACATCCAGTCATAGCAACTGGCACTCGGAGGTTGCTGATGACCTCCGAGTGAGGACTGGTGTGAGGGATACATCCAAGTACTAGCTTCATAGGTGCCAAGATTGAAGCAGAGAACCAAGAAGATAATTGGAGCAACAGGATGGAGCCCCAAGATACTAGGACAGGGCTGTGTGGCAGAGGTTTTGCTACAGTGGACAAAACAAGAACTCCTTATGGAAAGTAGAAGCAACATAATGCTAGGGTTGGCAAAAGGGGTGACTCGATGTGGAAATATTGAATGAAGCCTCTGTTGTCTCCTCAGGTACAGGTTTGGGAGCTATTTGGCAAAGGCTTGAAGCTATAGTTTGTGAGAATAGTACCCTTAGTACTAGGGATATAATGGACAATAAATCTAACTTCACTTTAGTCAGGATCCTGGGAACCTATAGTGTCAAAAGTTTCTTTCACTAGTAACCATGAATTATCAAGATACACCCGAAGGTCTAGTTAAGGAATTTATTTTGTGACTGCACTGAAAACAAATTCCCCAAATAGCCCCATCCTTACTGTGCTTTGACCTGTATACTCCTTACAATTCAGAAGAGTGAAGAAAGAAACAGTGGAAGTGAATTCGTTTAAAAATACACATTTAACCTGTTCCTCAAAGCCAAGCCTAAGGTGAGAAAGGCACTGCAAGAACATAGGCGGAGGGCCCAGGCTGACTCCTAAAGGAAGAGGAAAAACATACTTTGTCCAAAATGAAAGCAAAATGTAGTGATGTGGCGATGTTTTATGTTCACAACTAGGCCATGACTGAGTGACTACATTTTTAATGATGTAGAGCTCAGGACGAGTTGGGAGCCGGAAGGAGAAGAGCAAGGCCCCCTCAATGGGTACTCATTCCACCTGGGACCAATTAGCCACAGAGCTACGCTGTTTATCAGGAAGAATGGGTGCATGGGATTGGGTCGAGGGGTGAGCAGGAAGAGGAGGGAAAAACAAGAGCAGAGAATGACTCTTTGGGTCATCTTTGGCATTTGTAGAGTAGGCTACTTATATTTGTCTCCTAGGATAGAGATCACTTTTATTGATTGTAGAATGGCTCTGTGATGTGTCATCTTCACTGAACTCCCTTCTCCAGAATTACCTTTTTAGTTTGCTTCTGGTTCATGTGGGCTTTAAGGAAGATTTTCTCACAAGAGATGGAGAGCGCAAGAAAGGCAGCAGCCTGTACACACCTTCTACTGGGTATCCTATCAAATACTAGAGTCTGGGTGCAATGTTGAAGGACTTTCCAGATGTAAAGCTCCAAATCAGTTGTTTTGAGTTAATCAAAGGGTAGTACTGACTTAATCTAGTAGAAGTCTTTCAAAAAGGGCTGGGCTCTCCTTGAGGAGCAGAGACTCCAGGTGGCCAAGAGAGAGGAAAATTGTAAGATAGTTCTGTTTGCCTTGTTGGAAGGCAGCAGCAGCTCGGCCTACAAATGCCTTCCCTTTCCCTGATCTTCCTTCAGTTTCTCTGATTCCCAAGCCAGCATGTGTTTGGCTCCATGGTTAGAGCCCCTGATTCTTCAGATTACCCTCGTCACCAAGGTCAGGGGCAACAAGGATGGATGTTTTAGTCTATACTTGTTGGATCTCAGCCTCTTGGTAACCTTCGCTCCTGCCTCTCTGTGCACTTTGGGTTCTAGCATTTGGTGAGAGAAAGCCTTGCAGAGACTGCTTAGCCAGGAGTTTCCTGTGATAAGTCCACACACACACACACACATTCTGTACATATATTTATATAAAGTATGTGTGTTTATGTATAATTATATAAAAATATATGCAAAATATAAAATACATTTTAAAACATATATACTGATTCTGTTTCTCTGGTTGAGTCTTGATTGATAGAGTACATTATTTTTACCTTATTTTCGTAGGTTACTTTACAGTTTACCAGGCATCTCCACATATTATATTATGGCCTAGGTGAAGAAGCTGGGTCCGAGAAACATTAAATGACTGAGCCAATGCCAGTAGGTGACCTAATAAAGTCTTGAATTAAAGCTCATTCTCCCTTATCTGACAACACTCCTTGTCATGACGATGTATTTAAAGAGCTATGCAGAAAAAAAATTTGAAAAAGTGCAATAAAACTTCTGAGGGGGATAGAAGAAAACAAATGCATGCAATTTGGGTTGAAGTAATATCTTCTTTTTCATATTCCAAAAACTTATGTAGCATCCTATGTTTTGGATTTCAGTTTTGTGATTAACTCTAATATATAAAGAGAGAAAAGAATAGCAAAGAGAATTTAGCAAACATCTGCTATTGAAAATTATTGCTTGTTTTGAGGTGAGAGTAAAGTGAGTGACATAGTCTGGGTGATGAGAGAACCTAGACATAACATCTATAAATTCAAAAAGTAAAACAGTACAAAACCTCTGTAATGGGCATTCTGTATTCTATCCTGTGTTGCTTAGCTAAAACAGTTCTTCTTTAAAAAAAAAAAAAAGATTTTATTTATTCACGAGAGAGAGAGAGACAGGCAGAGACACAGGCAGAGGGAGAAGCAGGCTCCTGTATGGTGCTCAACCACTGAGCCACCTAGACGCCCCTAGATATAACAGTTTTAATTATTTTTTATTTTTTAATTTAAAATATTTTATTTATTTATTCATGAGAAACACCGAGAGGGAGGCAGAGACACAGGCAGAGGGAGAAGCAGGCTCCATGCAGGGAGCCCGAATGTGGGACCCGATCCCGGGACCCCAGGATCATGCCTTGAGCCAAAGGCAGACACTCAACCGCTGAGCTATCCAGGCATCCCAACAGTTCTAATTTAATCAACAGTAGGCTTTATGAGCCAGCCTGGCTACTCTCTAGAAATATTTAATCTCTTGAACAATGAAAGTTAGTATTGAAAATGTTACATAACACACGCACACAAATATTTGCCCCCCTGTGACAACAATATAGGTATCGAATCCCAGAATAAAGTGATTATTTTGGAAATAGCAGTAATTTTTAAATTGAACAGAAAAAGGTTGAAAAAGACGTGCTTGGCATCAAACATCACCATCTATCCTTTCATTGTTTTTCTTGTCTTGCAGCCTTCAGGCAAACTGAGAAAGCCACAGCCCATGCATAGTGGACGTGTGTTATAATCCTGCTTGGATCAGTCTTAGTGAGCACCACTAGTTACAAAACAGTTTTCCCCATCATGGTTGGGGGAGGGCCCATGGGAAAAGAGTGTCTGACTCAAGTAGGACCAAGGAGAGTCCTCCCCCAGGGTGTCTAATGCCTACATCACCATGGCAGAGCCATGGGAGAAGGGTTGACAATGGTCCACACCATGTCTTCAGTAGTGTGCAAACAGTCTGCAGTAAGAGCCAATAAAGCCACAACCTGAGGAGATGAAAGAGAAGGGTCAGTGAAGGGGAAAGCCTGTGGGTGGTTCCAGCCGTCCCTCAGGACCTGCCCCTCCTGGGGGAGCTAAATTTTGGATTATTATAAATTTCATTTCAAAGAGCACATGAAGAGCCCTGGCAAATAAGGATGGGTACAGTGTTCTCCTCCTTTCTCTCGAGATTCTTGCATTCTGAGATGTGAAGTTGGGTCAGGGTGAGGTCCGCTCAGGGACCAGAACTTGAATTTTTCGGCCTGCAGAGACAGGTGGAATTGGAATAGTTCTGGTGGTTCACCCTTTTGCAGAATGGTTGGGCCCACAGAGCTAGAAGTGAGAACTGTTGTATACTTGCTGTCAGGTTGAACACATAAGCAAAGGGCAAAGCTTACTGAAAAGTAAGGGCAAAAATGAGGGAAAGTCATGAAAGGAGAAAGTATTTTTAATTTTTAAATGCCCCCTATTATTTTGTAGTTGTGGGACTTGGGTTTAATTTGAATCCGTAAACTCTCAGAGGGCATCTGTAGGCATTTAGAAAAGGATGGTTAATTTGCAGCAGATACTAGCTTTTGTGCAAAGGCAGAAAGATGTACTGTAACATATGATGCAGATCACTTTAGAGTAATTGAACCATGGCTTTTGCATGCTTTCGATCCGAAGCTTATCTCTATCTCAAGCCTGTAGAAAGTCTTTTCCCATTTACATAACAGGGCAAGAGATTATTACAACTAAAATTAGATCCACGAATTGCTATGCACAGTGCTTTGTAGCATAATCAAATTATGATAAAATAGCCTTTATTTCTTTATTGCTGTATAATATAGTTAGATTTTTTAGTAATTTGTTTAGAAGTAAAGGAGTGGCGGTACTATCTTATTATACTAAAGCATCGCTGATTTTTGGCCAAATTGACAACCTTGCTTGATTGTTTTTTAGAGATGCTTATTCGAAGAATAGGAGGGATCCTGATACGGTCTAATTTGTTTTCCTTTCTTTGCTCCCGCCCCTGCCTTTTTAAAAAAATATAGGCCACTGCCCACAAGTCCTTCCTGCCCACCCTTATCACTTAACCCGATAATACCATCCCCAGAAAGTGGTTCCTGTTCATTTGATATGACCAGATAAAATCAAAAGCCTCATGCTTTCCCAGCACTGAAGAATCCTGAGCTGTTTTCTCTCGGATTCTGAGCAGGGCACAACACAGGAACCTTGACATTGGTTGGATTAGTCTTGCATAGACATAAATATGGGCGGAGAGGAAAAAGAACCAAATTGTTGAGAAAAGAAGTGAGGAAGTAGGGGAGGGGGGAAAGTGGACATTAAGTCAGAGTAACAGGAGAAAAAAAAAAGGATGGAAGGAAGAGAAGAGGAAACAGACTACAAGAATGTGGGCACGAGGGAAAAGGAAGACAGAGACAGCAAAACACAACCCAGAGGAATCCTGTAACACGGTGTAAGAGCAGATTTCCATACCATTTGGAGGCTCTGAGAGTTTCCCGATGGCTCTATTCAGCAGAACCCCCGACCCCCACCCTGCTCTATATTACCGTTAATGCTAAAGGTAGCAGTAGCTGCAGAGGTGGCATTTTCTTCTAATTTAATTTTCAGTTACTGAACTCAGTTACTGACTCCTTACAGCCTGAGGGAAGACGAGCCTTTGTTAAAGCCGTGGCCGTTAACTTTCACTTTTCTTTTCAACCTCATTAGATTTCCCGAGGTTTAGTTCTAGACCCAAAGCACTGCACTGTGGCTAAACTATGTAAAATAACCTTTTTTTTTGGTGAAAAGCAACACCTGCAAAAATGTCACACAGATTTCAAGTTCAGTTGTATCCAGTGATGTCACCAAATGAAATCCCAGTACAAAAAAATGCAAGTAATAGGGTATTAGATTTGTCACAGCCTATGAGTTCCTTCATGGCATCCTGTGGTGCAGTGATGAACCAGAAAGGCTTCTTGTCGGGTGGCACCTTCATAGGAGCGCTGGATGGTGCTCTGGATGGGGAGCACAGCCCCGCAGACATTAGCCTCACTGAGGCAGGATTTGAAAGGGGACTGCTAATCTCAGTTAGGCCGGATTAGGTGTCAGAAGTTTGATTTAATCAGCACAGGATGAGTTGAGCCATTTCCCGAGTAGAGGGAGATTTGTTACAAAAATGGCATTTTTTGATTCCTTGTTACAAAAAAATGGCATTTTTTGATTCCATGACTAAATCCTGGAATGAGAATTATGTAGGATTGAACAACAATGTAAATGATCTATAAAGGTCAGATGATGATTCTGTGATCTGTCTCTACTTACATGTCTTTCAGGACAGTGTTTCTCTGCTGGCCCAGTGTGTGAACCCTGGGTTGGTGCCCTGTTCCAGATGGGAAGGCACGATCAGAAAGGTTTGCCTCAGGACTCACTTTGCCACGCATCAAGTCTCTGCGCCTCATGGTGACAAGTTGTTTTCTCTCCTCTTGTACTACATTCTGTCCTTGATGGGATATAGATATTTTAAAGCCATGTCAGTGAGACAAGTCCCTCCTTTGAGGAGTGTAAATCTAAATGGATCCACCGTCTGCTCCAGTGCTGGGGCACTGCGTGTGGAAAACCACTGAACTTTCTCTCAGCAGCTGTAACTTGGGGTGTACTGCAGGCAACTTCTTGTTCTACCTCGTGTACACTTGCTTTACTTGAGATACTAGCTATGTAAGAATCATTCTAAACAGTATTTAATGATATAAGAGTTGCTAACAAAAAAACTTGGCTTGATAGATGGCTAAAACCTTTATATTTTATTCTTAATTAAAGAAATGATGAAATGAAAGGAGATCTACTTAATAGTAGGAAGTGTACCAGATTTCATTTGGCCTTGTTCTAGAGTAATATTTTACAAACTTTAAAAAATATACAGTAAGAAATATAATTTATGTACGTTTGTTGCAATGTAAACAGTTCTTGCTGAGAAATCATGTGACGTGTTTTGTTTCACATTTGTGGTATTTATTTAATTTAAAAATGCTAGTTAGAACCCACTGCATTTATTTTATTACCTACCAATGGGTAGTGGCTATTTGTAAACACCTTTTCTTAAATTTTGAGGAAAATAAGCAAAAAGGATAAGAAAAAAGATCAACTTGATGGAAATTAAGTAGTAGACATGTGCGTAGGTGTCCTTGCTATTTTAAGTATTGAATTTAATTGCTGATTATTATTTTTAAAGATCTTGATGGTAACTTGTTATACTGACCTCAATATGAAGTTTCAATCCAGTTTGTATGTAAATACAGCATTAAGGCTCTTTATGGTTATTATCTTATTTAACCTTCAGGGTAACACTAGGAGAGAAATTATCGCAAGAAGAGATGAGGTTAAGTGTTAGGAAATTTGTTCCAGGTAATGGTAAACTTAGTAAATAGTTGAGCAGAATTCTCCCCAAGTGCTGTGACTTCCCTCCTGCACACAGATCCTTAGCTGGCGGTGAGGGTGTGCTGGTGGGAGGGTTACCTGAATTATCAGGGAAGCTCTTTCCAACCATAGCTTCTCCCTCCCCATCCCTACATGCTTCACTTGGTTGCTGCTTAGACTAAAGGAAAAGAAAAAGTGGATGATCTGTCTTTAGTATTTTAAATAGAACTCATTTCTTTTTATACTATAATAGTTTGTTTATATAAGTTTTCACTAGTGACTCAAAAAATATTATAGACAGATTGGAAAGCATACCAATTAGTCACGAAAATTTTAGAAGTTAAATAAAAGCATAATTTACTATTCTTTCTAAAGACAAAAATAAAAATTTGAAGGTATTACTGTTTTTAATAAGCCATCCATCAGGTAAGCAAGGATTATATTGAGAATAAAATGGACAACAAATGACACCCCCTCCTCATTGCCTAGCCCTCTAGTAAGCCATTTGTTGGACTAAAGCTGTTAAGGGACTCATAAAGTAAAAGGATGTAAAGTGTGTGGCACCATATTCTCAAAGCAGGGAGAGGAGAGGAGTAAAGAATGGGTTCAAACTTAAGTGACCATCAATTTAAACTACTACATGCAGATGTTCTATACAGATTGAATGGTAACCGCAAATCAACAACCGGTAGCAGAAATGCAAAAAAGAAAAAAAAGGGATCCAAGTATATCACTAAAGAAAGCCAACTCATCATGAGAAAACAACCACAAAACAAGTAACAAAATGGCAATTAAAACATACCTATCAGTAATTACTTTGAATGTAAATGTGCTAAATGCTTCAATCAAAAGAATAGGGTGATAGAATGGATTAAAAACAAGATCCATCCATATGCTGCCTGCAAGGGACTCATTTCACACCTAAAGACAGGCAGATTGAAAGTGAAGGGCTGGGAGTGCATTTATCAAGCACATGGGTATGGAAGAAAGTCAGGGTAGCAATACTTAGATTGGACAAAAAATAAAGCCGTATATGGAAAACACACAGCAAACATCATTTTCAATGTTGAAAAACTGAGAGCTTTCCCCCTAAGATCAGGAACAAAACAAGGATATTCACTCACTACTTTTATTCAACATAGTACTGTTAAGGCTTAGCCACAGCAACCAGATAAGAAAAAGGAATAAAAGGCATCCAAATAGGTAAGGAAGAAGTAAAACTTTAACTATCTGCAGATGACATAATATTATATATAGAAAACTCTAAAGACTCCATCAAAAAACTCCTGGAACTGATAAATGAGTTTAATAAGTCACAAGATACAAAATCAATGTACAAAAATCAATTGTATCTCTATTCACAAATAATGAAGCAGCAGAAAGAAAAATTAAGAAAGCAATCTCATATACATGCCCCCCAAATAATAAAATACTTGGCAATAAACTTGCCCAAGGAGATGAAACACCTGTACTCTGAAAACTGTAAGACATTGTTGAAAGAAATCAAAGATGACACAAACACATGGAAAGATATTCCACATTCATGGATTGGAAGAACAAATATTGTTAAAATATGTATACTACTCAAAGTAAACTACAGATTAATGCAATTCCTATCAAAATATCAACAGCATTTTTCATAAAACTAGAAAAAATAATCTTAAAATTTTTGTATGGAACCACAAAACACCATGAACAGTCTAAACAATCTTGAAAAAGAAAAACAGATAGAAGCATCACAATTCCAGATTTCAAGTTATAGTACAAACTGTAGTAATCAAAGCAGTACGGTATTAGCACAAAAATAGACACAGAGATCAATGGAACAGGATAGAAAACCCAGAAACCCATGATTATATGGTCAATTAATCTTCAACAAAAGAGATAAGAATATGCAATGAGAAAAAAAAAAACAGTCTCTTCAAAAAATGATGCTGGGAAAACTTGACCATTTTCATTCACCATAGACACAAATGAACTCAAAATGGGCTAGAAACCTAAATGTGAGACCTGAAATGGTAAAAATCCTAGAAGACAGCACAGGCAGTAATTTCTCTGACATCAACAATAGAAACATTTTTCTAGATATGTCTCCTCAAACAAGGGAAATAAAAGCAAAAATAAACTATTAGGACTACATCAAAATAAAAAGCTTCTGGAGAGCAAAGAAACAAGTGACAAAACTAAAAGACAACATACTGAATGGGAGAAGGTATTTGCAAATAATATATTTAATAAAGGGTTAGTATCCAAGATTTATAGAGAACTAATAAAACTCAACACCTAAAAAACAAAAAAATCCAATTAAAAAATAAGCAGAAGACATTAACAGGCATTTCTCAAAAAAGACATCCAGATGGCAAACAGACACATGAAAAGATGTTCAACATCACTCATCATTAGGAAAATGCAAATCAAAACTACAATTAGATATCACCTCATGACTGTTAGAATGGCTGAAATCAACAACACACATAACAACAAGGCTTGGCAAGGATGTGGAGGGAAAGGAACCCCTGATGCACTGCCAGCAGGAATGTGAACTGGTACAGCCACTGTGGAAAACAGTATAGAGGTTCCTCAAAAAATTAAAAATAGAACTACCCTATAATCCAGTAATCCTGCTATTGGGTATTTACCCAAAGAATACAAACCCACTAACTCAAAAGCATACATGCACCCCTATGTTCATTTCAGCTTTACTTATAATAGCCAAACTATATATATATAATTCAGCGATAAAAAAGAATGAAATCCTGCCATTTGCAACAACATGGATGGAGCTAGAGAGTATAATGCTAAGTGAAAGAAGTCAGTCAGAGAGAGACAAATATCCTATGATTTCACTCAATACATGGAATTTAAGAAACAAAACAAATAGACAAAGGGATAGAGAGAGAGAGAAACTAAGAAACAGACTCAACTATAGAGAACAAACTGGTGGTTATAAGAGGGGAAGTGGGTGTAGGGATGGGTGAAATAGGTGAAGGGGATTAAGAGTACATTTATTGTTTTTGCCCCACCTACTGTGAGAATGAAGACCATTCTTGGCAATCAGACTGTTGACATTCCAGAAAATGCCAACATCACTCTTAAGGGACTTGCTGTTAATGTGAAGGGCCCCAGAGGGACCCTATGAAGGGATTTTAATCACATCAACGTAGAACTCAATCTCCTTGGAAAGAAAAAGAAGACACTCCGAGTTGACAAATGGTGGGGAAAGGAATTGGCTATTGTTCGCACTAGTTGTAGTCAAGTGCAGAACACGATCAAGGGTGTTACACTGCGCTTCCATTACAAGATGTGATCTGTGTGTGCTCACTTCCCCATCAATGATGTTATTCAGGAGAATAATTCTCTTGTTGAAATCCAAATTTCTTGGGTGAAAAATGTATCTGCAGGGTTCAGATGAGGCCAGGTGTTGCTTGTTCAAACCCAGAAAGATGAGTTAACTCTTGAAGGAAGTGATACTGAACTTGTATCAGACTCAGCTACTTTGATCTAGGAAGCCACAAGAGTTAAAAATAAGGATATCAGAAAATTTGGGGGTGGTACCTATGTTTCTGAAAAAGGAACAGTTCTTCAGGCTGATGAATAAGATCTAAGCTTTCTAGCTACAGAAACAGCAAGATGCCAGATGAGTTTTTTCAGACTTATTTGTAATATTTTAAAGATGCAATAAAAACTATTGAAGGGGATCCCTGGGTGGCTTAGCAGTTTAGCCCTGCCTTTGGCCCAGGGCGTGATCCTGGAGTCCTGGGATCGAGTCCCACATCAGACTCCCTGCATGGAGCCTGCTTCTCCCTCTGCCTGTGTCTCTGCCTCTCTCTCTCTCTGTGTCTTTCATGAATAAATAAATAAAATCTTAAAAAAAAAACTGTACTGAATTGGGGGTAAATAAAAGAGTACTTATCATGATCAGCACAGAGTAATGTAGAGAACTGTTGATCCACTACAATGTACACCAGAAACTAATATAACACTGTATGTTATCTGTACTGTAATTAAAATTAAAAAGTTAAAAAGAGTTAGATATATTTCTGTGATATAGTGTATTTTAAAATGAAAAAAAATACAGTATCTACACTAAATGCAGCTGCCCTGAAAATTGCCATTGAAAATGTAGCTATAAAATGAAATAAAAATGAAATAATAATGCAAAAAAAAAGAGGAGAGGGAGAAGAAGAAGAAGAAGAAGAAGAAGAAGAAGAAGAAGAAGAAGAAGAAGAAGAAGAAGGAAGAAGAAAATGAAAAATGTTAAGGATTATTATTGCATGATTTTTAAAATCATTTTTGAAATTCAAAATATTTTTAAATTGAACTTTCTGCATCTTAGGTCTTTTAATGATTCCACCATATTGGCAGTCGACTGATATATGGATTTTTTGGAGTATGAGGTTTTTAATGTATTAATATTCTTTACTTTTTAGATATAAAAGCAGAATGCATGATTAGGGGAATATATTTTACATTTTGATGACAGAATAAATTATGTGGACTGAATTAAACTTTGGGGGCTCATGACTTAAGTATTATTTAAAAGTCTTCTCTAGAATTACTTTAATTGGTTATGAGTTCTCAGAAATAAAGAATGGCCTTGAAAATATAATCACTAAGCTATCAATTTTAAATATTTATTTTAATTATTTAAAGAAAAAACTATCTTTTTCTCTGCCTCAAAATCCTTCATGTAATCAAGCAGAGGCTCTCCTATTTCGTGTGCTAGGTACCGTAGGAAGCTCATGTAGTGGACATCCCTGCTGCTCACCTGTATTTCCAGCTCTCCTCCCCTTCTGGCACATGAGAGCATTATGCTTTTCCACATCCTTGAATTTAGATGTGATTATGTGGCTTGTTTTGGCTAATGTGCAGAAGAGAAGTGCACCACTTGGTGTTTTCTCTTTTTCTGTTGGCCTAGGAGAGTACATGTTTCATATGGTAAGTGCTTCAGACAGTCATCCGTGGAGGACAGGTTTCCAGGACCTGCAAACTCAGGAGGAGCAAGAAGTAAAGTTTGTTGCGTTATTCACGGAGACTTGAGGGTTATTGGTTACTGCAGTGTAATCAAGGTCATCAGATTATAGTTGGTAAATCAAAAAGGTAGTTAAGACAAAGGATCTTTAACAGACTGCTTATATAACTCTAAAAGTTCTTTTTTGTTTATAATAAGTAGATATATATAGAATAATATTTTTGTTCTTAGCCAAGGACTTGTCTTTGATTATGAATTTGCCAACTGGAGTTCCATACTGTCTTTTGCTCGTTACCACATAGGTCATACTTTATATGTATGGGATTTTCCTTGGAGCAAGGATCTAAAGACAGGGGGAACTGACCTTAGTGCAGATTCTTCTGGCTTTTTACGTTGTCCCCTTGCAAATGTTTTACAGTTGTGTCTCTTAATAAACCTACTTTAGCGTTTAGGTGAGGGGAACTAAGGGGTACAAACTTCCAGTTATAAAATAAGTAAGTCATAAGGATAGAAACACAGCATAGGAAACATAGACAATAATATCGTGATAACGTTGTATGGTGACAGATGGTAACTACATTTATCATTGTGAACTTGTATAATATAGAGATTGTCAAATCACTGTGTTTTACACCTGAAATTAATATAACATTGTATGTCAACTATACATCAATTAAAAAACACAGACACTTAAAAAATATAAGCCTACTTGGATGGCACTTTTTACAGAGATTTACCTTTATTAAGTCTTTCTAAAACAACCTCCTTAGATTTCATAACAAACACCTGCCATTTTCACACTCCTATTTATCAGTTTATGTGGTATTTAATTAAAATTGTGTAATTCTAATAACAAGTATAAATGGTAGAAAAATTTAGGAACCAACATAAATGTTTCTTAACAAGCATGTAATTCATTTGGCTAGAGTAGAGGATGAGAGAATCCTAGAGAATAGCCTACTGGTCATGAGTTTCGATACAGAAAGAATCAGTGTGGCCTTTTACATTGGAGCCTGCAGAGTCAGTGTATATTGGACATAAATCTGGTGTATCATCTCAGGCTTTCTAAATGACCGTCCTCCTTTTCTTTCTTAGGCAGCACCCATTAACACCGAGGCACCTTTCCTTTTGGGAAAGAAATTTGAGGGCTTCACATAGCTAGGAAATGGTGGAGCCAAAATTCTAACCCAGACAGGTTGACTCCTAACCAGAAGAGAGGACAGGAAAATACTCAAATGGAGCCTGAGGCACATGATAGACATAGGATAGCCTGGGTAGGAATGCTGATGCCAGATCAGAGGCTGTCTAAACAATTGCTCAGAATTAAGCAGCTTCCAGGTAAAGTAAATCAGAGCTAGCTAGTATAAACCTGCTCCTTTTGAAAGAGCCCATTTCTACTTTTTATCATAATTTCTGGAGATGGCTAGGTTTTTCAAATTTTATTATGTCATTTATCCAATAATTCAACAAATATTTAATAAGCGTCTGCCCAGCCATGGGAAATTATAGGCACTGTGGATATACAGAAATAATGAAGGTACAGCCCAAATATTAAGAAATTCACAGGCTGGTAGAGAAGACTGACAAATACTCAAAAAATTATAATGTAATAACAGTAAACATGGGATATGAGGAGCACAGAGGAGCATACCAAACCCCTTTTTTGTAGCTAGAAGAATGGAAAGATATCCCAAAGACAACAAAGAAGAGCAGAGTCCTGAGCCCTGGACATCATTTTTCCAGGAGAAAAGGGAAGGAAAGGACATTTTAGGCAGAAGGAACAGCACATGGCAAGAAATGGAATCATGAGTATAGTGCATTCCAGAAACAGATGATCACATGATGGATTTAGAGTATGGCCAGAGGGGCCATATAATTCACCCACAAAACCAGGATGATACTTTTGAAAGTGAAAAGCGGTGCTTTTCATAATTGCTCTGGGTCAACAGGAACAAACAGGCAGTGTCCCAGGTAAATTAGGATATTTGGTGACCCTGAGTGAGGAGGCCACAGAATGGAAGGGGTTTAGACTTGAATAAAAGTTAGATGGTCAGAGGCAGAGTGACTATGTTCAGTCAATTATTTCGCTGGCAATTTCCTCACCTGTAAAATGGTAAATTTTGTCCTTGTAGGTTTGTGCTATGACTATATAACACATATAGTGCAACTAGTACAAGTGCTAGTATAGTCCACGCCCACTAAATATTGTTTCCCTGGTGTCTACTCTACTCCCACCATAGGACAAAAAAGGGGGATAGTCTGGAAGATTAGTCAAGTATTAGATTTCCATAGATATTTTATATCATGCAAAGAAGTTTGAATTTCAACCTGAAAAAAAATAGAGAAGCTATCCAATCATATTTGCACTTTAAAAATAAGAGTTTGGGAGCAATGCTTGAAATGTATATCAAGGCAGTGGGTCATATTGAGAAGCTCCTGGTGACCTCTGGCACCACAAAACCGTAAGATCTTCATCCTTTTGGATGAAAGATGACACACAGACTCACACACCCTGACACACAGACTCATGTTTAAATAGTTTATTTGGCAGGTCGCAGAAAATAGCCTAGTGGGGAAGCGGGGCAGGGAAAGGAAGGCATTTGGAAAGCGTGTGGGGGCAACAGGGCCCTTAATCCACTAGAGAACTCTGGGTAATGTATAGAACCCATGCCTCAGAGGGGGCTCAGGTGTTTGCACAGCATCGTATGAGGGCTACACAGGAGGGCCATTAATTCTTAGACATTTCCAATCTGCTACAAGCAAAAAAAGAACAGGCCTTACTGGTCAGGAAAGCCCTCAGGTAAAGAGATGCTGGCAGTTGTTAATCAGGTCAATGTGTACATGGAAGTGGTCAAGGCTGGAGGCACAAGTAACAGAGGCATCTGCCATTTGTGGAAGGTCTGGCTTTAGAAAAGTAGAGTAGAAGAAGGGAATAAATAAATGCAAACCTCACATATAAGTCAGCAAATTAACTGTGTCGAAATTTATTGTTCCAATATAAAATGGCCAATTTGATTTTTAAAATTTCTCATTGAGTTGAGTTGATTTTGTTTCCTCTAGGCCAAAGCTTTATTGCCAATGAAATGTAAAAGAAAGAAAGAAAGAAAGACTTTATTACCTGATTTTAATTATTGTAAAATTACTGATGAGATTATTTGGAGCTTTTCAAGGTGGTTCATTTTTCCAGGCTTAGGAGAATTTAAAGAAAAAGAAAAGAAGGAAGAAAGGATCTCAAGGAAGGAAAGAAGGAAGAAAGAAAAAAAAGAATTAATTAATTAATTAATTAATTAATTAATTTATTTATTTATTTCTTGTAGTTCCCTGATACTACAGAAGGACATACCTGGACAGAGAGAAACTAAATAACCTTCCCATGATTGTTGAATGAGGTGTAGAAAAATCTGGAAAGAGCATTTTCTGCCTTGGCCTCTTCTTTGCTCCTTTACCTCCTCAGCTGTGTCTAACTCAACTAGAAGACCAATATAAACTGAACTGTCATATGGTGCTCTTTCTAAAGTGGCATGGTAGGTTTCTTAATATTTGGGCTTATTTTTAAGGTAGACACCTCACATTTTCACATAGGTGGAAGTTAATGCTATCTTTATCTCATAAAAAATGGAAACAGACTCAGAGACTTTTCTTGTTTAAGGTAATGCAGCAAATTTTTAATAGATTCAAGAGTACAATTCAAGATCTTTTTTTCTCTCTTATATGTTATTTCTTTTTACACAAATACATCTATTTTCTGGTTATTTAGGAGATATTTATGTACGTTTGTGTGTATATAAAGTAGATAATGTGATCTAAACATAGAGATTGCTTTCATAAAATATATTTTACTGGAGATAGAGGGACTCCAACATAATTTGACCTTCTCGTATTTAAACTGGGTGCCAAGAAAATTGGCAAAAGTAAAAAAAAAATGTTTTTCCTCTTTCTGTATTGTGCTCTGTAGTAACTCAAATACTTTACATACAGAATGACGTTGCCTTCTATAACTAATATAGTGATATAAAATCCAGTGTGGTTAAACCATAATAACTTTGAATGAATACATAATTGAAGTTATACACAGAAAAGTTTGGCCAACAAAGAATAATTTTCAACACCAGAACAGCTAGCTGGTCTTTGAATAGTCAAGGGAGGAAAGAGAATCCAATTATTACATTCCCAACATAGTATTTAGTGGAGAATCAAAGCTTTATAGGCTCATAATTTATAATTGTCTCACGCAAAAAAAAATCATGAAAATTATACTTGTGAGAAAATTCAGCAAAGTTATGGGATAGTTGTGGATTTTATTTTTTCTTTTGGCAACAATTAAAGTTAGTAGGAAGATTTTGTGTGAATATTTCTTTGGATTCTTATAGATGTAGTTGCAGACCCTGTCTCCTACTTATTAGTAGTGTGATTATTGTCCTCTGTTTTGTCATCTGTATTCTCAAACTTTTATCCCCCTCTGCTAATGTAATGCCTGCATATATTAAGCACCATTTAAGAGTCATGTTCTAAAATAAAACTACTTATAAGGATTATCATTAGGATAAATGATGAAGTCTGATATATTTAGTAGATACCCAATAAAAGTATTTTTATTTTATGTTTTTTAAATCTATTTATTTTAGGGGGAGAGAGAGCACAAGCACAAGGCAGAGGGGCAGAGTGTGAGGGAGAGAACATCTTAAGCTGACTCCACGTTGAGCTGGGAGCCAGAGGTGAAGCTTGATCTCAAGACCGTGGGATCAGACCTGAGATGAAACCAAGAGTCTGAGCCTCAATTGACTACACCACCCAGGTGCCCCAATAAAAAATATTTTTACTTCCAGTCATGGTATGTGTTCTTTGTGATATATCGTGGAACATGTTGGAAGAACTACAGAAAGACAGAGATTTTGGAATTGGACAGACTGGGATTTATAAATCACAAATGTGCTACTTGACAGCCTAGTGACTATGGACATATAATTTAACTTCTTACAGGTTCAGTTGTTTCTTCTCCAAAGTAAAAAATAGGAATAACCACCCTTCAATGTTGAGAATCAAATTAGTTTACAGATATATGTGGTTCTTTAATTTTAGTTTTTTCATCTTTAAAATGGGAATGCCAGTCTTTATGATCTTAAAATGTTGTTATGAAGGCCCACTTACATAATGCATTTGAAAGTACATTTTTAGAAAGTCGGCTAAGTATTGGGCGCTTGGGTGGCTCACTCAATTAACGATGGACTCGACTTGGGCTCAGGTGGTGATCTCAAGGTTGTGAAATGGAATCCTGCATTGGGCTCCGCACTGGGTATGGAGACTGCTTGAGGATTCTCTCTCCCCCTCTCCCTCACCCATCCACCTCCCCTCCCCCTAAAAAAAAAAAAAAAAAGAAAAGAAAAAAAGAAAGAAAGAAAAGAAAAAAAGTCTTAATCCTGACTCTTAAACCACTGGACTGACCCAGGACTTTTTATCCCAGGAATTCTTGAATTAACTTTAAAAAAAAAAAAAAAATGAAAAAATAAAAGTCTGCAAAGTATTATAGAAATTTTAATTTTTATCACTAAAATCCTATCAAAATTATTAAATATGACATCATTAAAATCCTTACAATTAAAACGCAATTCAAACATTATTTCTGATGAATAATACTTTCTACTATAAAGTATTTGCTTAACTCCCA
This sequence comes from Canis aureus, assembly GCF_053574225.1. Lineage (NCBI taxonomy): Eukaryota > Metazoa > Chordata > Mammalia > Carnivora > Canidae > Canis > Canis aureus. The sequence continues at coordinate 20,511,452 of NC_135612.1, forward strand.
AACTTAATCAAATCCGGAAGTTGTTGATTATCATAAATCATGACTCAATATTTAAAACTAATTTGTGAATATTTAAATTTCACAAACCAAACATACCTCTCTGCTAATGCTTATTAATATTACAATTTTATTTTTATTTTTAAAATGTTTTGTTACAAGTTTCCTTTAATCAGTCAGCTCTTCTCTATGTTAAATATGTGACTTAATTGGTAAAATTCCACTTTACATTACTTTTTAGGGTCTCACCACTGCTTCTTGAAATCATAATAGTGTAAAATGTTTTCCTATAATTAAATGTTTTTTTTTTTTTTTTTTAATTTTTATTTATTTATGATAGTCACAGAGAGAGAAAGAGAGGCAGAGACACAGGCAGAGAGAAGCAGGCTCCATGCACCGGGAGCCCGACGTGGGATTCGATCCCGGGTCTCCAGGATCGCGCCCTGGGCCAAAGGCAGGCGCCAAACCGCTGCGCCACCCAGGGATCCCGTTTTCCTATAATTAAATGAACAAACTAGAAATATTGGTTTATTCCTATGGCTTATGTATGAAGTAAGACAAAAGACCGATGAGACTAATGTTGTCAGTAAAGTATCCTTAGAGGAATTGGTCTTCTAGTGAGCCAGTAAAGGTAAAGAGGATGGGAAAGGGTCCAGTAGTGGGCTATGTAAAGGAGAGCTGGGAATGGCCTGGCATGTTCAGAGACTCAGGCCTTATGAGTTGTAGTCAGGCAATAGTGATGAGAAGAAATAGGAAATAAGTTGCTTGTGGGAGTCATTGTTTCCCAGGCTTAGGAGGCAGTGAGTAGACATTTAGCATTTTTAGCAAAAGAGTTACCAACTAAAAATGAAGTTCTGGGGGATTAACTTGCCAGTGGCTTCTAGAGCTGAATAGAGAGAAAGAAAGAAAGAAAAACTGAGAGGAATATCAACAATTTGGATATGATGAGTATATTGACAGTCATGGATAAAAGGTTAAAAGTGAGTTACTACAAAAAATTAAAACTTGTACTTGTCAGTTGATCCAACTGGAATACAGGTAAGTCAGAAAGGGGAGGAAGTTTGGATTTTCTTTTGTAGTGGGGGGCTGGAAGGAGTAGGGGCATTATAGATGGTATGGTCTACTCAGGTATAGAAATGTTGTGTTTAACCTGATGGGGCATCCAATTAGTCTTGTAACAGACTAGGGCTGGAGTCTTGAAAGTGGACTAGTTCTGTGAAGGAGAAAATATGGGCTTGTACAGCTAACCATGGTTTCAGATACAGAACTCAGGGAAGTAGACTTCCGTATGCCATAAATTTCCCCTTCCTATTGTAGTCCCATTGCACTGAAAGCTTTTCTCTAGGAGTGCCCCCCTTTTTAAAACTATTAGGTAAAAAAAAAAAAAAAACTATTAGATAAACTTTCTAGTTATGAAAGTCATTTCTAGTTATTTCAACCTTCACACGTCAACCAATACACTTAAATTCTGTTAAGCTGAACACCAAGAAAAGTTGTCGGTTTTCACATTTATTGTAATGGAATGTTCTTTGCAATGCTTTAGCTATGGCCACTTAAATGTCAACATTGTTAACAATACTGTCTCTAAATTAGATATCTACCGGAAAGCTCTTTTAGTTGGAAGACTTTGCATGTTATAATGCTTCCTATATTTGAATGTATTATTAATAAGAGGTAGCCAGCTTCCAAAGTATACGTGCTTCTGGCCTCAGAAAGATATTTCCATTATTTTCATCATCCAGATTTAAATTCAGCTTTGTACTTAAAAACCTTATGATTAATTAGGAAAATAGTGAACACATCCAAAAAGAATTTGAGGATTTTAGTATTTAAAATGTCTTACCTCAATCTTGGAATTGATTTTAAAGATTTATTTATTTGGGGGACGGGGAGAGCGCACACGCACATGAACAGAAGGGGCAGAGGGAAAGGAAGAGAGAATCTCAAACACATTCCACGCAGAGCGTGGAGATCCATATGGGGCTCTACATAGGGCTCCATCTCATGACCCCGAGATCACCACCTGAGCTAAAACCAAGAGTTGGAGCCTTAACTGACCCCACTACCTGGGCACCCTGATCTTGGAATTGATTTTAATAAAAACACAATTTGAGACAATTGTCTATATTAAAAACAGCGATTTCCAGCTGTCTTGTCAGTTTAGTAAGGGATCAGGATTTTTCCTTCCCCTGCAAAAACAGAGCTCTGGGTATGTGGCTTTTCCCAAACTCTGTGATCCTGTTGTATCTCTTTCTTATGAAACCCACTTTAGAAAGTTATGTGTGAAGATTTGGGGGCCATGTGTCTGAGTGATGGAAGATAATTGAGAATATGGTCTCCTTTCTCCCTTCAGCCTTACACAAGTCACTCACATTTGAGCTCCCATGGTCATCTCCATTAGTCTTCCTCTTTTCCTCTCAGTGCTTCCTCCAGGTAGATTCTCAGATCACGGCCCAGCAGACTTCCTATCAGTAAGGGTGTTCCCCTTTCAGACCTCCAAAACCTACCTGATAGTAGAGACTTCTTCTGAGCCTAACTATTGAACTTCTTTAAAAACATAACACAATATATCACAATACAAAAAAAAAACACAAAAAAAAAAAACCCTTTACCTGTCTTTGTCATCAACCTAGGAGAAAGGTCCAAGGGAAATTTATCTGTGCTCTCAAAGTCATATGAGTCTTTGAAATTATGATTGTTTAAAATCACGTGCCTTCTCTGATAGAAGGAAGTTCACATTTATAGTTTCTGGTATTATTGTTATCTCAATAGCAATGTTATAGTAAAAATGTGCACATGTAAAACCTAATACATTTGAGTTGTTCAGGTATTAAGTCAAGATAGGATTTCTTTCCAACACTCATACAAGCATGCACACCAAGTAGCAACTAATCCAAGTTTTAGGAACTCAGTAAGGATTTATTTCCCAAATAAAGATAATCAGTGGTTGCCAATTTTCTTCCTTTTTACATGGTGGACAGACTTTAAGATACATAATCGAAAGAGAATCTCTAGTTATTTCAGGTTTACATACAACAAAATCCTATATCTCTACTATCTAAATATCTATTTCTGCAGATCTATATTTCTGCAGATCTATATTTATTTGCAGCTATAACTAAATACATACATGTTACAAAATATAAAAATATAAAAAAATATGTTTTTTTATGTTGTATCCATAGCACATAGCACTGATTTTATCCCCTCAGTTTTCCCAATGTTCAGGCAGCAACATAGTTTAAGGATTAATTATGGTTTTCTTAATATGAAAACTGAAAATTCAACTGAAATTTAGAATTACATCCAGAGTCCTCATTGATGCCTCTTTGCTAATTATGGTAAAATGTAAATTGCAAGATAACGACTGAATATTTCATTCTGTCATGTTTCACATCGCCTCAAGAGTACATGTGCCGAGTTGGTATAAGAATGTTGATAAATAAGTGCCAAGGATCAGCCAATAGCTTGTCCAGCTGCTAATGTAAAGCATCTGCTCAGTTGCAAAACTCTCCTTCCTGGAGGTGAAGACGCACCCGCAGCCCAGTCAGGAGAAATTTCTGCAGCAGCAGCAGCAGCCACCGCCAGACCCAGGCAGCAGGAGGACACCGCCGGGAGGGCCTCACTCTTCCATTAGAACTGCTTTGGAGCTCATCCAAAAATGAATACAAGTGATCAATATTGCCCTAAACAATTATTGTTAACAATAACATTGTAAGAAGTTTTCAATCTAAAAATGACACGTAGGGTATGTATCTGCATTCTTATTCTCCTCAAGCATTCTCATTTGCCACTGGCCTCAACAATGAAGAAATGGAGATTGCTCAGTACACCACCACTCATCCGCCGGGCCCAAGAAGAAGTTGCCAGATTCAGTCCCAAATTGAATTTATAGAACGATTTTTCTCGAGTACCTGCTTGATCACTTGAGATTGCACCCATGTGAGATGACGCTCATGACTTAAGTCCTTTCCTTTCACTTTAACTTGAGAACCTCTGCAGGAATTTTTGCTAGACCCAGAAGGTTTGTGACTTTTCAGCACAGTGCCATAGAATGTCTTCTCCACCTATAATAATTACTGTTATTTTCAAGCTATTGTAAATTGAGCACAGCATCATTTATTCGAGAAAGCTCTCCTGGCTTGTGTCACATTAGCCCATTGTTCTCTCTGGCAGGTAAGACTAATCCCATAGCTTTTTAACTTCAAGCCTAAAAGAGGAAAGCAGCACGGCCGGCCATAGCCAAGACACAAATGAATATAGTTCATCTGACTCCAAGGCAACCCATGTTGCCTTTAGAATAGTCCAAGTCACGAATGCTACCTTGTGTTCCTGGGCTTCCCTTCTATTTAGGGTAACTTCTAATTTCGCACACTAACACTGTGCCAAAATCCAGCCTGTGGCTGGACCCTCTGACACAATCGTGGAAAAGTTGCAATTATCGCTTAGTTAGGTGCCTGCTGCACTAGATGGACATGAGTCACTTTTGTCCTTTTCTTTCTTTCATTCTTTTTTTTTTTTTTTTTTTGTCACGAGGCTCCTGTCCTTTAGATTTCTTTTCTCTGTGTAAAGGGCAAAGTCTCTCTAGGCTGTTCCCACAGTGCCCTCGGTCCAATAGGTTACAAAGGTACTAACATTAAAAACAAAACAAAACAAAACACAAGTGGTACCCTTGGGAAAATCCGTTTCTTCTGAGGTTGTCCCTGTTCCAATGAATGAAGACTTCTTTGAGGTTACAAATATGTTTAGCAACATCTCTGTACAAATGATTACAGGTTGTTTCATTCAGAGTCCAAGGAGAAAGCCCTCCTATCCTGGATATGCATGAGGTGATGAATACACTCTTTTGGAACAAGGAAGCTTTATTTAAAAGACTCTTTGTATTCTGCTGAGTACCCTAATGAGCCGTCCAGGGTGGTGCATCCGTGTGGGAGCAATCAGAGAAGGCCCCTACTCTCTCTTCATTAGTCCTGCTCTCCTTTGTTGGTGACTCACAGTACTCATCATTCCGCTGACCAAATAGAAGGAAAAAAGTGACTTTCATTTTATGGCCCAAACCACCAAAACCATCAGCTTTTATATGTGGCAAACACTGGACCTAAGAGCCTGTGTGTCCATGAGAGAATCTCTCCTGGTAGGGATTTTGCTACTTCAAAAAGGGATGCAGAAAATATCCATCTGGAAAGCTTGAGGGACATGCTCGTCTGTTAAGTTCGTCATGTTTAATGATCCTCACGCCACCGGTGAATCTGTTTAGGTACAGTTGGTCAGAACGGACCCATGCAAATAACATGAATACTTAAGACAATTATCTAGATAACTTGGGCCCCCGACGCTTATTTCAATAGCAAGTGCTTCGAGCTTGCACCGTTCAGATAATGCCTCAATTCTTCATTTCATATAACATTTGTATATTTGTCTTTAATGGGAATATTTTCTTATCCTAATGGTCCTGGCCTTAAATTCACACTGCAATTTTATGTGAGACATAATCTATAATCACACACCTATACATTTATAATAGTTTAGTAACATAGAACCGGTGGAGAAAAAAAAATCCGCAATTAAATCAATTTCTAGATAAAGGTGAAAAAACTTTTTTGCTTAACATATGCAGATACTTAAGGTGAGATGTGAGATTTTTTTACACACTTGATTCATGTTGATTATTGCCTGGAGTCTCCATTTGCCTTTTTTGTGTGTAATTATAACCTAAACTATACACTGGCACCGTATTCTCAGAGCTGCATCTACGGAGATCCAAGAAGTATGTATCTTAGGCCACATGAGTACAGATAATGCATTCTTGTAGAGTGTCATTCGTCCCCAAATATCATGGAACACCTCCTGGTCCATCTGATTACAAGAAAAAGAAGTAAGCGTGTCACACTGTCTCTTTCAGCTGGTAGCTGTGGGTGTAGGCAATTCCAGGCACAGAATATCCTTAGTCCTCGTACATAATTCTACTCTTGGAACTGAGAAGCTCGGTGATTTTGTATGACACTTGACCGTCCCTTCATTTTTTTGCCCACCTTACCGAGGTAATACTTTTCCTTTTAAGTGACAGGCTGGAAACTTGCGGCAGAGAGTATAAATGAATGAGAAAAGTTGTGTGCCTATAAACCCCCAAACTCAAAACACAATTCTCAAGCTTCTTGAGAAAGAAAACTACAATTCTCCTCTCAAAATTAGTCCGTTGGTGGGAATTGCAGGATGTTTTATAATACATACCTACAACCTGTACTTTCTGAGGCCAGAAGACAGAAGCGTGTTTCCTCCAGTCCATTGGCAGCCCCTCGAATTTTGGCGCTCCATTCTGTTTGTTTTTATCTGAAACCTCAGTTATAATGAACCCGTCATGAGTGAGGGTGGAATGCCACTACCTGAACGCAAAGCAGTTTGCCTGGAGTTCATTTGCAGGAGGATATTTTGAAAGATCAAATATTACAGGCAGCTGCCACCTTCGGTAGTGGTTCTTAGTTACCATGCGTCCACTGTATAAAATTTGAGCTGGTGATTTAAATCGCTATACTTAAAAAAGGCAGCTCCCAGAGCAAAGGCATACAGTAGATAGAGATGGAAGCAATACCAAAATAGGCCAGGAAAGTCAACTCCTGTTGTGTATTCCTGTGCTTGTGACCAAGGTGCTAATTACACTAACGACAAGAATTAACAGGGAGAAAAATAGGAGATTCAGGGCTCTGAGTGACACCTAATTGTATTTACACAGATAAAGAGAGACTAGATGGGAGAAGAAAAGAAACAATGGGGGAAAAGTTCTCCATTTAGTCTTCGTAATTAGTTAAGAAACATTTAAATTAAAAAACACAATCCGAGTAATGCCGCTTATGTGGCATATATCACATTTTAAATTAATTCTTGAAATAGTTACTCGTGTCCTACTTTATTTCAATTTTGATAAATTAGCTTACACTTTTTGATGGGTGTCCCATAAAGTAAAAATTAGTATCTCATCTGCCATTAACTACTCTTCTTGTAGCAAAATAATGTTAATATATGTAACAGAGAAGATTTAAAATAGATATTGAAAGTTGATCCTATTAATTTATAGATTTAACAATGGCATCAGAAGGGAAGAAAGGAGGAATAAAGTTTTATTAGCTTCCTTGCATAGACCTGTAGTAGAGAAACCCCTTGATTGTCCATGTTTGATATAAAAGTGGTCACTTGGCGTTCATTATTCTTCATTGATATGATATAATCGTCAGCTCTGGTATTTTGGAGTTCAGAGAAAAGGTCTGAGATTATAGGACTGCCTTTAAATGGCTAGCTTTTGTACTAGAATTATATAAAAATTTGCAATCTGCTGATTACGCTATTAGGGAGCTGCAGCCTCATTGACCCGATGTCATAGTTACCTTTGGAATCCTTAATGTCTCAAGGCAGACTGTTACATGATCAAGGGTTGTACTTCTAAAAATTCTCTAATTTGATTTTGTCTGGATATCTCTGTGTGCGCACGTGTGTGTGTGCATGCGTGCATTTAATTTTGAGCAACTAGAAAAAATAACTTTTGTTTGACCCACTTTTAAAAGCCGTGATCGTTCAGCTTAGTGAATCCCATGACTTGTTTTGTGTTTATTTTGTATGCTTTTCCATCAAAAGTCGCCACTAAACCAAGCATGGATAACAGTTACAGGGGACCAGTTATAAGCTAAATAGTGGTCATGTGTAAAGCTTAGACAAACTATCTAGGCACAATAAAGTGACTTGAAGAAGTAGCTGGAAGAATCACCAGTTTTATTTCTAAGTTTTCTAGTCTTTGTGCCTAGAGGAAAGTATTACACCTGGAGTATCAAAGCACATTTGTGTTAAATTGATGAAAAGTAGATCCAAAATGTTTCTTTTGACTTACAATTGTGTCATCAATGCCTGCACGTTCGTGAGTACATTCTTTTAAAAAATATTTCTCTAAGGACTGCTTAATTACCTCTTACTCTAGCCTCCCGTCCCCCCCCCCCGTTTTTGCATTAATTTGTCCATCCTAACAATACCAGTATTTTTAATCATATATATTTAACCTACTCAGCCTTTTGTGAAGGACATATTTATGCCTCAGAAAACCAAAACGATTCCACTTTGTTCTGACAGAACAACTTCCATTTCATTCAAGTGCCTCTTTTTAGGTGATATTCTTAGCAAGGGATTTTATTTACTAAATGACATTTCTGCTAACCTGGAAAGGAAGATATCCATTCTTCAAATACTGTCATTACCCAGCTTTAAAAAGACTTGATTGTACCATGTTAGGGAAACAGTGTCAGATTTTCCATCAAACTTTCTCCCCCTGTAATAACGGAGCATAAAAATGAACTTCGAGTGATGAAATGACTACAAAGCAAATTAATGCAATCAAGTCTTTAGTAACAACTCTGTCCATATCTGTTAAATATTTTCAAACTATTCTAAAAAAACACACCCAGAAGGCAAACTAACAGTGAATAGAAACAAAATGGTCAGCAGCGTGTGTCGCATGTTATTTGAATGGAAAGTAATTTATCGCGTCTGAAATAAAAGCTGTTTATTCTTGTGTTTCACTGTCTGTAACAATCTTTACCATTTATCTGTGAAAAAGTGAGAAACTGTACCGTTATTAGCATATGAATACTTGACACATCAAATTGGCTGTACAATAACAGAAGGACATTTGCTATTGGTGTATGCACACAGACAAAGCAGCCATTTTGAAAAAAAATGAAATGGTGTGGGTGGCTTAACCCTTTCCTCAGCTGAGCTTTCCCACTCCTGATTTTGACCGGAACAGTTAGGCATTTAGAATCAGAATATTTTTATGACCAAAAAAAAAAAAAAAAAAAGTAATCAGGGTCCATTATGCTCATGATAATTATATAGATGCATTTGCTCTACTAGAAAAAAATAGCAGCAGAATGACAATAAAGGAGTTTGTGTGTGTGTGTGTGTGTGTGTGTGTGTGTACATGCATGCACCGGGTGGGGGCAGGGAGTGGAGTCTGGCAGTGTATAGCGGGTACAGAAATGAAACAATGCCTACGTACAGTTTTATTTCATGGCAACAACATAGTGGTCCTTGGGTCAGATGTGTGAAACTATTTCTCAAAGAAGCTGCATACATAATTGAGGCCCTCCGAAGGGTTCCCAGTTGAAGTTGCCAGGCTACATTCATTTCAAAAGCAGAGCCATTTGTTATCAAATTTAAATTAACTCTGTGCACACTGAACTTGAATTTCAGAGCCCTGCTTACTTTACAATTCTCAAAATAGTTGAGAAAGGAGAAAACATGTATCTGGGAAATAGAAATAAGATAGTCCCCACAAGGAGCTGCGGTGGTTCTCGTGGAGGCCTGCGGTGTAACAGTCTTTCGCAGATTAAATTGAGAAAGATCTATTTGGAATGACGAGAAACAAACCTGTATTTTCCCCTGGAAAATTTTTGTAGGTCCAGATTTATTGCAAAATCTTTTCATCTGCACATCTGTATTTCAGCTAGGTTTTTTTTTTTTTTTTTTAAACCTCCGTTAGGGAACTAACTGCATTCCCTCCTCCCGCCCCCCGGATTAATTATTCTTTGCTGTGAGACTTAGAGTAAGATAATTTAGAAAACTGTACAATACTCAGACCCTTTTAATTTAATATTGTCAGCTTCCACTCCTGGCTGTAATGGAATACAGTTATTTTTCCTCATCTGCATGGCTTTATGCATATTTTAAAGAAAGTTTACGAAACTCACGAGTTAAGTTTTTGGGTGACTTTTCATTATTGATACATTCATTCAAACAAAAAAATTAAAGAAGCCTACTGGAATGTGTAAAATGTCCTGCTTTGAGATCTTTCTACAACTACATAGAGGAGAAACTTTCCCCCCAAACAATGTGCTCATGGTTATTCACAGGATGCACACCGACATAATAGCATATTATTCTGTGTCTGGTAAAAGTATTTAAAGTTGAAGCTATCTGGATTAACAAATTTTTTTCCTGTCACATATGAGCTAGAAAAATTAATCATGGGACAGACTTTTCTTTCCTGCCAAGTTTAATACACAGAACTAAACAGTCCATTCCGAATAATCCATGTATTTTTCCCTCTCGTTTGAAATACAAATGTAAAGGTTTTAATCGCCATTACTTCATCCTTATAAGACACTCATTTGCTATAATCAAGCACCCTGTTTTCACTGTTATAATGAAATTTTAACTTTTTAGGTTGGATGCATAGTAAACTTTGCTTTCAAGGAAACAACAAACGAACAAAAAATAAAGCTAACCACAAAAATGAAATTTCATTAAAGGCTGTGATGTTAAATGTAATCTTCCAAACACCTGCTGAAAGACCTGCATAAACATAAAGAACACTTACTATTCTCCTCATAAATAATAGTACTTGTGAAGTACTATTATGGCCATAGAAAACAGAAACTGATCGTTCTAATGACAATTTCTGTTAATGATGTAAGAATAACTGATACGCAATGTCAAAGTAGAGAAGAAAGGGCATTATGCAATTTTAAATTCCTCTAAAGATTATTGAATAAACACATACAAAAAGTGGATATTAGTCTAACTTCTTTCCTTCCACTAATATATGTTACTTTAAAACCACAAACCATTTGCTTATTTAACGTTCTCTGCAGCTGCAATACTACAAGGTTAGTATGTCCTACCAAGTGCTCTTTGAGAATCTTGTTTACTTACTGGTGGTAGTGATGTTCTATACTTGTGTATCCATGACAACATAGCAACATAGCAGAACAGTACTAAATTTTTTTCTTTCTTTACTTTTTTTTTTTTGCAACTGCAAAATGAGATTAAAAGTAAGAAAGAAGCTAAATCTTATGAGATAGCAAAAGCTTTTCAAAAGTTGAAACATAAACTTTATGGGAACACATCAGAGTTGCTTGTGTTGACACATTTCTATTATTGTAAAGCTTTATCTTATATATCTTAGCCCACCCATTGACTATAATAGTACCAGATGGTAGAAAAATCAGAGTAGATAAAACTTTGCAAATTCTCATAGATTTTTTTCGTAATACAGGTAATGTGATTTGCCTGAGTCAAGATCGAAAAATGAACAAAATCAATTTTATATCCGGACTCATATTAGTCTCTTGTCCTTTTTGAATGCTTCAAATTATTTTTCTTATGCAAAATTCTTTTAAGTGAAACTGTTCTCTCCCCAGGAGACTATCAATATGTTTGTTTATTAACATTTAGAAGCTATTTACTACCAATAGTTAGCACCATTGATATATTAGGTTTTTATTAGACTATTTTAATTAATATGCAGAACAGAAACTTTTGAAAAATAAGGTATACATTTTCTTTTCTCAGCCTTGTTTTTTGTTTTGCTTGTTGAAAGGGTAAGTTTTTATTATTTTGCAAAATTATCTTAAAATTTAAAATCATTTCAGTGAATTTGAAGTACTATGTAGATAACCGCTCTTTTTTGGTGGCTAGAATTAGTCACTGGGTCTAATAGGATTATATTGCATTTGAGGTTCTATTTTGCACTTTTTCAAAATATGCTAACTTTTCTAAGTTTGAAATTAAAATTTAAATTCAAGTGGTTATTAATGTTGTTTCATTTGATAATCTTAACATGCATCAAAGGAATAAACTTGGAGATGACTACATATCAAAATATCTCAAGTCTAAAGGCTCATCTATTTGGTACTCTCGTTATTTTGACACTCAGGGTTTTTGGAAATTACCCGGTAGTAGAAACCACTGTGATGTGACTGGAAATTTTCTCATCAACATTCACTACAAAAGAAATTAAGTTTAAAAGCACAGTGAAAAATAATTCTCTTTCCCTTCCCCTTTCTTTTCTTTCTCTCACTCGCTCTCTCACCATCTTTTACTTCTTTCTCAATCTGTTTCCTGCTTGTTTCTCTCTTCTGAGTCTCTTAAGCTAAGCCAATCAACTCACATGCATCATGCTCTGGAGAAACTGTGGCACACATATGGCAGTGAACTGGTTTGGTAAACATATGTCTTCACGGGCATTGGATGTCTTGCCAGGAATGAGATATTCCATTTTGGGAAATGAGGGTGGGAAATGCTTAACCACCTACAGATGTTTTGCAGCAAAAGCTAAAGAATTGCAGTCAAAGAGCTGCAAAATGTGTAATTTGGAATTTTTCCAGGTTTCTTTTTTTTAATAAGAAAAAAGTTAACAGCTTTCCTATTCATCTCTTTTGAGAAAATTTACAGTCGTTTCCCAGTTCTGCCCCATTCTGAAGAAAGGACAAAAGACTGAAACCGAAGCTGTCCATCTGCTCCATAACAGTAATGTTATAATGGGTGCTGTCCATTTTTATGCTATTGCTCATGTGTGCCCAGGGGACTGGAACTATTTAATTCACTGATTTCACAGCTCTGTTGTGTGTCACAAAAGGTTAAAAAAAATCCAACACACTTTTTAGCACCCTGTTTACAAGGACTCCCTGTAAATCTAACTGAAGTAACAGATTCCCACCCTGCCCCCCATGTTAGCCCCCCTATTTTTCCTTCTAATTTAGTGCATTCAGATAACAGGTAATAGATGGAACTCACACCATTAACTTGTCCTTTACAAAAAGTGGATATTGCAAATCTGCTGTGAATGTTACTTTCAAATGCTCACAAATTCCAGAAGTAGATTTGAAAAGAAAGATGTTTGCCTTTAAGATCTTAGGATTAAACAACTCTGTTTTCCCAGAAGTCCAAGAATTAATGCTCTAGATTAGCAGAGAGTTAATGAAAACCTGCAGAGGAAGACTGACGACTTCTATTCCTCTCCACTGGGCAGGAGGCTGAGCAGTCCCACACACAGCTGGTGTGCGCTGGTGTTTTGCCAAGGCCGTAATGAATCTTGTGCACTCCAGGGCATTTTCCTGGAGAGACAGAGGTGGCCAGGCAATATCCACTTGGGTCCATTCGATGGTCTTCTCAGAGCAGTGGTGTTGAGTGTTAAAACTGGCACTTAGACGTTTATTACCAAAGAGAGAACATGGAGAGGAAGTTAAGGATGTCTCTACCTATCCCCACCAAAGAGCCTCAATGAGAATGCTTCAAGAATATCATATCCTTCCTGCAGCCCATTCGTGAGAATATGTTTCTCTAATATTTTTGATAGTTAAAATATTAATCATGGATAATGTACTGTCTAGGTGCAGTTGTCACTTTCATTTTTATATCATTAACTCAACTCACTTTCAACTGTGCTAACTATGAAGGTACTAATACATATTCTTTTGAAAACTAGTTTGTGGGTGAACAAGTGAGCAGTTGGGCCCTCCTAGTATGCCATTTAAAAATATGTAGGCAAAAATCAAATTTCTTCATTTATTTTTTCAGTAACAATAGCAAAGATTTATTTTGTGTTTGTGTTCATAAGTCACACGAAACTTTTGGATGATGCAGGCATCTGAAATTATAAATTAGAAATGCTCTCTGACGTTAGAGAAATAAGATCGTATGTTTGTTAACACTTTGCAAATTCAATTTGTTCATTCCTTCATTCATTTATATATTCACTCAAACCTTTTTTGAGAATCTACTGTGTATTAAGCACTGATTCTGAGAGATGTTAAAAGGGGTATCTCAATAGATGGATTCTGTTATTAAATAGGTGTAGGAAACACTGCCTACTATATTTTCCTTCTTTGAGCTGAAATAGGCATCTTCATGTATCAGGAAGGCCTATTCCATTCTATTGGATCGGAGAAATCCAGTATTTTATTCATATTTTCTTATAATGGTTGTTTGTTCCATACGAGTCATCTTTCCAAAACAAAACAAAATGAAACAAAGTAGAAACACCTGAGTCCTAGAGTACGAAGTTTGGCAATCATCAGTATTGTATAGTCAAAAGAGGGTCAGTTAAGACTATTCTTGTTGCATTCATTTCTACTGGTAATTCTAGCAGACGTGTTAACTAGACTGATGTTAAAGGGAAACCAAGAACATTATGCTCTGGAACACGGATTCCTTAAGGAATCAAAGTTCTGGCTTGCCGATTTAGAACCCTAGAATCCTAGAACTACTGGGCACATTGTGGGAAAGAACAGTGTAAATGACTAAACTGATTTTCACATATAAATAATTTTATCAGCTGATTCAACCAGGTAGATGAAGGTGGAATCATCTCCTGAAAAAAATTGTTGTTATGTTTTCTGCTAAGGTGTATTCTTTCAACAACACAGTAAATCCCTCTTAAAAGTGAAGGGATGTGTTAAATTTTTAGAATGTGAAATATAGGCAATGAATAAAACGAATCCTAAGTAGGTCTAGTCAATATGTCTAGATACAGGCTAAGATAATAGTATACTTCCAGGATTTTATTTTTAAATTTGAAAGTTTTGTTTTTACTCTATAATAGCTAATATTATAATGCAATATATCTTCTTCGTGGATAGCTACTTTTTCTGGACCCCACAAATGAGTGCTCAGGATAAGTGACAGTTTGGGCTGTCAATTCAATTTATGATGCTATGCTGAAAGGAAATTAAAATATGTATTTAATAGAACGTGACAGTAACAATGATATTCTACAGATCTATGCCATTTATGAAGAAAGAGGGATCCAACTAGAGAAGTTTATGAATCTCCAAAAAAATAAAAAAAAGGATCTCATCAGAGAAGTACTACTATTGTCTTTCTGATATTCTCCTGAAAGTGAGACACATTCACCAATTTTCCAAAGGCAATTTCTTTTCACTTCAAATAAATCTTCCTTATAGGCAATATAAATAGAATTAAACTAGTTTATAATGTTTCCATTTGTTTTCCTGCAGAATAAACTCATTACAGTTAGTCTATTAGAAAATGATATTAAAGGATTTAATTGCCTGTGCATATTAAATATGCTTAAAATTTGTGAAAATAAACATTTTGAAACTGAATAAATATTCTGCAATAATATAAATGTGAATGTGGATTTAATATAAATCCATAAGTTGGTGTGGATATACAGCACTATAATATACAGTCTGTAACTCTATGAAGCATATGGAAATTCTAGAGTATAGAATCTAGACCAAACAAGGGCAAAAATCCATTCTGGGTAAGGCATATGGGATTGCTAATAGATTATAAATGGCAAGTTAGTTTATTTAGACAATATCTTTGTATAAAATATCACATTTATGATAATGAGAGGAAATTTACAATGGGCATGGTATTCTGTTGGCCTGTACACTCATCCCCAAGAGAGAATGTGTATTTGAACATATGTCCTCATACTTTTAGCATAACGTGTATCAAACTTGCCTGGCTGAAGGGTGCCAATTATTAGAAGTTTATGTGAAATGAAGAACTGACTTGACAATGTAGCACTAATTAGGAATATCAACAAAACTAACAATTAACTAAACTTAAGCCCCACAGTCCTGGAGTTGCTGAGAAACCTACCTTTGCTTTAGTTCTGGTTTCTCAAAAGCTTCTGGGAGGATCCATTCAGGTTTTAGATTTAATGGCCAGGCAAACAGTAGGAAGGAAGACCTGAAACCATTTCCAAAGTCAGGTAAGGACTTTTATACAAACCTTGTGTTTATTCTCACACAACATCCACACAGGACTGTTTAATACATCTCTTAGAATGGAACAAATTGCCAGAATGAAATGAGTCCAATTCAGAAAAATAAATCCGGGCTTAACTTTACAAGGTAATTTTTTTCAAAACAGGTTTCTTCAGTTCGAGTGGAAAAATGAGTTATTAGTTGAATTAGACTTTTCTATGTGTTGTGTACTAGAGGACAAAAGTTGAAGGAAGAAACCTTGAAAAATATATACTTGGGAAAATTTTGGACTACAAATACAAATAGGTAATCTTTTTTTCTAGTAAAACATTAAACCACAGAGACATAAAACTTTGAAAATGTGTTTTTTAAAAAGCCATTATTTTTTTCTCTCTTCAGTTATTCTTTTTTTTTTTTTAAAGGTTTATTTATTTGCAGTGAGGGCAGCAGAAAAGGGAGAGAGAGTCTTAAGCAGACTCAACGCTGTGTTCAGGAGCCTGCGGGGGAGGGGGACACTCCATACCATGACCCTGAGATGGGGACCTGAGCTGAAACCAAACCTAATCTGCTTTCTTTTAACCTCTAGTCTAATTTAAAAGACAGAAATTTCTGTTACATAAGAGGTGCTGGATCTTGTGTTTCTTCGATTATATATTACTGGATACATTTTGTGCATATTATCCCATTTTTCCTATATGTCATTTCTCTGCATAGAACACCTGGATTCTACTTGAGGCTACTTTAGTAGAACTGCAAAGATGCTGCAAAGCATTCTGTGGGGGGCTTTTTACTTCATGTTGATAGTGGTTTAGCCATAGCCCTTCTCAAGATGGCATGGTCTTTGAAAACAGAAATTGTGCTTTGTTCATTTCTGATTTTCTAATAATCCATATGGCACATGGAACATAACGGATGCTCAGTAAATATTATCTCAATAAATCAAAGCGATTTAACAAAACTTATGGAGTACTTCATTTAAACCTGGATGAGAGGCTCTAATGGCCTGTGCTTTAATGCTGTGCTGTCCATTTGAAATTTCTGTGATGATGAAAAAACTCTATATCTGCCTACCGTGGGTTATGGTAACCACATGTGGCTATTAAACATTTGAAATGTAACTAGTGCAACTGAGGAATTAATTAATTTCATTAAATTTTTATTAATTCAAGTTTTAATTTAAACAGCCACAAGTGACTAGTAGCTAGATAACTTTAAAAGGTCCTCGTTTTATAGTCCTTCAGCCACACCCTTCCCTGTGCCAGAGGACATCTCCACTTATATAGCTCATGTTCTTGGCTAGAGACCATACTTCAGATCCTCAGAACTCCAGAATTCCCCACTCAGACAGTTTATGCTCACTTCCAGGGCTGTACAGCCTTCTCCCGTGGTCTTCTTTGCCCAGGGAACCCTTGCTGCTGGTGTACACACCCAATGCTAAAGGAGTTCCTGGAGGGTGGCAGTTTGCTGCGAGGGACTGGCCGAGGGACAGCTGGGCGGAAGCAGCGTGACTAGGGCTTAGGCATGCATGCATGAGGCCCCTGTGCTGGAGGACAGGACAGGAAGCTGGGGATAGCGTGGAAGGGTACAGCTATCCCGAAGCATGCCATGCATGCATATTTAGCAATTTAATAATTTTATTTTAAAACATAAATAATAAATAAATTCTTAGTTCATCATAGGCAGCATGATCCAATGACCATTCCTTCATTCAGACACCAAATATTTAGGGAGCACCTTCTGTGTCTCGGGGACTCTTCCGAGCACCAGAGATACAACAATGAAAAAAAAAAAGTTTTCGGCTTTGTGAAAATTAATAAAAGGAAACTTCATTTAGAGTAGAGTTGGGAGGCAGGCAGGGGGCACTCTTACCACCTACCCCTCTTCCACATTGCAGACCCCACAGGAAGAGAGGGTACCTTGCCTGTGGATACTACTTCACTATCCCAGCAGGAGGAAGGAAGATTTTTGCCTACCCTGGTAACCGCCCAGCCAATGGGAGACAGTGACACTTACAGCTCAGCCAATGATAAGCCGCTATACTTAGACCCCCCCCCCAGTCTACGCCCATAGACTTTTTGCTTGTAACAGACAGCCCTGCGCAGCTCCCTAACTCTATAAAAGGAGTTCTGTTGCCCCTCCTTTGTTTGCTGGCCTGGCGTTTGGTCTTGCTGTGGTTTGCAGTCCTTGGGTCGTCTGGCATAAACCCATCTTTTGCTGGTAAAGTAACTGGCAGTTTTATTTTTAAGGCTGACAGTAGTTGGGGATCAGTGGTGGGATGCAGAGAAGACACCCAAGAGATTCGGGGCTAGTGTCTAAGCAGGTGCTGGTACCCACATGCTGATTGGGCGGGCTGCTTCTTTGCAGGCCCGGGGAGTTGAGGGTAAATTTTCCCCCTGATTTTGAGCTCCACATTTTATGTCTAAACTCTCCAGGCTTAATTCTGTACCTGCTTTAATTTTTTTTTTTTTTTTTTTTTTTTTATCTCTGAGAGTACTCATTTGGCCTTTAGTCTGACTCCTTCTCAGAGCTGGTCTGCTCCTACCAGCACTCTGCTGGCCGTTAGTCTGATCCCTTCTGGAACCAGGCTGTTCCTGTACAAACTGTGCTGTTTTGGACGTTTTCTCTTTGTTCTAGAGAAAAACCTAAGTCAAAATGATTTGAGGGTGCCTCTTCCTACTGGAACTCCAGCCTATTTTAGTTTTAAAAAGTATGGCCCCTCCACATGCACACCGATAAAACTAAGTCGACTGATTTAACCAAAAGTAATTGAGAACTTCAGAGGCCATGATGGGGGAATTTTCAATCCCTCCAAACTTGTTTAACTCAAAATTAAATTAGTGGCAGCTTCAAAAAACCTGAATGGAATGCCTATTTTAAATGGTACTTTGAAGCTTCCAGATGTTTTTAGGATTTTACGTTTGCCTTTTTGCAAAAGACTGTTTCTAAATTAACTGAGGCAAACAGTTGAAAGACGTCATCATGGCTTCTGAGGCCTCCTATTCCCCTTCGCCCATCTTATTTGCCTGCAGACACATGGCAGCCACCTTGTGCTCAGGTCTCACCTTTGGTGCCATTTTTTCTATTCCTAATGTATTTTCCCATTTCCTCTGTACTCCCTCCCCACCCCCCACTCATTTCAGTCCTTTTGTCAACTTTCCCTTTTCCTCTGAAACTCCCTCTGCTCCCTCTTCTCTTGAACCTACTAAAACCTACACCCTTAAAGTTAAGTGTCCTGAAGATCTTGATAAAACCCAAGTTTCTTGTGTTCCCTGGACTAAGGCCAAATTGCAAGTCATCATTAAAGAGTCCCCAAAGGGGCTGAGGACCCCCATTAATTTTCTGAAGAATTTAATATAGTTTTTTCAAACTTATCAACTTGGTTTCTCAAATTTATGTCAATTAGTCCACATGCTTATTGGTGAGAACCAGGCCAAACATTGGATGAAATTAGCCCAATAGGAAGATCCTGAAAAGGATTTAGAGAAACAGATGCTTAACTTTTTAAAAACAAAACAAGAAAGATTTATTTATTTGAGAGAGTGGGTGAGTATGGGTGCATTAGTGGATGGAGAGGCAGAGGGAGAAAATCTTTAAGCAGACTCCCCGCTGGATGCAGAGCCTAGGGCAGGGCTCCATCTCATGGCCCATGAGACCAGAGCCAAAACCAAGAATCAGTTGCTTTACCAACTGAGCCACCCAGGTGCCCCTGACCCCTAAATTTTGGTAAGAGGCTAGAAACCTCATTGGAAATCTCCATCAAGCATCACAGTAGCTTTTCTTAAGTCCGTTGATTGGAACAAAATTCGGGCTTGTGCACGAAAACCTGAGAATCTGCTCATGATTATTACATTGAGCTCCAAATGGTCTTTCAAAAAATTCTGGCCTTTCTTTAATATTGAATCCACCTGAGTAGCTTTTAATTCTGTGCTTATTAGTGGACTGAATGAGGAGTTTTCTCTTAATTAAAACGACCAAGATGGAAATAAAATCAAAGACTAGGATGGAATGGGAAACTGCCCATTGCAGACTTAGTTAATATGGAAAACCCGCTTGCTAACATCCTAGATGAGTCACCTCATCTAGAAAGAAGGCTAAAGTTCTCAGTTTTCAACTCCAGCAAGTGAAGGCCCCTGAACAAAACCAAAAACCTGGTTTGGGGCATCAGAACAAAACAAAGAATGCATTAAAAAAAGAAAAAGAAAATTCTCACAAATTTAAGCACCTCAGGCATCATCAACCCTCTAGCCAATTTTTCCAGTGTCCTAATTCCCAATGGCGGGGCTCTGAGGAACTACAGGGGTGGTCCTCCCTCTTAATCAGCTTGGAGAAACCACTCTCCAGATTGGGAATCAATCTCTATCTGTCTGTATTGACACTGGAGCTATACTCGGGTGCTTAGCCCCACTGCTGTAAAGCAGCCCCTGCCTCAGAGTATGAAAACACTTCAGATAGTAGGGGTCTCTAATAAACCTCAACAGGGTCCTGTCTCTGAACCTATCTCCTTTTGTCTACATCCTCTGAGA
The DNA here is from genome assembly GCF_053574225.1 of Canis aureus. Classification (NCBI taxonomy): domain Eukaryota; kingdom Metazoa; phylum Chordata; class Mammalia; order Carnivora; family Canidae; genus Canis; species Canis aureus. The sequence continues at coordinate 20,531,472 of NC_135612.1, forward strand.
GCTAACTCACCGCTTTTCTCCTTAATTACTCCATCACTACTTATTGGGCCAAGATTTTTAAGAAATGTATCATGCCAGAATTTCTTCTGAAAGGGGGAAATAATTCTAGAATTTGACAAGAGAAATCAAAATAGCCATCCAGGAAATTAAATGACTATTTGACATCTTTTATTCGTTCTGTCTCTGATGGCACTGTAGTGCAGTCTGGGGACACTGATCATTTGTTCCTATGGGATCAACTACCATCCTCTTCACAGGCAAAATCCTCAAGTGATAATGGCACCTCCTCTGTGCACCTCCCATCAAGATTCAAATAGATTTCTCAACACTCTTTCCATAATTAATCAATGCCCTATAAGCACAGAAGCCCCTCAGTTCATAATAGAAGATTACAAGGCTCAGGGTCTCATTATCCCCTGCACTAGTCCCTGTAGCAACCCTCTTTGACCTGTGATGAAACCCATTGGCTGAGGATGAAGGTTCGTCCAGGACCTCTGACAATGAATAGCACTGTTATCCTTTGGCACCCTGTTGTTCCTAACCCCCATGTGCTGCTAACATCCATTCCCACTGAAAGCAAATTTTTGACCAAAATTGATCTACGTAGTGCTATTTTAGTGTTCCAGATGGAAAGGCTAGTCAATATCTCTTTGCTTTCACTTGGGAAGAACAGAAATACACCTGGACAGTAAGTCATGCCCAAGGGTTTTACAGAGAGTCTTCTTTTCACAGACTTTAAAACTGGACTTGGGTGATAGAAAGTTTTCTGTAGGTTCTACCTTGTTATAATACATAGATGATTGGCTTCTCTGCTCTTCCCAAACCTCTTCACAAGAAGACATCATCCACCTGTTAAAACTTCTGGCTTTGAAGGAACTTAAAGTCTCCAAAGAAAATTTGCAGTTTGCTCAAGCTCAGGTTAGATATTTAGGTCTTCTGATCTTGAAATAAGGGCTATATTTGGACCCACATGAAATCCCTCATGACTCTTTAAAGCTGACGGATTGCTTTTTGAGTACCCATGACAATTTATAGGAAGCTCTTCTCACCAATGCCCAATTTTCATGGTTTGCTGATGGTTCTTACTTAAAATAGCAAATGTGGTGCTGGGTATGCTATTGCAATTCCCTTTAAAGTCATTGAGGCAGCACCAGGTACTTCAGCCCAACAGACTAAGTTATATGTTCTTACCCAGGCTTATACTTTAGCCAGGGAAAAAGCACAAACACATAGACTGATCATTGGTATTCCTTTTGGATAGCTCATGACTTTGGAATATTATAGAAACAACAAGTTATGAGAATAACTTAAAAAATGGCTCCTACATTCAAAATTTATGATGCTATACTTTTGCCAGCTGCTCTGGTTATTATTAAGCTTTCCGGACCTGACTCCCTGGGGGCCAAAGTAAGCCACCTTGCTGATATTTCCACCAAAAATGTTTCTCACAAGAAGGCCCATAGCCAAACCTCTGTCATGATCCAAGGGATATTCTCCCAAGTTATAAATTTTGGAAAAATTGACAAGAGATAACCAATAATTGGCCCCAGAGAGAGAAACAACATGGAAACCTAATAATTGTTGGCTTGATAAAAACAGAACACTGGTTTGGACCAAATAACAATCTGACTCTACCAGAAATCCTTAAATTTGCACTTCTCATAATTGTACATGCATTAAACTATTGGTCTACTGACAAAATTATAGCATTCATGAACCCATATTGGTGGGAAAAAGTTAATTAGGCCTCAAAAATGCTAATATCACTTGTCCCACCTGTCCAAAGTATAATCCAGGGAAACCTGTTAGTACAAATGGATTTCATACAGTGTCCCCATCTCATGGATATAAATATGTTTTAGTCACGGTTTGTATGTTTTCTCACTGCATCCACACTTCAGTTAGAAAAGATTACCCCTACCGAGGGAACCCTCTTGAACTTCATAGTGATCAGGGAACCCAATATACTGGCCGGATGCTGCAACAAGTATGTGCTGTTTGCTCAGTTTTTGCTACACTTGCACTGTGCATACCATCCTTAATCATCAGGGTTTGTTGCACTCATTAACAGCACTATTAAGATTCAACGGGCAAAATTTGTAGAGAACTTCCAAAAAGTTTGGCTGAAAGCATAGCCTTTGATCCTTCTAAATCTCAGATCTACCCCCTTGAGAACTGAGACTTGTCAATCTTTGAGGTAGTCTCAGGATGTCTAATGTACTTGGATCCTGTCTCTTCTGATCCACAATTAATAAAAGGAGATATACTTCAATATTGTAAAAGCCTAATTGCTACTATTAAAAATAACTGTGATTAGATAAAGCAGTCTTTTCCCAGTGCCCTCTGAGGAGATGATGACCTAAAGCATATGGAGATTTCGTCTATTGGAAAAAACATCTCCAGAAAGACTCTCCAGCCTCTCTGGGAAGCCCTCATCAGGAACTGCTAAACAATCTTTGTGCCACCAAACTCCAGGGAATGGACTCTTGGATTCGCATGAAGCATCTAAAGAAAGCACCAAACCCTGACTAGACCTGCACACCATCTGGTGACCTGAAAATAAGATCTGGAATTGAAGCAGATGACATCTGATGAGACAGCTTTTCCAAGATGTTCAGACTGGGTATGTATCTCTTTTTCTCACTGATGTTTCTTCTCTCTTTTCAGTGGAAAAACCATGTCTTTGTACTTCCCAAGCCCTTGTGAAAAGGGGAAACCTCTTCTTTTGATTATGGCCTTTCAGAAACAGCCTCATTGTGATCCTGGGACAAGGTAATTTTCACTTGTTTTTCTGAAGGTTTAGATGGTTCAGAATTCACGAAAGTCTTCTTTCATCTGAACTATTAACTGACTTTGGATTCTTCTCCACATTCATGGTCTCTGAATTTGTAATACAAGCTGTATTATCAATAACACATTTGGTTTCAAAGAGTTCTTTGAGATAATACTGTATTAAAACATCTTTGAGATTTTGCTGTTTTGCAAAAAGTTCATCAACTATTGCTTCTTTATACCTAAACTGTGTCTTCCCAAAAGAACTTGGTTAATTCTTTCAGTGAGCACCTGCCTGCTTTTATGGTTGCTTTAAGTGGAGACTTCAGTAAACATACATGACTCTGGGTTTGACTTTATAAGAAGAACCTTTCTTCCCTAAGTTGAAATAAGTGCCAATAAATATTTCAGTTGGCTACTTTCAGCCCTAGAGCCCTGATTTAGAACCATCATACACACCTTGGAATTGTAACATTCCTTGTTTTGTATAATTATTTTAAGTTTTGTATTTTGTTAACTATTGAACTTTAAAAAAAAAAAAAAGTGATGTACCCAGTAAAGTAATGCTGGCTCAGTGCTTTGAGATGATCTCCAACACTTATGATCTTGGGAAAGTATGAGTTTTAGATTAGAGTCCTTGAAAGAAAAAAAAAAAATAGAGTCCTTGAAAGATTCTCCCTCCTAACCTTCCTTGTTACTCAAATGTGGCCTTCACTGGTTTCCAACCACTATGTCCTCTCCCTCTGATGTAGGACATGATAACTACAAAAGGTCCCTCTTGTTACTGAGGGACAAGCCACTAAATATATATATATATATAGTTTATATATATATATATATATATAAACCTGGCTATTGATTAGTGATGCTTTCAAAGAAAGATCTTAGTCAAAAGGGGGATATGTGAAAATTAATAAAAGGGAGCCTCATTTAGAGTGGAGTTGAGAGGCAGGCAGAGGGGGTTTTCATGGGCTCAATAAGAAGAGAGGAACCTTTCCTGTGACTACTACTTTACTATCCTGGCAGAAGGAAGGAAGATCTCTCCTATTCTGGCAACAACCCAGCCAATGAGAGACACTTACAGCTCAGCTAATGAGAAGCCATATACTTAGACCCCCCCCCCAGTTTATTCCAATAGACTTTTTGCTTTTAACAGCCCTGCCCAATTTCCCCTTTCCTCTATAAGAGTGCTCTTCTCCTTTGTTCTCTGGACTTTCCTATGGCTTTGCTGTAGTTTGCTTGTCCTGGACTGTAGTTCTCTGCTATTCTCAACTAAACGCCATCTTTTCCTGGCAAAACAGCTGGCAGTTTTGTTTTCAATGTTAACAACCTTCATGGGGCTTATAGTCTTTGAAGAAGACAAAAAAGCAAATAAACAAAATAAATGTGTGTGTATTTGTGTGTGTAAGAAAATTAAGGCATCCTGAAAAGAGAGTGGCAGAGGTTGTCCAAAGAACATCTTCCTGAAGAAATTACTTTTGAAGAAAGATATAAATGAAAAGAAGCAATAAAATATCTGGTGAAAGACTTTTCCAAACAAGGGATCAGCAAGTGCAGAGGCCCTCAGGACATCCTGTCATGTGCCACGAAGAGCAAGGAGTTCATTCTGCTTAGAGTGCAATAGAGTCTATTAAAATGAAGTAGGGGAGGCAGCTAAAGTTCACATCACGTAAGGTTGTACAGGCTGTACTAAGGACTTGGGATTTATTCTAGGTTTGATTGGAAGGCATTGAAGATTGCAATCAGGGTTATTATGATATTTGCATTTAAAAAAATCGCTCTGAAAAAAATCACTCTGGTTGCTTTTTTGGAAAATTAGCGGTAGGGGTGCAAGAATGGAAGTAGGGAGACTGTTTCAGTGGCTCCCACAGTAATTCAGGTGGAAAATGTAGGGACTTTGATTTGGGCTGTCAACAGTGATGTCTCAGTGGCAATGCATAAGTTTAAAAGGACACAATGAACCTCTTTCAATCCTGTCAGTATGGCTTTGCAGCTGCATGTGTGACCTCATTTGGAAATAATGTCAAAAGTCTAAATTTGACATCTTTGTGACTGTGAGTCCAGAGTCGAACGACCTTCTACTTACCCCCTTGATGACCCTGGAACTGCCAATATTAGCCTTGTGAAAGTGGTCTTACCTCTGTCTGCATACCAGGACGGTTTTGTGGATGTCAGTGGAGCCTGGACTCACTGCATTACAACACTCAGTGAGTCTACTCGCAGCACTTCTGTTTCCAGTGCAAAGGCCCTGCCAATCTCTCTTGGTGATGACATGAATCTCTTTTCACAGACATGGCTACAAATTGCCCTCAGGAACTTTTCATGCCTTCCTGAGCCATTGCTTTTTCCTCTGCCCATGCTTTCAGATCAAGTAGGAAGCTGTGGTCATGCTTTGTGGAGGAAGGGCAGAATTAAACTACCCCAGACCCATATTTTCCCACTGCATAGTCTGTCTTCTCCAAACAGCGAATTTGAAGTAGCTTAGAGAGAAGCTAAAAGATTTTTCCCTCAGTCTTTTCAAGATCTCCCATAAAAAACAAGTAAACCTTAAAAGAAAGGAAAAGAGCAGTTTTCTATATACATTTCTATGCCTTCTCTAAAGGTTTTGTTATATTAATTTTTTGTATTTTTTGAGTCACTTGCTGTGATGTGGAATTTTTTTCCCTTCTCTTTCCTCCAAGGACATAATATTATTGCAGGCTTTCTACTAAAAGATAAAATTACTGCCACAAGTAGTGCGAAGTCACAGAGAGATCATATTCCAGATGGAATAGTTTCTGAACAAAGAGGATGCTTTTTAAAGATTCTACTAAATGTGACTTTTCAAGGGCCAGTGTAGGCAGTCTAGACGCTAAAATTACCCAGCCCATCTATGGATGGGAGGGGCTGTGGCTCTCTGGGAAGACCTCCAGCTACACACGGGGCAGTCTGCTGACAGCTGGAAAGAGCTTACTCTGAGGAACATTAGTTTCCTCTCCTGTCCTATCACCTTGATTCTCAGTGACTTTCATATATGAAATATTATATGGAAAATAAAAAGTGTTCTATTTATCTTGCAGCTTCAGTGTTTCAAAGTATTCTCACATTTATTGCAACAAAGCATCTATGAAAGCATCTTGTAAATTGTAAAGCACTATGCAAATGGGAGTTTTTAGAATTGTTACTCCCTCATTTTTTCATAAAATGCTGGGAAGGGCAGGTGTTAATACAACTCCTATCCTATGAGGAGGGAATTGGGATGAGATCAGAAGATGTTAGCTCTATGTCCTATGAGTAAATGATTTGGGGATTACAGAGAGCCAGTTAAACTTTCTTTGTATCAACTCTCCTCTAACCATAAACCAGGTTTGATGATAGGTCTAATTAGGAATAGAAGGATGAGGAAAATTACATGATCCAATTGCATGGATACAGAAAATACATTGTAGGGGAAAAAAAAGGTGGTAGGAGCACCAGTTTGTAGGTGGTTGCAGCAGATTAGGAGAGAGAAAATAGTGGGCCAACAGAGGTTGGTCTACGTTGGGTTGTAGAGAAATGGCGATGTTGCAGAGACATTTTGAAGCTGGAATTCATAGTTCTTGTGATGGATGCCAAGAGGGACGGGAGAAGACTAAAAGAAGTTGCTGGTTGTGATCATGATATCATGTCCTAAGATGCAAAACAGAGGAAGGACGGGTTTAGGGAAAGAAGATAGTAAATTGCATTTTGAACATGTTGGGTTTTGGGTGTCAGAGGGACATATAAGAGGAGTCAAGTGAATAGTGGACATGGATATATGAGTCTGACATACAGGTCAAACAGATCTTGGAGAAATAGGAGTTTGGGAATTAGCATATTAATGTTAGGTGGAGATTATGTTACTAAATTGTGTGAAGCAGGGGGGTATGTCTATTAATCCATTTTAATAATGCATAAAATGTTTTTGTATGTTTCTGTATTCATCCTGAAGAGTGAGTGCATAGCTTATTTTCACATTCTTAAATGCATGAGGGACAAACAATCAAAAACAATTGTGAAGAGGACCTGGGAACAAAAACACTGAAACAGACACATTTTGAAGAAATAGTCTTCAAAGGATATTTTGAAGGAGTGGCCAAACAGGGGAAAGAAAAACTAGAATCCTGTTAAGTCAAGAGGTGGCAGGGTTTCAAAGAATATGGGTGCTGCCAGTGATGTCAAATAGTGCCAAAAGCTCAAATAAAAGGAGGATGGAAGGGGTCCCCTGGGCTTATCTTCAAGGTACGTTGTCAAGAGAAATTTGTAATGAACTGGTCGGAGCAGAAACCTTTGTGTTGAAAGATGAATAAGAAGTGAGAAAGGGGAAGATCCCTGGGTGGCTCAGCGGTTTGGCACCTGCCTTTGGCCCAGGGCGGATCCTAGACTCCTGGGATCGAGTCCTGAGTTGGGCTCCCGGCATGGAGCCTGCTTCTCCCTCTGCCTGTGTCTCTGCTTCTCTCTCTCTCTCTGTGTCTATCATGAATAAATAAAATAAATAAATCTTTAAAAAAAAAAAGTAAGAAAGGGGACCCTCACATTCTTTTTTTTTCTTTTTTAATTTTTATTTATTTATGATAGTAAATAGTAAATCCCGGGTCTCCAGGATCGTGCCCTGGGCCAAAGGCAGGCGCCAAACCGCTGCGCCACCCAGGGATCCCGGGACCCTCACATTCTAACAGAAGCCTATAGCTTAGCTAATTCCAAAATTAATAACCAGGATTCATTTGGTATTTTTTAAAATGAGTGAATCAAGTTTCAACCTTTCTTGTATTCATTCTCCTTTCATTTTTCTTAGAAATCCTGCTTATTTCCCCCTTATTTTTTAGTGACATTGTTTCTTCTGTAAAAGAAAAATCAGAGGTAAAAAATCTGCAAGTAAAACCTTGTCCTTAAAGCCTACATAGAAACCCAAAGCAGCAGAATTTACATTAGACCCTAAAACATAAACTTTACAGATATGTGTTTTCATAGCTACCAGCTAGCACTCAAGTGACAGTTGAACTGAATTCAGTTCTATTGAAGGAATCAACTGGCTGGACAATGGCAAGAAACCTTGTAACTTCAGAGACTTTCCAGTTTCCTGGCCAGAGTCCAGACTATCTAAATCATTCTAAAACCAGCCATTATAATTACTGACTAGATGGTTTGAAGAGATCATCCTGGTAAACTAAAGAATCCGTTGTTTAAAGTTTTATTTTTCAGAGGATTGCTTTGGCATCATAAAGGCAAAACATTGTTAAAGATGGCTTCTTAAAAAATAAAACTATTCAATAAAAGGATGAGGACTATGCTGAAAATGTGATTGTTTTCCTTGATAACACACAGCTTTAAGACACTTTTCCCATGAATGCTATTATGGCAGAATTGAAAAGTCTTTCCTCTCTCCCTACACATATTACATTATAGTTCATGAAATACTTTGGTGTTCTTACTCTTTTATGTGTCTGTGTCCCTCCACTCTGTCGTTAGCCTCTTGGGATCAGGGGCTGTATCCTATTCCTCTTTATATCCCCAATCACTAGCAAATAATTGGGATTTAATAAATGCATTGACTGAATGAATGATTTTTTATTATCTACCCAAATATATCTATTAGTCTCATTTTGAATTTCCATTTATACAATAAGGATTGGAATTTTTCTGTTGTCTTATAGAGATGACTATTTTCCCCACAATGCATTTGGAATATTATTAATAAGACAATGGAAAAGAAAATGTCACAATTCATTTGAAATGCAAAGAGCAAATAAACAGCAGTTAAATAACAGACATTAAATGTTGCACATATGTCAAGTAATAACAAGAATGCTTTTCCCGGAATTTGAAACATTGATGAGTGAGATTGTTGTGGCATTAGAGATTTTTTTAGGCTAAAAAGGAGCCTGATGCAAATTAATATTCTATGCATTAGAAGAAGAAAGAGAGCAATGAATTGGTCGAATCAGTTCTACTGACAGAAGACTCCACAACTTCAAAGCTTGCTATTTGACACTTATGAGAGCTTGGAAAGCCTTTGGCTGGGAGAGGGAACAGGACAGTTTTCTTTGGTTGCAATGGTTATACTTTTTCATTGCTTCCCACCTCCTTAGGGATCACAGTGGACCCTCTCCGGAAGGACTTACTATATGCCAAAACAACACATAATTCAACAAAGAACAGCACACATATACACCATTGGGTAAATTCATTGAATTGGACATTTATTTGTCCAAGTCAGTCTTCAGTCATAGTGAAAGGGGTGATGAGAATTTTCAGAGTGATTCCAATATAATTAACAATGATGTGTGGAAGAATGAAACCTCATTTATCCTTTCTAAAAATTTTTAATATGGCAAGATGTATTTCATTTAACGTATAGCATTAAAACATGAAATTTGATAATATACATCCCAATATTCTTGTGTCATTAAAAAAATAAAAATATGGGAGGATAGTCTTTAGCATGATTTTGTAGTTATATACAAAAGTTACATAAGTTATATATATCTCTCCAATACTTAAGAGACTCTACTAAAGTGTCACTAAAAGTGGTTATTCCGTTATGTCATCATATATCTATTGGGTGCCATGCCCTAATATCACTCCTCCAGTGATAATAAGCCAAGCGGAAATTTTAAAGATATAAAGTGCAGGGCACCTGGGTGGCTCAGCGATTGAGCGTCTGCCTTTGGCTCAGGTCATGATCCCGGGGTCCTGGGATCGAGTCCCTGCAGGGAGCCTGCTTCTCCTTCTGCCTATGCCTCTGCCTCTCTCTGTGTGTCTCTCATGAATAAATAAAAAAATCTTTTAAAAAAAGATATAAAGTGCATTTTTTAAAAAATAGAAAACCGTGCAAATATTTATCTGCTTAGTGGAATTCTGGGTGAACTTTTCTATCTATAACATCTGCCAAGAAATCTTACAAGAAGTTTGCTTATGGAATTTCTAACCCTTGTTTTTAGATGATGTACTGTGATGTCAGTAATATTTGTAGCTACCATGTGAACAGCTTTTCCCTCAGAGATTCTTAAGTCAGAATCTGAGACTGAGGAGGTTTTTTCTCCTGATCATTTAAGCACATCAGAATAAAGTTGCTGTGATGAATTTTCCATCCTTAAAATAAATGTGCTTGGAAAAGAGCTACCTCAAGGAAATGGCTTTCTGCATCTACTTCTACTTTCAGAACAAAATGATTAGACTCCCTCTTGATCCTCCCCACCCCAAAAAAAGAGAAAATGAGATCAGATTGAGTGCAATTTAAAAATTGAAGATTTAACTGCAAGGTTTTATTTGATCTCATTTATCTTTCCATATTTATATACCTAGCTCTGACCTCACCTAACCTCTAGACTCAAAGGCCAACTGCCTGCTTGCTGTCTCCACTAGAAGTCGATAGGCATCTCACACTTAGCATGTCCAAAGCTAGTGCTTGGTTCCTGCCCCTTCCAGCAATTTCCTTTCCCATGGCCATCTTTCTTATAGCAAAATGTACCACTATCCACCCACCCAGCAACCCAGGCAAAAAAAACTAGGAATCATCCCTCACATGATCCCTTTACATGCAATCAGTTCTTCAGAAGTCTTATTAGTGTTGCCTTCAAAACATATTCTGAATAGGTCCGCTCATCAGCACCTCCACAGCTACCACTTCAGTCCAAACTATCATCATCTCTGTAGGAGGCAAAGACCTCCTACAACTGATCTCCTTCCTTCCATATTCACTGCTTTATAGTCTATTTTCTACTCAGTAAATAATCTTTGAAAATCTAAATTGGAGTCTACATTCACTAATTTAAACCTTCTCATGGCTTCCCACTGCCACCTCCTTCCATAGTCTGCAATGCTCTTATGTGATGTAGATATTGCTGGCCTCCCCAACCTCAGTTCATTCCACGTTTCTCTTTCATGATGTTTGCATAAGAGGACCCACTGTGAACACACTAAGCTCACACCTTCTTACGGCAGTTGCATCCCCTCTAGTGTTCCAGATCTTCACATTTGGCTGTTATTTTTTGAGGGGGTGCTGGTTTGGGGGGGGGGTCAACTCAAATGTGCCCTCCTCAGATGTCTTCTGTGACCATTACCCTATTAGGTTTTTTTCATAGCTTGTCACAATCTGATATTTTCTTTTTTAGTTTATTGTCCAACTCTCCCAAGTAAACAAATATCCTCCCTGAAAACAGGCATTTGATCTGCTATGTCAACCACAGTATCCGTAGCAGCTGCAACAATGTTGGTCCATATGTAACACTTGTTCATATTTGCTGAATGTAAAAATACATGAATGAAGCCCCAGAAGTTTTAGTAAGTATATTTAGAAATTTAGCAATCAATAAAACTACTAAAAGTAACAGCAGGCTGAGCTTTTTTTTTTTTTTTTGCAATAATTAATTATTAATGTGTCAACTGCAAAGGGCCTAATAAATTCAGGTGATCGTATTTCTGTGGTCAAAATATATTGTACTAGCTCTGGGAACTAGATCCCTGAAGAATCATAATACACAAAATCAAGTTTTTTGAGGTTGTAGGTTGACATAAACTCTTAAGAAAAACAAACAAACCTGGAGATGGGTTAAGAGAGGCTGACGAGGGAGCAAATATATACAGTGAATGGAATGAGCCCTGTTCAAAGTTCTGATGGTGAAGGATAACTGGAAGTGGAAATTTAGCAAGTGAGAAGAGCAGTGCTTAAGAAACTCTCTACCTTGATTCACCTGAAGTGAGTTAAGATCATAGTAAAGGTTTATGGGTGAGGTTAAGAATTAACTTGTATAGTAATGTTTTGTAAATACAGTAAACATTAGGAAGAGTTTCCTTTTTAAAGGGATCTCTTACCTTTTATCATAAGAGGTAACTCATAGAAGCAAGAAGGGGGGCGAGGTACGGAAAATAGAGTCTCCAAAAGCAAAGTGTATAAATTTACAAAAGGAAAGGCGAGATCCTGACAAGGTCCAAAAAATATAAAACAGTGGATGATGACCTGTACTCATAAGAGTTGATACCAAATTTAGAGTTAAAGACACACTCAAGCAATCCTAATTATCCGTGGCAACATGACAAGTGTTAACCCTGGGATGCTTCTCCTCATCACCCAGCAGTCAGAATTCAATGTGTGAATTTGGAATAGAAACTCATTTCGCTCTCACACAACATAATTATGAGGTAAATTTTCTGGAAAAACAATGCATGTAATAGATTCCAAAGTCAAGTGGAAGTGATTTTTAAATTATTTGCTATTTTGGGTTATTCAAAATAACCAAACATTGATTTTATAGCTATATCATCACATATTTGAAATGAATGAAAGAATAAATGAATTTATATACAGTGAAACATTAGATTGGGGTGGTAATTGGCTGCAAATAGAAAAGTAGGGCAGTTCGATATGTAAGCTCTCAGTTCTAACACATCTTTATGTTTTAAAATTTATAAATGTTATCTATATAACATAATACACACATATATAAAATCTAATGGATTTCAAGCTAGAATGCACCTGACAAATTATCTAGTCAAATTATCATTATAGGCAGAAATACTCAGTTTTACCATTAAACATGTACTCAAACATGTGATCAAAATTTTTGTGTAAAGTGTGACTAAGGAACTTTAACCGAGAAAGACTGTTGGTTTCGCTCAAGGTCGCACTATTGGTTTGGGTGGAACAGGCGTGGCTCTTGACTCCTAGGGTATTAGTCTCCTAGGAAGAGTACATAGCCATGTCCATTAGTGGATAACTCAAAGCAGCTTAGTTAGAACTATTTAAATAGATGATTTCTCTATCCAGTGATTATCTTTACTATTTTAATTACTTTTTCATGGTCTCCTAAAAGCAACTGTTAGGAAAGAAAGCAAGAAGTTTGGGTTATTTTTCTCAATGCTTTACTTACAATGATTTAATAAAAATCCTAGGATTTGAAGGGAGTAGGCTTCAATTCCAAACCTATCTTTATTCTTTGGCCCACATATCTACAGAGAACTTGTATACTTAACAAAATTATACTATAAGTTCAGCATCCTTAAATTAAATTTCTGTGTTTAAAATATGCTGTAAGAATTTGTCAATTTTTCATTTTTTTTTTACCAAAGTGTGTGTCTTTATTTCTTTTAGGAACTCTGGAACACAGAATCGACTGTTGACACCTGATTTCTATTTGGCAGATGACCAGATAGAATCAGCATTAACAACGTGCAGAAAATGCCAAACGCGGAGGAAATGACAAATGTGCCAGATGATTTAATATCGAGCTAAGATAAAGGTTAACAGAAACTCTCTTTTCCTCTTAGTTTGCTAAATAAGTCAAAAATGCTTTTGCCTTTGCAAAATACTTTAAAAAGCATAGCTTTAAAATGAAGATAGTGCTTTTTTATATATATGATATAAAAGCACTATTATACACCTAATAGTCATAAAGCAGTTATGCTCAGTATAAGTTTAATGGTAAAAGGAGATATTTAAGCCCAACATTTGGGGGGAAAAGTAAATAATGAGAGTCAGATAATGAACTTCTTCCCCTAGCTTGAGCAATCAAAATCAAACCTGAGAATGTTTTAGATATGGGCCCCTAACCAGTCTTCCTTGCTCTTACTTGTCATGAAAGGGGCCTGGTGGCAGAAGACAGATGGGTTTAACTACAACATCATGCTCGCTGGCAAAGCATACTGCTATGGCCTCTACAGTCATGTTATCTTTTGCTCTTTAATGAGAATATTTTAATAATTTTCTTTTAATTTCAAAAATAAGAAAGAGCCAATGCAGGTAACTTAAATGCAGAAAGGTACAAAGGAAGAATGAAAATTTTAAAAACAAAAATCATCACCAATATGACCACTCAAATATAATCTCTGTTAAGATCTTGGTATATCTTGACCACATATTCTGTTTTTAGTTTTTTTATCATATATATATGTATATGTGTGCTTGTGTGTATATGTATATATACACATATATTATATATGCTGGTTTTACTTTTCTTATCAGTGATAGCCAAGTTCTCACTTCAATAAATATCCTTTGACAACATCCTTTAAGTGCCTGCATGCTATTCCATTATATGAATCTATTATAACTTAAGTAGTCTCCAATAATTAGAGATCTAGACTTTTATTTTTTGATCTTATTGATAATATTAGCACATTAATTTTTATTCTTTGGTATTCTAACTTTTTTTTCAAATAGGTATGCCATGTAAAGGAAGGATAAGGAAATATCTATCCTATTTTTATGAATAAAAACAATCATTAGAATAAGGGTTATAGAAATTACAAAAAATGTCTTTTGACAGTTCAGCATAGCTTGATATAATATTGAATTAATCATTAAATTAGGTCTGGTTTACTAAAGGAAACTGATACATATTTTTTTTAGGCTCTGAGTTATGGTTATACCATATAATCATTATATTAGAAGAAGCAGTACATTTTTGCAAAGGTTTTTATTATCAGGGATCACTGTAAAGTTTGTACAGAATCTTCATTAGTAATTTATTAAATACAGAAACACTGTGGTTCGGCTTTGAATTAAAGTTAAATTTGTAAAAATGATAAATCCATATATCTCTTAGAAGGAACCAACGGGTACTATATCTTGAAGCAATTCTTGTCTTAAACTGTATATTTTTACATATGCTACTGCAGTGTTTACTAAAAATGAAGCCTTTGGGAAACTTTGTCCAGGAAAAGGAATAGAGACTGGTCACTTACAACACCTGTAAACGATAACTTAACATAATGATGTGGGAGAGCTATATTTCAAATGTGAATTTAAGGAATAAGGATCAAACCCAAGTAAATACATTTTCTGAGATAGAGTGACATGGTGAACTGATTTTAACCATGGAACAACTGAATTTGTTAACAAACAAGATCTTTTCTAATGAGTTTATTTTATGTAAAACTATGTCCTGAGCTTTTCTTATCCCCCCAAAAACAAAGCTTCTCACTTTACTATCCAGTTTTCATGGACATTAAACTATATGAACTAAACACATGCACACAGGCAAAGAATTTCTGCAAATCCTGTAAAACCTTTTTTTACTACCTTGATGACTTCCACTGAGGTCAGTTTATAAACTAAACATTATGAGTGGGGTTGTTCCCATATTAGAGTTATGAAATAGGCTAATAATTTCATATTAGATGCTATTGCTCTTCCAGGCAGGTATATTTCATAGCCAATAACACAAAATCAAGAAACGCATCCTTACCAAGAACACATTTTGTTGCTATCTTTAAAGAAAAGAAATATTATTTCTTTTCCCTGGAATTAATTTCTTGACTCACAGCTGTAGTAACTTCCATTTTTCCTTCCCCAAACCTAATACAAATTCCACACATATTATGAATCAAAGCATAAGCCTTTTGAAAAATCTATATAAACCAGCTGTTTACAAATTTTCTTTTTTTGTTGCAGCTATTGGTTAGCTGCAAGTGGGTTTTTGCATAGATCCAGAAATGCAAAGAAGATTCTCTATAGCCACTTCCAGCACACTGTGTGATACAGTATTTTAAAAAGGTGCTTGTTTTCAGATCAGATTCCTTAAAGTAGACGCACATTACAATAATCTGATAATAAATGCCCAAATAAAGCTGTATATTGTCACATCTTTGAACACTTTGTATACATTATAAAAATCATACAAATACTTTGTGCATTTTGAGATTAACATGACCAATGGATAATGATGTCAGCAGCACTGCAATATTAAAAATATGAAAAAAGACTCCTGTTGCATTTGTTTACTCTCAATATGGAGATACAGTGCTAGCATCAATTTAAAAATTCTATATTCTTTGCTATCAGAATACATCTCCATAAACAACCACTGTTTAAGACACTAAAACATCAGATCAGCATATATATGCATATATAAACTTATATATACATCATGATAAAGTTATTAAACTCATTGATTTTACAAAAAATTTTAAATTACAGTAATTTCTTAGATCATATGCATGGTAAATTTTTCCCCAGCCTCTTCTCAATCTTTATGCTCTAATCTAAGTAGACTTGCATGTGATGCACAGTAAAATATTAGCTATAAAATCTAAAACAATTCTTATACCTTGATAGTACTGTTGTTTAACACAAAAGTAATGCATTCTTTCTTCTCTGTTCCCACAAAACTATGAAACTCTGCTAACCCTCTTAGTACATCTGCAGGAAGCACTGTTGGTAATTTAAAAAAATTTTTTATTTATTTACTTATGAGAGACAGAGAGAGAAAGAGAGAGAGGCAGAGACACAGGCAGGGGGAGAAGCAGGCTCCATTCAGGGAGCCTGATGCGGGACTCGATCCCGGAACTCCAGGAATACGTCCTGGGCGAGAGGCAGGCGCTAAACTGCTGAGCCACCCAGGGATCCCCTTTTAGCAAGAAGCATTCCAAAACCATAATGACGTAATTGAGGGGATTTTGTATGAAAAAAGTAAGAAACTTAATTTCTCCAAAGCAACTCTTTTGGATTCTCATTAAACCAAAGATTACATCAGTATGGAAATGAATGAATGTGTGAATGACAATAGCAGCCATGTGGTTTATAACGACCAATCTGGAGTTAGATAAGCTGAATATGAGCTCTGGGTGGAGAAGAGGGTAAAAGGAATTTATGGCTATTGACTGTCCATGCTCTTCTGTATCCTAGGTGTTTGTACATCCCATTTCGGTTCATCCTCATGTCTCTATAAGGCAGATATCATGTGTTCCATTTGACAGTTGTGCAAAAAGAAGCTCAGTGGTTTGATGCAACTCCTTCCCAATGGCACTGCTCAGATGGAAAACAGAATTTACAGGCAAGATCCATCTTTGGTCCATTATACCACTCATTCTCTGACTCTAACACTTGAACTTTTTTGCGTATTAGTTTCCTCATGTGTGGAAGACGAATAAGGTACTGCATTACCGGTCTCCCAAGGTGTTTTAAGAATCAAATGCAATGTGAAACAACTTTGAAAACTATGTGGAATGCTTGAAACATAAGACTTAACGGAAAAAACAGCTAGGTTTAGTTAGCCATAAAAGCCACAACTCACATTCCACCACGGTTCCTTGTTTTCTATTCTTCCCATTTGTTCTTCTAACCCCCTCTACCTTCATTCATTTCATCCCCCACCAGTGAAAATCTTTCCTTCTGGCAGTTTAAAGTTGCCCAATTTAAAAGCACTGAACTGAGATGCTAGAAGGTACTCTTTTCCCTTGATTAGCCTTCATTATCTTCTGGCTATTGAATTAAGGGCTGTATTCAACATCCGGAAGCCACCACAGTCCTTGGCAGTAGCCCCCTTTCTCCCTCTTCAAAGCCAGCACGTTGAGTGCTTCCTATGTCACCTTTCTCCACTGCCACTTTTAGGGATTTGCAAGATAAGTTTGGCTCTAGGAATATCTTCCCATCTCAAACCTTCATCACATCTGCAAAATCTCTTTTACCATCTAAGATAAAATAGTCACAATTTTCAGTGTCTAGAGCACTGGACCTCTTTGGGGGGCCATTATTCAGCCTATGCCACAGTTCCTAAGGATATCATTCAAGCCAGAGAATCAGTTATACCAAAGGCCAGCTCTGTTCCTGAACTTTCCAACTATTGAGAGGCTAAATCCCATTTTTTTTATCAATCCAGCCTGAGTCAGGTATTTTGTCACTTGCAACTTAGAAAGCCCTAACCAATACACAATTTGACTGAAACTCAGGCTTTTTTTGCTGTGTGTATTTAGATCCCAAAGAGCGACTATTTCAAAGCATACTCCTTGGGAATGTTGATTTTTTTTCCAACTCCCTCATTTTGTAGACGAAACCAAGACCCCAAAGAAGAAAACCAATTTTCTCAAGATTCCAGTGAATTTCCAAATTCCAGACTCTGACATATACTATGTTTGTATATGAGAAAATTTTTGCCTTCATCATGGATGTCTAGCTTCCCCGGCAATGGCCAGCCACCTCCATAGCTCCTTTGGTGAAGACTTGCCCAGTCCCTCTCTGTGCCCCAACAGACTGCTATTTGGATTTTATTTCCATTTGCAACTTCTGCAACTTTCTGCTTTTCTCTCTAGCTAGAGAAAGTCAGTTGACTACTTGACTGTTGCACTGCTTATTTATTCATTCATTTGTTCTTTTTTTAAACACAATCACTTAGCTGGCAGTATAAACTAAATTGCTATCTCATATTTGTTAGACATTAATTAAATCTCCATATGTTATTAGTCTTCTCTTTTTAAAGAAATGATGGAGGGGCACCTGGGAGGTTCAGTCAGTTAAGCATCCAACTCTTGATTTTGGCTCAGGTCATGATCTCAGGTTGTGAGATCGAGCCCTGCATCAACAGGGGTTCTGCTTGAGAGTCTCCTTCTCCTTCTGCCCCTTACCCTGCTCTCTCTCTCTCTCTAAAAAGAAATAAATAAATCTTTTTAAAAAAGGAAATGTTAGAAATCTTTAATAACAATATTATTATCTTCCTGTAGACAAATGTCTGGTACTGAGTTAGTTCCTGATGACCTGTGCCAAGGTGACCTCGTTCTGTTCCTAGAGAGGAAATGTCACTGTTTGCCTGGCAAGGATATGAGAATGCATAATGGAAAAGTATTTCTAATTTTTGGAACTGAGAACGGCTTAGCTTCACAGCCACTCATGACTTGCTCAAGAGGTGTCTGTGATATTTGATTCTGTTCCCAGATATCAGCAATGGACGAAAAAAATGAACTAATATATTAGCATCAAATAAGGAATTTTCAGTTAAATTCTATATAAAATATAGCATCTACAAATTTCGCTTTATACATTTTGTTTATTTTTTTTTTAAGGATAGAAACGAGTGTGTGCTACTTGCTGTTTTTCTCTCTTCTGAACCTCTTCTTTCTTCCTCATACTGCCAACCTGAAGTGTATCCTGATACAGGGCTCCCTCCAGGTCTGGCAAGCTCAGAATCCCAAAGCCTCCTTATCATGCTCTCCAGGGACTGGTGAAGGCTATTTCACCGTCAGGTTTGTGGGGACGAGAAGGTCCCATGATGAATGGAAAAGGAAAAGTTGCTCCCTTCAGATCTCTCCAACAAATTGCTGTGCTTTCCATACCCAGGCCAGAATCCACTATCAGATTTCTTCCCTCATCTACCCAGTGCTACTGCCTCAGTTCCGAAAACCAGTTTTTTTACTTTGATATGGAGATGACCTGTACAAGTTATTACTGATTTCTGAGACTTCACTTTTCCCACTGCTGCTAAATTAAAAAAGAAAAAAAGGTGTTATTTCCGTCTGTTTTCATTTTTAGTAGAGATGAAATTGTGTGTGTCTGTGTATCTATCTTTCTATCATCTATCTATCATCTAATCTATTATCTATTTTCTTGTGGTTAATAAGAGATGAAATCTACAATCAAACTACTTAAGTTGAAATTCTTATCCCCTTACCCGCTAACTACATGATTCTAGGGAGGTTATTCAGCTTCTGTATTCCTCAGTTATGTCAGCTGTAAAATGAAAATAATGCCTTCCACCTCAGTTGTTGTGAGGCTAACATAAGATAATAGGCACAGGGTGCTTGGACCAGCATCTAATCCTCAGTAGTGCTCAAGAAGTGGTGGGAGTTATTGTTGTTGTTGTTATTTAAGAAGTAAGTTTTGTATCTATTGTGAACCAAGGATGCAGATACACTCTAGAAAGTAGCAAAGAGATTTAACAGTAGGGAATAAAAGTAGATATATGGAGGTCACCAGGAAGAAAACAAAAGAAAGAATCTTAAGACCACTAATTTTAAGGCACCTGGATGGCTCAGTTGGTTAAGCATCTGCCTTCAGCTCAGGTCATGATATTTTTTTCAATCTTGGAATTGAGCATCACTTCATCAGGCTCCCTGCTCAGTGACAAGTCTGCTTCTCCCTCTGCTTCTCCTGCTTGTGCACCCTCTCTCTCAAATAAATAAATAAATAAAATCTTAAAAAATTTTTTTTCAAAAAGACCACTAATTTTTTTCTCTAAACCACAAGAAGCTGTAGCACATCCTTCCAATAAACCTCCCCATCTTTGGGCTTTCCCACACAAGAGGGATTAGATTCTGTAGATGCAGAATGGTAAATTGAGGAATTCTCTGGTTAAGAGGGCTTCCAAGGACTAATTTGGTTGCCTCACTACTATATTTAACATTGTTTCTATAGGATATCCATTCCAGATTACAAACAAACCAAACTAAAAAAGAACTTTGAAATGAGTCCCATCAGTCAACTAGGATACTATTGGAAAGCCAATAGAGTGCGTTTTTGTTTGAGGAGGAGAACGGAATGTAGGTGCCACTTAGATGGTTATGGTCTTGTCACCATCATGATAGATGTTTTCTGGTGCCTTTAAAAAAAAAAAAGATTATGGTCAACTAATATTCGATAAAGGAGGAAAGACTATCCATTGGAAGAAAGACAGTCTCTTCAATAAATGGTGCTGGGAAAATTGGACATCCACATGCAGAAGAATGAAACTAGACCACTCTCTTTCACCATATACAAAGATAAACTCAAAATGGATGAAAGATCTAAATGTGAGACAAGATTCCCTCAAAATACTAGAGGAGAACACAGACAACACCCTTTTTGAACTCGGCCACAGTAACTTCTTGCAAGATACATCCACGAAGGCAAAAGAAACAAAAGCAAAAATGAACTATTGGGACTTCATCAAGATAAGAAGCTTTTGCACAGCAAAGGATACAGTCAACAAAACTCAAAGACAACCTACAGAATGGGAGAAGATATTTGCAAATGACATATCAGATAAAGGGCTAGTTTCCAAGATCTATAAAGAACTTATTAAACTCAACACCAAAGAAACAATCCAATCATGAAATGGGCAAAAGACATGAAGAGAAATCTCACAGAGGAAGACATAGACATGGCCAACATGCATATGAGAAAATGCTCTGCATCACTTGCCATCAGGGAAATACAAATCAAAACCACAATGAGATACCACCTCACACCAGTGAGAATGGGGCAAATTAACAAGGCAGGAAACAACAAATGTTGGAGAGGATGCGGAGAAAAGGGAACCCTCTTACACTGTTGGTGGGAATGTGACCTGGTGCAGCCACTCTGGAAAACTGTGTGGAGGTTCCTCAAAGAGTTAAAAATAGACCTGCCCTACGACCCAGCAA
The DNA here is from genome assembly GCF_053574225.1 of Canis aureus. Classification (NCBI taxonomy): domain Eukaryota; kingdom Metazoa; phylum Chordata; class Mammalia; order Carnivora; family Canidae; genus Canis; species Canis aureus. The sequence goes on from NC_135612.1 coordinate 20,552,349, forward strand.
TTGCACTATTGGGGATTTACCCCAAAGATACAGATGCAATGAAACGCCGGGACACCTGCACCCCGATGTTTATAGCAGCAATGGCCACGATAGCCAAACTGTGGAAGGAGCCTCGGTGTCCATCGACAGATGAATGGATAAAGAAGATGTGGTCTATGTATACAATGGAATATTACTCAGCTATTAGAAATGACAAATACCCACCATTTGCTTCAACGTGGATGGAACTGGAGGGTATTATGCTGAGTGAAGTAAGTCAGTTGGAGAAGGACAAACATTATATGTTCTCATTCATTTGGGGAATATAAATAATAGTGAAAAGGAATATAAGGGAAGGGAGAAGAAATGTGTGGGAAATATCAGAAAGGGAGACAGAACGTAAAGACTGCTAACTCTGGGAAACGAACTAGGGGTGGTAGAAGGGGAGGAGGGCGGGGGGTGGGAGTGAATGGGTGACGGGCACTGGGGGTTATTCTGTATGTTAGTAAATTGAACACCAATAAAAAATTTTAAAAAAAATCAACATGAATTTTAAAATGTTGATCTTAATTTCAGACAAGGGTAGAAGTAATATCTTTACTAAAAATTTGTAAATGAAATATTTCATTATATTTGTCTTTTTGTGAAATAATAAAAACTTCAAATGAGAATTTTTAAAATTTAATGAATTTGACATTATAATGAAATTTAGGAAATATTTCAACAACATGAGAAAAGGAGGGAAATTAAGACGATGATTATCAGTCATTGCAGAATAAACTGAGGAAATAATTATTCCAAAAGTACAGTTGTAGCTGATAGTAAGTACTATATGATGTAAATTGTTATTTTTTCAGACTTTACTTTTAGAAAAATTATAATTTAGCTTTTCTTGATTAACCTATATTTATATTTACATGATAGAAAAATATTATACTTAACAAAGAAAGACTTCCTTGAGACACCAAGAGTTCAATCTTTTAAATTATTTACAATTTTATGAAAATAATGGCAAAACACTGTGGAATATTGGGTACAATATCTTTTTAAGCCAGTAGCTCTTGTGGGGTTTCAATCAATCAGTCATTTTTTATGTTTTTAAAATATGTTTATTCATTATATCCCATTAGGCAGGTGCAGATGACATGGATAGATGGCATTTCCAGAACAGGAGCACTGAATTCACAGAAACAGGCCATCACAGCAAAAATCCTTTGCAAAGATGCAATCACTGCACTACTCTTTGTTGAAGGTTCTTCCATTGTAGTAGCCAGTCCCCAGCGTGGCCTCTGATGGTCCTTGTCTTCTGGAATTTATATCCTTTTGTTAGTTCCTCCCACGCTCAATGGAGTTGACTTGTGTAGCAAACTTTATTTTGTGGAAATGACAGAGGATAAGTTCTAAGTGTAGGGTCACAAACAACATTCAAGCTTCTATCCTGTTTTCTTGTATAACTTGCTCTGGGAGAATTTAGCTGTTGTGTTGTAAGGTCATTCCAGAAGCCCTGTGATGAGACTCTTATGCCAAGGAACTTTTCAGACTTGAAAAAAACCCTGAGCCATAACCACCATTTAAACCACTTCTAAATTCCTGCTAATGCGGGGAGATTTGTTATACAGCAAGAGATAATGAACAGCCTCTATCTTCAAAACACCTGAATTATGACAGGTGTTTGGCCATGGTTTCTTCCAGCTACTTTTCATACTGTTAGTAACATCTGCCAGCTTGCAATGATGCTTGCACTTCATGTCAGATGTCTTCCACAAATTTCTTTTTTTAAAAAAAGATTTCATTCATTTGAGAGGGAGGGGGGAGTGCTCCTGAAAGAGAGTGAGCCTGATATGGGCCAGATTCCAGGGTGGGATCATGACCTGAGCTGTAGGCAGATGCTTAACTAACTGACCAAGCCACCCAGGTACCCCTATCTCCAACCAAGTTCTAATTACCTGTTGGCCTTCAGCCTCTTTTTCCTCTGTTTCTTTGAAGGTTTACAGCTTAACATCTAGCCTGATAGGAAGTTTACGTGAATCATTTGCAATATTTGTTTATCAGTATTGGTTAAAATTATTCTCCTGAACTAAATTAAAGGCAGAACTAAACAAACAACAGAGAGAAGTACCATTCAGGGAAAAATGCAGAATGCCATATCAGTGCTCACTAACTGAAAGCTTAGAATGATACCCATCATATATATTGGCTTATTTACTATGAAAAAAACCCTGTATATGTTTATATTTGTATTTATATTACATTTGTATCAGTCAGGATAGGTTGGATTTTGCCATAATATAAATAATCCACCAATCTCAGAGATTATATAAAACAAAGATTTTTTTTTTTTTTTTTTGCTCATTCTACTTATCCATGAGTTTACTTGGATTTTTGCTATTTATCATCTTTACTTTAGTCTCCGATAAAAGCTTTTGGGACATATCCAGTCACCATGGCAGAGGGAAAAAGCACTTTTGCTCAAATTCATTGGACACAGCTAATTTCAAAGAGGAAAAGGAAATATAATTCTATTGTGTGCACAAGACTATTTGGCCAACAGTACATATGCCACCACGTGTATTCAAGTTAATATAAAATATTTCAGAGATGAATCTACTATAATAAACCAGCACTGTATAGGCAGTGCTGTATGAGACAAAATTTTTTTTTTTTTTGAGACAGACTTTTAATGTGACTTTTTTCTGAAAAAGTTGGGAGGCTGTGAGCTAGCAATAAATTGCAGTGGTGAGAGTATAGATGGACCAAAGATGGTTACAATGACAATTAACTACATTTATTTGTTATTTTGCATATTAAAGACCAAATGTCTTAGAGCACAGGGAAGAGGGAAGAATGATAGTAATTAAATGTTTGAAGAATCAAAGAATGAACAGATAAATCAATGAAGCACTAGAATTTTGAGTATCTCATTAATGATTGTGGGTAGCTCCAAGATTCCAAAGTTGACTCGGTCCCTCTCATTGTCTTTTTGATCAGTTGGCTACCATACCGAGAATGCTTGGGACGAGGAGTGACCTGGGTCAATCTGGAGTCCATAAACTCATGAGAAACTGTGTTTATTCAAGTCTGGACCACACTGAGTTTGGTACATAGCAAGCTTGGCCATTTCTCAAGTCTTTGAAGGCGCTTCACTGTAAATTGTAGCATTTTCTTCCGTTGCAGAATTCACAAGGCAACCATAACTGCAGCCACACAAGATATTTACCATTAGCTCATGGACATGATTATAAGAGCAATGTATTTTCTTTGTATATTTAATGTATTGAGATATAATTCTTAGTTCATCTCTTTTCTCTCTTGGTTTCCAATTCTTTAACTAGCTATTCTTTCTGGATTATTTTCTTAATTTTATCTTTTCACCTTTGTGTTGAATTTTAAATTAAGACTATAGATACATTTTTCGTATTCAAAACTTATTTTAGGGATCCCTGGGTGGCGCAGCGGTTTGGCGCCTGCCTTTGGCCCAGGGCGCGATCCTGGAGACCCAGGATCGAATCCCACATCAGGCTCCCGGTGCATGGAGCCTGCTTCTCCCTCTGCCTATGTCTCTGCCTCTCTCTCTCTCTCTCTCTCTCTCTGCGACTATCATAAATAAATAAAAAATTTTTTAAAAAGTTAAAAACTTATTTTATTGTTCCTTTTTAAATAACATTCTGTTCTTGCTTTTTGGACACAGTATTTTCTCATATATCTGAATATACATAACTATAGGTAATCTTGAATTTTTTCTATTATTTGGGTAACTTTCTCAGTTTAGATTTTTTGTCTTTATCTATCATATTGAAGACTTTTTTTCTGTGTGTGGTAATCATTAGTTACCAATCATATTTTTAAAATGGGACTTTTTAAAGCTGAGTGAAAAATCTGCATGTATGGTCAGAGCTTATGAATAGTAAAGTTCCTTGTAGGGGGATTGATTAATAAGCCAGGATTTTCCTGGGAGATCCCAAATTTCAGTTTGTATGGGTCTTTTCTTGAGGACCATTTAATTTTTTTCAGAGAGGTATTTTCAAGTGTCCTACCTAGAAAGGCATGTTCCTGGTTGTCAGCATTTTGAGAGCTGAGCCAGAGAAGGGGATGGAGGTTTTACAATTAAATATTAAATTTTCATTTATTTTAGTCCTGTGTCTTAGCCTCAGCCTCTATGATGCCTGAAATCCTTAAAACTAGGGCCAGTATAGTTTATTTTCATTGGAAAATAACCTCCTCTTTGGTGCTTGGGAGAGGGTGATGGGTAGTGTGTGTGTGTGTGTGTGTGTGTGTGTGTGTGTGTGTTGTATGTATATATATCTGTTTGTGTAGGCAGGGGTAGGAAGGTTTCATCTTGTCTGTATTCACACTTTCCATCACTGCTCTAATTTTCAGCCCTGCACTTTATCCTTTCTTCTATATTCAGCCTTTCAGGACCTTTTGGCATACCTCCTAGCTGTGTCCCTCTGATCTGCTTATACTTCTCTATCTGCTTATTTTCTATGTAGTTGCTGAAATCCCATGTCCACTCTTTTTTCTTTCTCATTTTCTTTACTTGTAGGCAAATACCTTTGTTTTTCCTTTGCTATCATTTTGGCAGAGTTTGTAGAAGGAGAAGAGTTAAGTACATGTGATTAATTCACCATTTTTAACCAAGAGCTCCTTAGAATTTTTTCTCTAAAGCATCAAGGCAATCAGAACTTTTCACAAGAGCCCTTGATCCTTACATTCTCTTTCTCCCATCATTTTGCAAAGTAGAAAAACAAACTTACTCTTTGATCTAGTGACATGACTGAAAAAAAATCTAAATAAATAATTGTCTTCTATAAAGCATTTTCCTCTTCACTTGTTTGTGTACACTCTATGTACACCCTCCATAATATTATTCTATGATTGTATACTTTGAGATTTTTGAAAGAAGTATAAAATATTATCAAGTAGGTTTAAAATGCTATTAGCCACTGAGTAAATGCTATATGATGTTTAAAATATTTTTTCAAATGGGCCACCAAAAGGTAAAAGTAGAAGAGAATTTTGTAAGTAACTTGATTTTTTTTCTCCCAATCTTTTCCAATCTTTCTGGGACCATTTAAAACAATTAGTATTTCAAGATTTCGAAACAATTTTTAAAGATTTTATTTATTTATTTGAGATAGAGAGACAAGGAGAGAGAGTGTGAGAGAGAGCATGAATTGGGGGATAAGTAGATGGAGAGAGAGAGAGGCAGATTCCCTGCTGAGCAGGGAGCCTGCCTAAGGGCTCCATCCCAGAACCCTGGGATCATCACCTGAGCCAAAGGCAGGTGCTTAACTGACTGAACCACCCAGGCCCCTAAGATCTCAAATTTTAGCATTTCTTCATGTATATGTTAATCAAATTTTTATTTAATAAATGTTCTAAGTTATTCTTTTTTGCCTGTCCTCTTGCTTTGTGCCTAAGGTCAAAGCATTGCATGTATGTAAATACTGATTGCTCTTTTATTTATTTTATTATAAAAAGGTACTTCTGTAAAATGCTTAGAAATATTCTTCATGCGTATATAACTTAGATTTTTATCTGATCATAAATGCCAGACTGACACCTTTAAAGTAAGTTATTTATAATTTTAAATTTCCTAAAAGAACTAGTCTGAGTTTTTAGCCATTTATATTTATTAATATCATTGGAAACTTTTTTTAGAATACATTCTAGAACATAAGCAAGGTTTCATCTTAGGGAAGTTATAATTTAAAGTATGACTAGACAAATAAACATACAACAGTATAAGGAATTGCCTAGATGAAGAAGGAATGTTCTCAGAAGTAGAAAACAATCGGTCAGCCCGGTTGGCTCAGCGGTTTAGCACCACCTTCAGCCCAGGGCATGATCCTGGAGACCTGTGATGGAGTCCCACGTCAGGCTCCCTGCATGGAGCCTGCTTCTCTACTGCCTATGTCTCTGCCTCTCTCTCTCTCTCTCTCTGTGTCTCTCATGAATAAATAAATCTTAAAAAGAAAAGAAGTAGAAAACAATTGAAAGGCAACAAGTGAGGATGTGAAAAGGAGTTCACCAAGCTGGTTGCCACCTCTCTTACTGATGGGATTGTCAACTGAGAAAACACCAAGGATGGAAAGCTGAATGTCTCCCAATGCAATAGTATATCATTTCCTCCCATTCTTTGTCTGACCCAGAAAATCAAGTTAAAGCAGAAGAGAAACGAAAAGGTGATGCTTCCTTGGACAGGAAACCTAAGTACACTGTCACTCATTTTTTTTTTTTCATCTCTGAAGTAAGACTGGTGAATTATATAGGTTAACACTTAAGGCACATCACTACCATAATGAACGCTTAGTGTTTAATGAGTCAGGGAAAAGAAAACCTTCGCCAAAACAGAATGAATCCATTTCACGATAAAACATGGATTTCCATTTCCAGTAAACCTAAGGCACTGCATTAGGACCAGATGACATTATCAGCATACAACCGGATCATCTATTATTCTAGAGTCTAGATTGAGGAAATCCAGAACATTCCCAGGCTCTCAGTTCAGGATGCTTTCGATTTAATAACAAACAAGAGTTTCAGGGGCACCTGGGTGGCTCAGTGGTTGAGTGTCTGCCTGTGGCTCAGGTGGTGATCCCAGGGACCCTGGGATTGAGTCCTGCATTGAGCTCCCTGCAGGGAGCCTGCTTCTCCCTCTGCCTATGTCTCTAACTCAATCTCTTTGTCTCTCAAAAATAAATAAATAAAATCATTAAAAAACAACAACAAATAAGAGTTTCAAATTTCAAGAGAAAATGTGTATGTTATAATAAGTAGCTGTTTATAATATTGGGAAAAGATTTGTTCTGATTGATACCTATTTTCATGCTTTAGAACTAATATCATAAAATGCTGGTATTTTAAAATATCGCACTTAAAGTTCTGATTCCAAAGTTGTGTTAAAGACTAAAAGATAGAATCAAATGAATATGTTCAAGGAAGCATGTTAAAGGATGATAAAAAAAATAGTGTGAAAGGCAATATCTCATCTATATATTAATAATTCTATAAGTGTTGGACTTCAGGAGCAAGATAACTAAATTTTGAGATTCTGCTCCAGAATATAGACCCAGTCACAACAAAGTACAGAACTGGGATTGGGATGCAGAGTTGCCAGTGTTTTCTGCACTGCAGTATTAGGCAACTACCTGCCCAGGGATCCCCTCCCCTTCCCCACTCACATGGACACACACAAAGGAACAGTTGGAAACAGAGCAGGGCTGCCAGCATCCCACAAATAGGATGGCAGATTTCCCAAGAATTGCACTTAGGGTTAGAGGAAACCAAGGATGGAGAATGCCTTAAAAAAGAAAATCCACAAAGAGATATCTGACCCTAACCTCAGCTACAGGAGCTAGAGAGAAGAGAAACAAAGACTTAGTTATACAAACGACATTAAAACAAACACATGTACAACATTGATAAGCATTTTGCTTAAAGGGAGAAAAGAACAGAAAGGGCTGAAAGTCTCCACACAGACCAATCTGTTTGATGAAAACATATTTCCTTTTTTTTTTCTCCTGCTCTCCTCTATAAGACAGTGTACAAAGTGCTCATTTATATTTTCTTTGTTTTCATCCCAAAGCTAGAAGATCAAAGAGTTAATAAAACCTCCTTGCTATAGAAGGTCATTACAAAACTAAATGCAGCAATTCAAAGTGGAAAATAGAATGAATGCCAAGGAGATGTTTAACGAAGTAACATTCTACACGTATTCTTTGAAGAACATTTGCAGACTCGTTTGATTGCTTTAGAGCGCGCAGGGCACAATGCGTCCTGCGCGGAGCTAACAGTGAATGATGGTTGCGTTCTGCGGTCCTGCGGCCAAGCCACTTGGAATCACAAGTATATTTGAGGGTGAGTTACCTAATATGGTGGAAATATTCATGAGCATTTTACCTAGCAAAATGGTATTTAAAACTTCCACCTTTTCCCCTCTTTAGGCCTAATTAAATGTCCAAACGTAAGACATGAGTCTATTCATTTGAAAAATAGTTTCTAGCACTATTTTCCCAAGAACTGACAAAGTTGGACGAGATAGGGATTAGTTGAGGTTTCCTGTTTGCCATTGAGATCCTTCTCTCTCTTTTTTTTTTTTTTTTGGTCATTTTTTTAGTGCTAACATCCTTAGAATGGGAGCCAATACAGAATATAGATAGCCTGGGAAATTGTCAATATTGCAGGATCGATTTATGTCAAAGAGACAGGCTGGTACCTTGCACTTGCCTTTCAGTGTGACATCGGAATTCGCTATTCACTGTAGCCCTTGAGTCCTGGCATGGAGACCCATCAGGTTTTTTTCCTAGAAAAGACGCAGAACAGTCTAGAATATCAGAAATCACCATCCTGCTGGTAGAGCCATGGCTATGTGGCAACATGGGGGCCAGTGATAGAGGTAATGTAGAGTCTCTGGGGTATAATCAAACATTTATTTATTTATTTATTTATTTATTTATTTATTTATTTATTTTTCATTCATTTATTATGTTTGAAAACATGGGAAAAAGAGGTGGTTTTTTTTTTTCAAGAAGAGGAAGTTGATATCTGAGTTAATTTGGGGGATGGATTGGAAAACTGGCAAAGCAGGTGTTCAGATAATGATTCCACTCAGAAGAGGAGTATAATAACAACACAGGAACATAAAGATATCTGAGATTAAGTTTAAGCAATTAAACTTTTTAATTATTTGAGCAAATAATTGACCTATTTCACTGTAAAACGAAACTTTTGAAGTACCGTTGAATGTTGTGCAGATGCCAATAGTCTTTTTTTTTTTTTTTTCCTTTTTGCATCAGTGGTGCATGTCACCTTCCTGCAAGGCAACCAGTTTGCAGATCTGGCCAGAGGGAAAATTACTGGGCAACAGAATGAAAAGGAGGCATAAGTCAACCCAGCTCTCTGAACCCTAGAAAAGGCAACTTCCCTCCAGCTCATGAAAGAGGACGATTGTGCTCAGTACCACTTATCCGGTGCCAACAATCTGGTAAACCCTCTATTCAGTGCTACACCAAGGCTATAGCAAGGTGACCCAGAGTTTCGGGCTGAGGTCAGGGAAGGGTCGCTGCCTGAAAAATGGAACTAGTCAAAAGGAAAGAATCCTAGGAATGGGTGAGGTTAGTCACCCACAGAAGTAGCCCAATCCAAGAAATGGCATAGAAAAGCATTTTTTATGGAATTTAAAAAGTTCTAACTCTTTTAAGTTATTCTTCTAGCCCTTGCAAGCTGGTACGAGAATGTTCTGAAGTATGCTCACAGGAATCAGCGTTTGATCCCTAAAATTCCTACAGACTTCCTTCATTCCTTCAATTCTGCTTTTCCATTTATTCAATTCCCTCCTCCCCCTTTTTTTTCCCTTTCCAATCCCACCACCTCAAGCTTTGAAACTGAAGACTAGACACTAGGTATGCAGATACCGTCACCCCCTCTGAAACCCTCTTGGAAGCTTGTCAGCTTTCCCTTCCCAGCACCTTCCTGGTGCCTCCCCGTGAAGGCAATGTCAAAAACGTGCCCATGTGATGACATACGTTGCTCATGGCATGCCATGAGTACCCATTTTAAATAAGCCCTTTTGGGGCACCTGGGTGGCTTAGTGGTTGAGTGTTTGCCTTCGGCAGAGGTCGTGATCCCGGGGTCCTGGGATCGAGTCCCACATTGGTCTCCCTACAGGGAGCCTGCTTCTCCCTCTGCCTGTGTCTCTGCTTCTCTCTGTGTCTCTCATGAATAAATAAATTAAATATTAAATAAATAAATAAATAAATAAATAAATAAGCCCTTTCAATGTAAAAGGAACCTTAATGTTTGGAATATTGTCCTTCCAGAGCTTTCCTTACCTCACATGATGCCTATGAGTGCTTACAGGGTGCCTGTTAGGAGCCAAGGCTGAAAGGATGAAGGAACATGGGCTTAGGGTTACTTATTTTCACATTGAAAAAAAAAAAAAAAAAGGACGTTTCTTCCCCTGGATGGCAAAATGAGAACATTTTACAAATAAACCCATAAGTAAAACTGTATCCGTTTAAAGATGTGAAAAGACTAAGTGTACTTTGAAAGGGAGTTTTATTTTAAAGAGGTAGCCAGAGGCTGATATGCATAAATAAAATGTTTACTATTCATCTGCTTGCTTTTTCTAAGAAATCTCCAAATAATAAAGTTAGAAAGTATTTGATTACTTCTCTTCAGTGTGTAGAAGGATGGAGAGAGAAATTTCAAGTTCTTTTTGTTTTATATTTGTTGTCAAGAATTCATATAAGAAAGTCAATTTTATACGAAATAATTTCACAAAATTACTTTTAAGAGAGTCAATTCCCATAGATCAGTTTCAGTAGGTCATATAAAATAAGTCTTTTAATACGAGCTCCTTAGTTTTATTAGTACATTATAAATTATTTATCTTGGAAAAAATACATTAAAAACAGAATTAGAATGTCTTTGGCTTATATAGCTCACAGCATTAAGTTAAAATAGTATAATACATGTTATACAGAGAGAAATGTAATTGTGGCCTAAAAGAACATTTTTGAGTCAGTTTCACATTAAACATTGAATAGAAAAGTTGACTTATCTTAAAATAAAGCAAGACACTATATCACTCTGCTACAAGCAAATGTTTCGTTTGTAAATAAGGATGAACTGACAGTGCTTGAAAGTGTAGTTCATCAAAATCACAACAAGAAACCAAATATTATGAATGTGTAAAATTCCATGTTTATTTAATATCCATTACATAGCCGGTTCATTGAAACCAGACTTTGTAAAGACAAATAACATTTCTGATGAACATAAACAATATCATATAGTTGAAATTCATCCTGTATTTTCACATGAATAAAGATGTCATTATGCAGGAGTTTCGACAATAAAGACCTTGCTGTGAATTGGCGTGGCATCTCTCAATGCTTCAAAGCAGCACCAGCCTCTATCAGCTCAAGAGGAGACATTAGTGACTGTGCGTCAGTGAGCTCTGTGATCGGCAGGTCCACACTCAAGTGTCATAGAACCTTTCCCCAATGTGTGAGTTGGTGTCCAGCGTGGTCTGTGTCATGGGTACCTTCTCAAAGGACACATCCAAAGCTCGGGATGGGTATTCCTAGGACCAAAACAAACAACAACAGAAACAAACAAACAAAAAACAAAGCAGAAAACCTGGCAATATACAGATAATGTAAAAAGGCTCACTCTGGTCAAGGAGAAGTGTCAGTATTAATAATATGAATGATTATTATCTTTATAGTTGTTTATACTTATTGAAGTTCAGTGTGTGCCAAGTACTTTGTTAAGCACTTAACATTCACTATTGTATAAAATGGCCACAAGAATCCTTTACAATAAACACTTTAGTTATCCGTGTTTTATAAATAGGGAAGCTAAGCTTGGCAGAAGTCAAGAACCTTTAATACAGTTTCACAGTAAATAGTAGAACCACAATGCCCTCTGTGGCACCATACATGGCTCGGGGAAGACCAGTAGCTTCCAGTGGTCAGCATTGTAGAGGAGCTGATAGCTTTACCTCAAAGCCATTCGTAGTAGCCCTTCTCTGCCTTGCTTTTCTCTATTCTGGAGGCTAGAAAACTAAAATTCCTAACATTTGAAAAAGACTTCTTTGTGTCTGATACTACTTTTTTCTTCCAATTTTACATTCCAAGCCACAACAGAGTTCTTTCTCCCAGGAGTAACCATGTGATAGATTCTGACTGAAGATGTAAGTTAATGAACTGAGATGAAGTTGCTAGCTGGGTTCCCCTGAATGTCTTCTTAAAAGAGACAGATTCAGTTGCACAGCAGATCTCTAGCTAAGAGGATAGACCTCCTGTTAAGTGTTCTACACGCACACACAGAGCGAGCAAAACAATTTCTGATTCCTTCACCTCTTCGCCCTTCTTCTTTACCTATTCCAGATTATCCATCCTCACATTGGCTGATACATAAAAGAAAAAAAAAGCATCCTTCTTGTGAGCCATGTGAATTTGTTACTTGTGGCTGATTATATTGATTACCTAAAACTGCTTTATAAAGATTTGAGACTTATTGGAGGCTGAGAGCAATAATCACTAATATTTGTTAAACAAAAGGATAAATGATTGAACTGTGTATCTTAATTGAGCTTGTCCTGTGCCACATTTCTACAATTAAATTCATGTTGGGTGAATTTCCTTTTATTTGAACACTCAACACTAGCACATCTGAAGTGGCTATCAGTTCTTTTTGTAAATTAAAAAATAGGATAAGCCCTCTGGGCTATGTGCACAGAAAAAATAGCTATAGCCCTGATCAGAGGGTTCCAAAGTCTAGAATTGAACTCACTATCAGGCCCAACAGAAAAGGAAAGGAGAAAACCAAGGAGAGAAAAGGAGGCATTTTTTGAAGAAGGTGAAATACTCAGATTTCTTAAAATCTGTTAAATAGGACAAAATCCACATTCAAACCCCAGTCTTCCCATTAATGATTTGAATACCATTTCCAACATTTACTGGATGTATGATATTAAGTAAGATTGCTTCACTTCTCTGAGATTCACAGTTGTTTTCAAATAAAAAGTCAACATTTTACAGCCTTTCTCATAGGCTTGTTTTTAGGATTAGCTGAAACAAGGAACTTAAATTGCCTGGTACTGTGTCTGACACATAGAATACAGTTAACAGATTTTAATTCTCCCACTACCCAGGTCCCTGTCACCCATCCCCTTTTTTTTTTTTTTTTTTTTTAAATTGTATTAGCTTTATTTTTTAAATTTTTTTTTTATCTATTTTTTTTAAGATTTATTTATCCATTTATGATAGAGAGAGAGAGAGAGAGGCAGAGACGCAGGCAGAGGAACAAGCAGGCTCCATGCTAGGAGCCGGATGTGGGACTCAATCCCGGGACTCCAGGATCACGCCCTGGGCCAAAGGCAGGCGCTAAACCGCTGAGCCACCCAGGGATCCCCCACCCATCCCCTTTGACAGAAAGATGACTTCACAGATTTTTGCCTAATTTCTGAAAGTATTTTTTTCTTAATCCACAGCCCAGTCATCATACAAAGACTACATTTGGTTGAACATAGATATTAGTGAAAGAAATTCCTCCAGCTAGGATGTGAGCTTCCTGAAGGCACTAACCGTGTCTTATCAATGTTCATATTCTTTAATAATTTGAATTTCTAAAGAATTTCCAGTTATCTAAAGAGAAAATAATTTTTGAGCCCCCCCCCCATGTTACTTTGTAATGATTCATTAATCCAAATGACTTTTCTTTGTCAAGGTGTAATCTTGTCAGAATTTACTGCCCATTAAGCACACTGCTTGAGAACCTATAAAGTAACTGTGAACAAAGGAAAACCCATATTGTCAATAATAATATAAAGGAATGAAAAACCAAAAAAAATCCTATATTGGATATCCTATATGATTGTTTACTGTGAACTATTCCCTATGCTAGGCTCCATTGGACATTATCTCTAATCCTCTCTCCAACTATGCAAAATGCCATTAGCCCCATATTATGAAAGGAAAACCAAGGATCAAAGACTTGACTGGCACTAACTAGTAAGTGAATTCAGAGTGCCTTAACCACAGCTTGACTTCAGATCTCTCACATTCCAATGCTTGAGCTCTTTGCACTCTGCCTACTGTATCCAGAAGATATGCAGATTAATGAATTTCTGGGAAAAAAACTCCAAAAACTTCAAGCATCTAGTTTGGTAGAAAACAAGGCTTTGGGACCTTAATTATTTGGATCTGTAATATCAAAATTATTTGTCACTAATAAAAACCAATAATGTCCAATATTGCTATTGTAACACACAAATGTCTTATTTAATCTTCACAACAGTTTTGTGAGGTAGATATTATTACCTCCTAATATGAATAGATGTTGAAATTCAGAGAGAGCAATGGCTTTTCCAGAAAACAGATATTGAAACCACACCCTGACCCCATCTCCTAGTCCAGGATTCTTTCCACAATACCACCACATTCTGCCCACCATACTACTTTGCCTGAATTTCAGTGAAAAAAGGGACCAAAGAAGGTATGGTGACATGGAATAAACACCATCTTTGGCCCTGTTGCCTTCTATTATCTAAGATGCTTTCTGCTGAACAAGGCTTTTATGTTTTATTTTCTTCCACCAGGGTGTCTTCTGAGAAGGCATTCTGATACAGTATGGATTCAATAGAGCAAGTCTTCCCACTGAGCGTGGCTAGGCAAATATTAAAGTGATTTTCTGAAGGTCTTTAGTTCAGGCTTGGTTTTCGGTATGTCCCTTTCCTTATCCTTAGCATCTGTTTTCAAATGAACAGTGAGGCATCACTTTCAGGGCTAGTAGAATAGCTCTGGGATATTTAACAGGTGCTGGAACTCATGTCTAGGACACCAGGTCCAAAGATAGATGGTTCCCTCTTCTTCTAACCTATGACTTTAAGCAGTAAGAGCAGACCAGTATCTTTAAACTAGTATATTGTACCATAAAACCATTCTTTCCTATTTTGATTTAGAGGTGCTGGTGAGGAATCAACTAGGATTGTTACTACTGAGAACTAGCAGAGCAGTAACCATCATTCACTCTCATGACACATGGTGTGTCTCTTGTGCTTACAGAAGCAGGACAGCTGGATATAAGCAACCAGGTGAGGTAGGATAAGCATATATTCCTTTAAAAAATCTTTTTGAATTTGAGAAAGGTGGAATTAGGGTGAGCAACAGAAAGTAGCTGACAGCTAGGAGTAGCTCTGAACAGAGAAGACAGATAATGACCCAAGTTTGGACTAAATTAGAATGATCAGAAAGAAAGCCCAAATGAGCCAATAGCTAAACACTGGAAGGAAGAAGACTCAAAAGCAAACATCGACCTTGAGGACCCTGGACAGTCGTGACCCTCAGAGAGCTCTGCATTCAGGTATTCTTCATTAACCTTTTGATGATCTTTTAGTGTTAAAAACATGGTCTTAAGGTATTATTAAGGAATGATGCCTGAATCAGGAAGATTCAATTACATTTATAGATAATATTCTAGTTCCTGGAGTGGGCCAAAGATGTAAAGGCATCCTTCACAAACTAGCACTTGCAACGTCTTCTTTCTGTGTCATTTTATTCCTTCTTGAACCCCTCTTTACTATCGTGATATGCCATAGAAGCAAAAGTAAACACTTCTGTTTCACTCTTCTAACACTTGCTTATTGATTTAATTTTCACAACTAACCTCTGAGATAGAATCTATTATTATCCCATTTTACAGATGAGGAAACTACAAGTTCCTCAGGCAAGTTCCCAAAGGTCTGGCAAGTTCCCAAAGTCATGCAGGTAGTTAGTGAAACCAGGCCATCTTCTTCCAGTCCTTGCTCTTAACAGCTATGCAATAATGCCTTGCTGCATTACATATTTAATGCAGTTAAAATATTTTACAGTCTTCCAAGAATAAAATTTCAGTACAAACAGAGCTATAGGTAGTTTCCAAGTATGTAGTGGGTCCATAACTCACCTGAAAAATAAAATTGTTTTTATTAAGAAACTATGATTTAATTCCTAATCTCCTTAGTATGCAATGATACTTTTAGAAATAAAATATATTGTTTTACTTACATGATGATAATAATTCTTATAGAAATATGAAAATTTGGGCAGCCCAGGTGGCTCAGCGGTTTAGCGCCACCTTCAGCCCCAGGTGATCCTGGAGACCCAGGATTGAGTCCCCACATTGGGCTCCTGGCATGGAGCCTGCTTCTCTCTCTGCTTGTGTCTCTGTCTCTGTCTCTGTCTCTCTCTCTCTCTCATAAATAAATAAAATCTTTAAAAAAATAAAAAAATATGAAAATTTCATGAAGTACCTAAAAATTGTAATATTTTAAATGGCTCTGTTCAAAAAGCTAAGCTGAAACTAATAGGGTATGTTTAGTTTACAAATAATAAAAGACTCCTATATTCCTACCATCATTTCTGGGCACTGTAAACATTTTATTAATGAAAATGCTAGTTCAGTTGGTGGCATTTCAAACAAGGAAGCAGAGGCTGTACTTTGGAGATGAACGTATACATAATTGGAAAAGGTGATGATGAACTAAACCATATTTACACAAGCATTTGAAATAATGGCTCATGAGTCTTGTAGAATATTTTTCCCCTTTTAAAACAACCATACACTGTACCAAATTGGTTCATTTCTTGGCATCTCACTCATGCTACAAATCTTCCTGCTGGATAGGAAATCTAGTCCATATCACCACCATTTTTCAAATTAAGCTTTATCTCTCTTGCTGGGTACATGGATGATGTAAAGTCTAAGGTTTTTCAATTTGTTTCATAATTTTTTGAAATCAGAATTCAACCAGTGGGAATCAGAATGACAAACTACTAAACTTTATGTCATGGTAGGAGAGGATGTGCATGGGAATGTGTATGCGTGTGTGTGCAGGTGCATGTGAATGCACACATGCCTGTGTGTCTGGTTTATTATTGCAGTGATGACAAAAATTGGGGAATAGAGACTGGTAAATATGCTCTCTCCGGAGAAAAAATGCAAATTTAAAATGAGGTGGACTTTCTCTCTACTACATATTTATTTACCAAAGTCATAGAAAACCCAAACTCATTTCAGGTTTCTTGAAAAGTAAACCAAAAATGATTAAACATCTCTGATAAAAGTATGCCTCTATGGCTGGAATGCTAAATATCACAGATGAAAAAAAAAGCAACTTCCTACACTTTCAAAAAAAAAAAAAAAAAACCCAAAAACCTATTCTGACCAAAAATCCTTTCCAGGCAATCTAGTGAGAAAGTGTGAATATATTAACCTGAAGCTTTTTCTGAGGTTTTCCTGAAAGTTGCACACCAAAAGTTTCCATCTCTTGCGTTTTTAGAGTCATGGATTTTCCAGATATATATACCTAGACATACACTGTCCAAGAAGACACCAGCATAAAGCACAATGGACTTATGGCTTTTAAAATGTGATGCAAGAACTCCTCAAATCCCATGAAAATTCTACATGTAGTTTATGGATGGTCTTTGTATTATGTAAGGTTAATTCAGTGCATATCAGTGACAATGCCCACTTTCTCTGTGCTGGCATAATTTACTTACGATATATAGCAAATCAGATATCCGCTCATTATTGCCTCATCAAAGAGAGCACTAAATCAGAGTGCCTGGTGGCTCAGTTGGTTAGGTGTCTCACTTCAGCTGAGGTCATGATCTCAGGGTCCTGGGATGGAGGCCTGGGTAGAGCTCCCACTCAATGGGAAGTCTGCTTCTTCCTCTCCCTCAGCCCCTCTCCCTGCTTATACTCTCTCAAACAAATAAATAAAGTCTTTTTCAAAAAACACTAATTCTGATGAATTACTTCATGTGTATGGTTATAGTAGGAGTAGTAGGGCATGGATTCTTTAGGTTTATCAGAGTGGTGTTAAGGATTAAAGTATTTTTCTAGTCATGTATTTAGACGCCCATTTTTATAGCATCTTGAGATTTCCAGATTATTCAAGATGTGATGGTTTGCTGATCCTGAATCCAATGAGAAAAAAAGTTCATACTTTCTAAAGGAAATACGTTTCATATGACTGTAGGTTTCCCATGGGAATTATTTCTCTTTTGAGTTTTAACCATTCCCACTGCTATAGTACCTCCCAAAAGTAAGCATGATTCATAATCTTCACACTGCCTTTTGGCACATTAACATATTATTCAAATCTCACAATGGCAGCACCTGAAGGGCAGGAATTCTGGCCTTTTTTTCTCTCTTTCTTTTTTGTATCCCTAGCACCCAAGAATGTGCTCTATAGAGTCAGTTTGAATAAATGCATGGAGATACCTAAAGTAGATGATTTGCTGTTCAGTTATATTTGATTATCTAACTGTAAAATTACTATCATAAGGAAAGTAAAAAAAAAATAATCCTCATGCCTTTTTAAAAAGATTTTATTTATCTATTCATGAGAGACACGCAGAGAGAGAGGCAGAGACATAGGCAGAGGGAGGAACAGGCTCCTCACTGGGAGCTCGATGTGGGACTGGATCCTGGATCCTGGGATCACGCCCTGAGCCAGAGGCAGACACTTAACAGCTGAGGCCCCCCCACCCCAGGCATCCCAATCCTCATGCTTTTAAAGAATGTACAACAACCTCATGCCATGCCAAAATGTCTCCTGATGCAAAGAATCCTTCCATGACAGCCTTACTACCTTGAATAATCATTTGTGAAAAAACACTGGTCTCCACTTTCATATCACCTCCCTGCCTCACATATATGATTCTATATGAATTTAAAAACCTCTTGATTCCAAAATTTAGACCCATTAACCTTAGATTTCACTAACCGAGTCCATGTGGTTTTATAATGGCATCTATTCTAGGGTACTCCACATCTTACAACATGCTCTTTCATGAGGACCTGTGTTTTGGAGAAAGTGACCAGTCGGTTACCATGCAGGCCTCCTTATGTCAACTCACTTTTCTATTGGCACCTTTCTGGCCCACCAGAGTTTGTGGGGGAGGGATACTGTGAAAAGACTATTTAAGTCTGCTCATGGAAGGAATTTAAATGATGCATTGGATTAAAGTGATATCGCTATCTCAACAAATTAGACTTGTTAAAAGACTGGAGGAGAGAAAACATTTTTGATGAACTTTGACTTCAAATTTTGAGTTTTTGAGTTATTTACCTCCTGAACTTAAAATCTCCAATGTTCCTATTTCTGCGCTTCTGAAGAATTGTTCCCTCTTTGTGGAATATTTTTCCTGCCTCCTCTAGCACAGCAACTCAGTCTTCTTTAAGGAGGGATGAAAGAAAGAAAACTTTCTCCTTGGGCCTTACTTGGAGAGGCCACATCTTTGTCCTTTCAAAGTGGGCAAAAAAATCAAACACATTATTATTCAGGCTATTTTAATTCTCATGAGAATTCTCTCATTAATTCAGGCTATTTTAACTCTCCTGGGCTATTTTATTATAATTATCTGCTTGTACTATTAATAAAGAAGGGAAAAACATATACAAGGTGAAGGCATCTGTCTTGACAAAAACAAATTCTAATGATTCCAAGGTCTTCAGTCTTTCCTTGATGATTATATATCTGAGGTTGTCAACATTAGATCAGGTTTTTAAGCTCCTGGTCATTTCCTCAAGCAAATATGATGAAACCAAAGGATCAAATAACGTTTTCAATTTATAATGTCTCACTACAAATTTTTGATTTTTTTATGAATGAATTATTAAAGCTGCAAATGATAGTGGCTTCCTTTGAAAAAGAATTATTTAAAGCTCTCTTTAAGTGCTTAAAAGATAATAAAGAATAAGAAAATTCTTCTGTGATTGGTTAAAGGACAATTGGTATGTATGCTATTGATGAGGATGGAAAAAATCTGCCAGGTGACTTCAATTCAGCTGAATCACGTGACTTGTATTTGCTGAGCAGAAGAACCAAGAAGTAGGCCAGCTAAGAAGGATTGGCATGAAAGATTGGAGGCCCCTGGGTCAGAAACCCTGCAAGCAAGGATAAGTGATTTTTTTTTTTAACTGAAAAGAATCAATACGCTATACAGCTGACCAAGGTGGCTTCTCTGTCATCTAGGGTATGTCCTTTAGTCTCCCTGAGACTCAGTGCCCTCGTTTGTAAATGGGGCCTTGTAACATCCTTCATAAATGATGAGGACAAGCAGACCTGGGATATTGGGAAAGCTGAGAGAGATAACGCCGCTGGGAATTGCACTGTAGAAGAAACATTTAAATGGGAGGCTGGGTGTTGGAGCAGATTCCAGTTACGACCCAGCTATGGGATGACTTGGTGTTCGTAAGTAAATAGCTCTGGGTGTCCGATTCCTCACTGATGAAGTGGGGAGATTTTCAGGATGTATAAAACAATTGAAACTTATAAGAGCAAAGTCATAAAAATCATTTGCAGTCACATACACTAAACTGACTCAAACTGGTGTGAACTGCTAAAGAGGTATTGTGGAATCTTTACTCAGTGTTGCTTCTAGTCTACCCTCCTCCCCCTTTTCAGGGGAGATTGCAGGAGAGAAATTTGTAAAGATTGGGTACCTGAGATGAGTCCTGAATGGTGTGGCACCATGTCACCTGTGGCAGTCTCATGAGTGAGGCGAAGGGCTGTAATGATGAGTTCCAGATTTTTGTGAGAATGGTTCACTAGTGATCTCCAATTCAAATGGCTAACATTTTTGCTCTGCTCAGGGACTCTGCATCAGAAATGAGTCTAAAATCTTGGGAGAAAATCAAAGAGGGTGTAGCAGCATCTTCCTTCTCTGGTGAGTTATGCCCAGCAACTTCCCATACACCGATACTGTGCTGTGCATGCAATGGGGGGATGGGGGTGGGATTGGGGGTGGGGGTGGGGTATGCACCTTGGAAATCCCCAGAGACTGGAAGTTCTCTAAAGGCTCTTCAGCTGGGCTCTCAGAATCAAGAACAACAATGTTAGACCCAGAGAGTGGAAATCCGCAATATGGGAGAGTATTAGTTACTTGGAAAATGTAGTGTATTTCCTTTTCCCTCATTCACAACCTGAATGTTATTTAGGCATTAAGAGAATCAGTCTAGGGGCACCTGGATGGCTCAGATCCTGGGATCCAGCCCCACATCAGCAGGGAGTCTGCTTCTCTCTCTCCCTCTGCCCCTCCCCCTGCTCATGTTCTCTCGTGGTATCTGTCTCAAATGAATAAACAAAACCTTGAAAATAAAATTAATTTAAAAAAGAGAATCAGTCTAATTATTTCCTATTTCAGCCCTTGGACTTTCTATTTCATTAATAGATATTAGTTATTTCTTTAGACAACCCAATTACATAGATGCTTATTAGTCCCAATATTTAAGTAAAGGAAACTGAGGCAGTGCAAAGTTAAGGAATTAGTTCTCATCTGGCTAGAATTCTTAAATATATTAAATGCCTTTCTTTGTTTCATCTCTTTCCATATACAGCATAGATTTCAACACCCAATTGATTAATTAACTAGCCTGATCCTGCTACCCACCAACTCTTCTACTTCTCTGGTGGGGGGTAGGCTTCAGTTCAAGTGCACAAGATGGTAAGAGGAAAGTTTTTATTTATTTATTTTTAGAAGTCAGTAGTTCAGTGATCATTCTTCTGTCATTCTCAAATTTTGTTCCCTGTGCTCTAGAATGTCTGCTCAGCTGGAGTGGCTAGAACCTTAGGAGGCCATGAGTTGTCAGTAAAAGTAGCTCGTCCGTCCCTCTCAGACCTCACCAAAATACTTTGTCAAGAATCTTTGGATTTCACAAAAACTTCTAGATTTCTTTTCTCAAATTGTAAGTTTAATTATATTTTTAAGAGTTACAAGACACATAATTTCCCTTAATTTAAACCTTTTTCTAGTAGCATTTAGGTTTATATTTCAATGAAAGCCTGTACATGTTAAATATATATATATATATATTTATATCTCTTAGAATATATATATATATATATATATATATATATATATATAGCTTAGAAAATTAGTCTTGTTAGTTTTCCAAGTATTCAGGACTTGTAAATTTAAAATAAAACAAAACATTTTGATTTGCTTAGGCAAACTAGCCTTAAAAGAGAAAAAACACTAGTTTAGTTTTTAATTTAAATTTAAAAAGTTTTATACTGGGGATTTTTTTCCACTTTTCTAACTCATGCCTGATGAATCCTTAAAAAAAAAAAAAAAAGAGTTTCTTTATTTATTTGACAGAGAGCACAAGCAGGAGAGTAGCAGAGGGAGAGGGAGAAGCAAATTCCCCCACTGAGCAGGGAGCTTGATTCCCAGCCCAATGCCAGGACCTTGGGATCATGACCTGAGCTAAAGGCAGATGCTTAACCAACTGAACCATCCAGGCGCCCCTCATGTCTCTCAAATATACTTTAATTTTCCTAATAATAGGATTTCTTCTAAATAATCTTATCAAATCACTTCTGCCCTTTATTGTTTTCCAAGCTCAAACTTAAAGTATATTATTCACAAAGCAATGAGGGGAAAGGCCATTTTAAAGAAAATGATTCAAATTAGTAATATTTTGGAAATGAAATAAAGGGGAGGCATCTACTTGGTGAATGGCTTGTGCATTGCTGTCTTGATTGGGATTTCCTGCCCTCTTGAAGCTTTGAATCTCCCACCTGCTCAGTGAGTCAGTCTCCAGCTCCCCAGCAGCTCTGTGATCTTCACTGTATCAGTGCCTACAGCCTTTATGTAACGTTTGCATTGCTATATTCACTGCACTAATGTTTACTTAATTTTTGTCCTTAATTAGCTTAAAAAATTTAACTAAATGTATCTTAAAAGGAAGTTTTGTGTCCTTGCCATAAATAGATGGCCAAAATTAATTTAATGGAAACCATACAGTGTTATTAAATTCTAGCTCCACAGAGCTGTCTGCTGAAGACTGAGCCTGAGGCTTACTTTCTATTTCTTAAAAAGCAAGAGAAAAGTGTTAGAGAGTTCTTTGTCAGCACCAGCCTGTGACTTTCTTCCTGATATAATTAGAAGTCTCAAAAAACCTGAAATGATGCAAATCTTCTTATTGTGTTATTATCGAATAACACATGCCTCCTAAAATTATCTTGTACACACCAATGGTGTGTGTGTGTGTATTCGATATGGATATCGAATATCCATATGCCTCCTAAAATTATCTTGTACACACTAATGGTGTGTGTGTGTGTATTCGATATGGATATCGAATATCCATATGCCTCCTAAAATTATCTTGTACACACCAATGGTGCATACACGTCCCTCAACCTGGGAAACACGGGGTTGAATGTTGTCCAAGACCCCTGCCAGCTGTAACACTTTATTATACTGCAAACCAGTCATTTCAGTTTACAGATACACAAAAGACCCAGAGGTCCATTTCTCTTCTGGTGCTTCAAAAAGCTGAGACACAAACATCTTGTAGGAAGAACTGACTCTTTTCTCTACTCCATAACCCTGGCTAAATTATTCAGACATGAAAATGTAATGAGGAAGTGGGAATAAGAGCAGGAATTAGGATTCAACTGGCCAATCTGATTTGATTGTTTCAAAAGACCTTTATTTAAAAATCAAATCAAAAAGTGTCATTGAATCAGTTGAAACTTTTTTTTTTGCTAGAGCTGAAAGTCAAATTCTGGGATCAGTTTGACACAGTAGCTGTATTTTGATAAGAGAATTGATGCAGTTTTGGTAATATTGCCAAACTTAATTATCTTTAACTAGTTCTAATTGCCCAGTGATCATTTGCATGATGAAAATAAATGTTTTTAAAACTGAAATTAATAGCAATTTCTAATTATTTTTTTTTGTTTTTTTGTGACAGGCTTGTACGGTTAGAGTAAAACCTTAGTTCAAGAACTTTCTTTTCTCCTTTGTAGGGTGCTGCTAGAGTTACACAAATGACCAAAGCACAGAATCATTTTGTTATCCAGCACTAAGTAAAATGAATAATTAAAACTGACTCACATAGAAAGTGGCAATGGAAATTAGTGGGAAAATTCATTGTTAGTTTTTGACTTCTACTGCCAGCATAAAACACCATAATGGCAATTGAGATATCATTATTTTTCAATAATCCATTTTACTTGGCAGAAACACCATGGAGCTCTATCCTTCTGCCTGGAACCTAGAGGTAGTACTTTTTATAAGATTAAAGTTGGTGCTAGTCATTTCAGACATTCACTGCTGAGTGAGAGATAGGTGGCTCATCCTCACCAAAGGTAGCCTCAAAAAATCTCCATAGCACCTGCTGCTGTGACATAGAATTTCCAGTTAGTGCAAGCTGCTGCTGCTCCTTTATGCCTTACCTACTTAATTCCTACTTCAGTTTGCTTAGAAAACAACACGGAAAACAAAAGACCAGGCTCACAAGTTGCAATTCAGTGGCATGGTGGCTTGGAGACCCTAGAAGACCTGAGTTCCAGGTCAGCTCCACCACTAACTGTGTCACATTGAGCAGCTCTGATTTTCAATGTCCCCTTCTCTAAGAGAAAGAGTGAGAAGAGATCTATATAGCCATTTCTTGCCTGCACATCCTATGATTCTATCTACTTCCTATAGTGCTACAATGATATCTAGCATTAAAAAAAATGTTCAATTATCTGAGACTTTAAAGAACAATCCAGCCTGGCATAAGATTTTAAAGAGAATAGCCAGCATAAACTCTGATCAACAAGTCATGCACTTCATTAAGCAATTAATAATAGACCCACAATTAGACAGATACTGTGCTTCTGATTTGCTGGTTGACTCATTGACTATGCTATATATTGACCTTCAGAATACTAGAGAATAATAGATAGGGGCCTAACCATTAAGTAGTTGATCTTCAAACATACCTGCATTAATTTTTTATCTATTGCATTTCATTTTAATTGTAGTGTGGTTAAAATTCCAATGAGATAGGGCAGCCCTGGTGGCTCAGCGGTTTAGCGCCGCCTGCAGCCCAGGGCCTAATCCTGGGAACCTGGGATTGAGTCCCATGTCGGGCTCCCTGCATGGAGCCTGCTTCTCCCTCTGCCTGTGTCTCTGCCCCTCTCTCACTCTCTCCTCTCTGTGTATTCTCATGAATGAATAAATAAAATCTTTAAAAAAATTCCAATGAGATAAATATTTTCCTTTATGTGAGAACCCCAGAGAACAGTAGCTTTGAAACATTTAGCATAAAATGACCACAGACTATTACCTAACAATTATGCATAAAAATGTCCATGAGTGATTAGATTAATATAGGCCTTCATGTAAAGCCAATGATCTACATTGAGCTTCACAGGAAGAGCCTGTTTCCACAGACCACAGAATATTACCAAGCTAGACAGCTAGCTGAGAAAATGCACTCAAAATATTACTCAAAGTCTACTTTTCTACATCAGCTCCATCCTACAGACTAAAGCTAAAAACCAAAGACGACATTTTTCCAAATACTTGTCAGAACCAAGGGAATTATGCTTATTTATTTTAAATTTGAGCCAAAATGTGACAATCCCACAATTTTTAACTCTGGTATTCATCTCTTTTCCATGAACAGTGGTCTGACCTCAAGACAAGTAGCAGGGAGTAGTAATTTCAGTCAGCTGACATCTATCTGTTAAAATGCAGCATTTCTAGATAGATAAGTGGTAAGCTTTGGTAGGTGTCTGGCTCAACTTGTTATTAATGTTACTCCAGAGAAGGGATCTTCAGTTTAGTAGACTTCCCTTCTTCTGATCCTTTATTCGGCAAACTCTTGTGTTGGGCACATAGTAATTTTCTCATGTGCATTATCTAACACAGTGTATTTTTCCAATGGAATCCAATGTAAAACATGTAGTGACTGAAACTTGAACTGTATTCTGGAGGCCATGTGTCAACCCACTCCTACAAAGAGAAAAGAAATGGAAATCTAAAGCTGGAAACCTTGAGACGGTGTTCTATGCTCTGCTCTCACTTTCCTGAATTACGTACCTTTCTGCACTTGATTTTCTGCAGTAAGAGGAGGCAGCAGGGCAAAGAGGAAGAACACTGCCTCTGTGGCCACATTTGCTTTTGCATCCTCGCTTCCCCACTTACTAGATGTGGAACTTGGCAAGTTTTTAAAATCTCTTTAAGCCTAAGTTTCTTCTCTAAGTTGGAAATAAGAATATCCTCCTCGAAGTTGCTGCAGGGATAAAATGAGATAATGTGAGTAAAGCTCTTAGTACCGAGTCTGCAAATGATAAGCACTCTGAAATGTGTAGCTTCCATTTAATCTTGTCATTAGCAGAGCATAGAGATGACAGATGAACTAAGACTTATTAAGTCCCTAGAACTCCTTGGGCAAAGAGAGGCTCTAGAAATTACCCTCCCCATGTTTTCCCACTACCCTCACCTCACCCAAAGTTCTTTATAAATTTGAGAGCTAATTCTCTGGCTTCTGTACCATCATTCCCTTTATCTCCTCTTTCTAATTCCTCATGATTAATTTTAGCCACTGCATATCAGCAAAGCCATCAACAGAGAAAAACAGTAAAAATTCAAATCATTATGTAAAAGTTATTTATTAGTAGATATTTCTATGTGGTGAAAGTAATGATGATTTTTATCCTCTTGACTCAGGCTTTATATTTTCCAAACTTCTGCATTGACATAAATGACTTTTATAAGAACAACAACAAAATACATGTAAAATGTGTATGTGCATTACTGTATTTGTGTGTGTGTGTGTGTGTGTGTGTGTGTAGCTGGAGGAAGTCACTTATTAAGCTCAGTGAAGATGTGGTTGCAGGAGATTGTCTGAAATAACTGGAGCATGCGTGAGTACTAAAAGAAAATTATTTTAGCAAAAAGCTTAAGACTTAGAAGACATTGGCTTAAATCTTAGTATAATGATCTCATAGCTGTATCACCTTGGTCACTTATCCTTTCTAAGCCTTATCTCTCTCATTCATTAAATGAGGTAGTAATATCATTCTCCAGCAACTTCTTGAAGGTTGAGCTTGCATGTGAAAAAAGTATGCCATATGGCATAGAGTTAGAGTTTAGATGTATTAGTTGACTTAAAACCTAAAGAGTACCTAAATGCTTTTTTATTTTTTTTAAGATTTTATTTATTTGTCAGAGACAGAGCACAAGCAGAAGGAGAAGCAGACTCCCCACTGAGCAGGGAGCCTAATGTGGGGCTCCATTCCAGGATCCCAGGATCATGACTTGAGCCCAAGGTAGACTCTCAACTAACTGAGCCACCCAGGTGCCCCTAAACACTTTTTTTTTTTAAAAAAGAATTAACTAAAAAACTTAGACAAAAACTCTTGCATGAATTAAAATTACTTAAAATTATTCAGTTCATTTGGATATTTCCCCAATACCTTAAGTATAACGTAGTAAAAAATAAATTTAATATTTTTCCTCATAGTACCTTCCCAAAGTAGCTCCTTTTCTTAGATTCATTAGTGCCATAGATAAAAGGACATGTGCCATAGTTCCCCAAGCTAATAACATCTATTCATTCCAACTTCTGATTTTGCAATATTCAGTGTCTTCCTTATTCCAATTGAGGTTTCCTCTGAACTATTGGTTTGATTCCATTCTTTCTCTCCTCAAGGGCTTCTCCACGGCAGCGCTATTGACATTTTGGGATGGGTTGTTCTGTTAGGAGGGTCTGTTTTGTGCACTGTAGGATGTTCAACAGTATCTCTGACCTCTATTTTATGACAACCACAAATGTCCCCAGACATTACCAAATATCCTCTGGGAGGCAAAAATCTTGCCCAGTTGAGAACCACTGCTCTGCTTTGCACACGTCCCACAAGAGCGCTCTGGAGTCACAGCATAGGTGTGTATGTAACACTAATAATGGTTATAGCAACTTTTAAAAACATTTACCCCGAATTTAGTGCTTGAAGCTAAGATTGAAATGAATTTCCATGTAACTTCCACAGACTTACACAGGAGAGTGCAAAATATGTTGCATTCGTATCTCTGATATTTCTCTGAATAAACAGTACTTTGCATTTGCCTTGTCTGAAGGTGTTATGCATTATCAAGTGAAACAGTCTCCCTTATCGCTGATTCTCACTCTGACAGTAACCACTCAAAACAAAAAAGTCATTTGTTTATTTTGTTGTTACTTGCATTCAATATGTATTTTTATGTATCTTCTTGCTTATTTACATTAGAACACATATTCATTGCAGTGTAGAAGGAAAATGTAATATGTATCTGATCCTGTCTGCAATCCATACAAACATACTCACCAGTGTGTTCATTAAATGTCACATAATCAAGTATTATATATTTTTACAATAGCATAAATTCTTAGTAGATTATTATATAGATGTTTCAGAGTGCCTTAATGATGTTTAGGGGAACTGGTTTGGGCTTTGGCTTGTACTAAGAATGCATTGTTATTTTTCCCATTTAAAATAATGAAATATTTGCTCTTGCTACAAAAAAATTTTGCTTTCCCACATGTTTTCCGAAGTGGATAGATTCAGATATCTAGCAATGCCTGCAGTTATATTACTTGAGCATTTACTATGTTAGACTTTATGCTAAACATTTTATGCACATTGTCTCTTTAAAATAAAGACCTCAGGGATGCCTGGGTGGCTCAGTGGTTGAGCATCTGCCTTGAGCTCCCGTGTGTGATCTGGGATCCGGGATTGAGTCCCACATCCAGCTCCTTGCAGGGACCCTGCTTCTCCCTCTGCCCGTGTCTCTGCCTCTTTCTGTGTGTGCCTCTCATGAATAAATAAATAAAATCTTAAAAAAAAAAAAAACCTCAGCAGAGATACCTGAAAGAATAGATGAGAAAGGTAAAAAATACTTCATCTTAATTTTTTTAGAAAAAAATGTAAGAAATTCTGGTTCTTAATCCTGAGATTTAATTAAAAAAAAAAAATACTGTTCTCATTGTAAGGCTAGGGCAATTCCATTCCCTCACTTTCTATTTACTCCTCCAGGCTTCTGTTCCATCATTTCATTAAAACTCTACTAGCCATATTTATCAACAGCCTTTTGTGGTAAACCCAGTGGGTCCTGGTGCTATGTGACTTCTTGTCCTTGTCCTATGTGATTTGTCCTATGTGACTTCTTGACTCCTTTTTTTAAAAAGCACTGTTGACCATTTAGTTTCTTAAAATACTCTATTCCCAAATGTGTATCACAAAGCTAGATTTCTTGCCTGATGTGCAGACCTAATATTTAACTGTACACTGGGCATCACAACTTAGACGTCTTACAGACACACCTATGATTCAATTATGCAAAACTGAATTCATCACATCTCCTTCAGCCAAAATCTGCTTTTCCTCCTGTGTCTCCCATTTTAATAAATGGCTTCATGATTACCTCTATTTCTTGAGCCAGAATTAAGGCATGATCCATGGCTTTTCCCTCTCCTTTATCTCTGTGAACCAATCAGTCATCAAATCCTGTTGATTCTATCTCTTCAGTAGCTCTTAAGCCCCATCATATTTCCTCCCTATTGCTATCATCTTAGTTCTGAATTTTACAGTCTTTTGACTATCTTATGCAGTTATTTCCTAATTGGCCGCCCAGGTGGTCAACTAAGTATTAACATAAACTGCTGGGGGCCCCTGGGTGGCTTAGTCTGTTAAGCAGCTGCCTTCAGATCAGGTCATGATCTCAGGGTCCTGCATTTGAGCCCCTTGTCAGGCTCCTTGCCCAGGCTGGAGTCTGCATCTCCCTCTTCCTCTGCCCTTCCTCTCCCCATTTGTGCACTCTCCCTCTTGCTTTCTCTCTCAAATAAATAGTGAAATCTTAAAAAATAATTTTAATAAAAATTATTTAATAATTTTAATAAACTGCTTATTTTTCTCAGTTGACCAAATACGTGTGCTAACATAGATAAAAGCGAACACCTGACATAGCTGTCAGTGCATAATATGGTACTATACGGAAAGACTGGGGAAAAGGCAGCGAGAGTACTGGTAAAGAGTTTCAGATGGGTCATGGTGGGCTCCTCAATTTGATTATCAGGAGTCATGCAGGAAATGCCAAAGCCTGAGGTAAAAACAAGAACCAAAGATCAGTGACTTTTTAAACCAATCAAGCTAACTGACAGAAACTGGGAAGTAGCAGCGGTGAGTTTTGGCGGATTCTGCAGACTATCCCATTTCTTATCCAGGCCATTTTTAATGGACCAGGTGCATACTTGCTGGTTCGTGTAAATGACATATGAAAAGATGTCATGGAGCACCTTTCTTGAGATACATGGTCTCAAGTTCTTTCCCTATACGCAGGAGTTATGCAGCTAGCACCTTCCATGGTGGCTAAAAGTAAGAGATTATTGGATTGAACCATAAATCAGTCATCAGTAGGAGGGAATAACTGAGTTACTTACCTGGGGAAAAGGTAAAATTTAGGTATAGTTGTATATCTTTTGTATCTCCTCTAATTCAGTTTTTGTTTTAAGATCTCTTAAAGCAAAGAACTTTGCCATTATCTCATGTCTCACTCTCTGTGTCTGCTTGTTATTTCTGCTTAGGTTACATCAGGCATCCCCACAGTATAATTTTGCTTACTTTCAAATAGGATTCTGTATAATTTATTCTTGTCATTATTTTAGAAAAAGTGTTGACATGTTGGTTGTAGGATAGGACAGTAAACACCTGTAAAAATAATTAGTTACAGATAAATAATGTGGTTAGCAAAGGATGTCATTTTAGGTAAAGTAAATGCATGAAACTTGGATGTTCTAGAATGCTCTTATAACTTTCCTTAGGCATACATTGAAATAATGTTTTGTTTCCCAGTCAACATCTTGCAAATAATTCTTAGGTGTGGGTTAAAAAACTACTTTCTCTTGATTTTGTATTTTGCAGAAATTTTAGTGAAAGTAGATGAAAGTAGATGAATATTTATGTCTAAATATTATAGTTCTATATAAGTAAAATTTTGAGATGATCACATTCCTTGGATAGTTGATGAATAAAAGTAATGTATACAGTAGAATTTGAATATTACATTGATTTTTTAAATCTTAAGTAATTTAACCCAGTGCAGGCAAGATAAACACAAAGATTTATATTTATTACTTCATTTTGAAGTGCTAAATAGTTTTATTTCTTTGTTCTATCTATAGTCCCTAAGTGATTTTCTGTGTTCCACTGTCCTCAGTGGTAACTCTGAATTCTATCTTTCAAAAGATGAAGAGTTATGGAACAGATTATATGAAATGCTGTATAGTTAAGATTAATTAATAATGATTATAATAGACATTAATTAATAAATCCATTCTAATTGTAATTACTTATAATAGTGAATTATAAAATGATTATATGTTAATGGATCGATGAGAGGAAAAGGAAGGTCTTTAAGTTTGCAGGAGAGAATGTGGTAAGAGAGGATAGGGTTTGTTTGTCCATAGACATTTTTCACATATTCACTAAGAAAAGATTTTTTTTTCTGCTGCGATTTCCTATATCCAAATGGTTCAGTGCTGACAAACTCTTTCAATATTTCCTCCAGATTACAGGGAAAACATCCCAAAGAGCAGTTTTTTAGCTCTACCTCATGATCTGACTTTCTGTGAACTAAAAAAAAGGTTTGCACAAGCAAGGTATTTGTGTCAGGATCTAAAAATTGGAGGTCCCAAATTGATCAATATGTACCTGGCTGATAATACTAATACCATATCCATTTCTAATGTTCTATTGTTTCCAGTAAACAATACTCATATTTTTAATCATTCTTTTATAGTTTGCAATGTGATTTCACATACATTACCACATTGAGCCCTAAAGAAAATCCAATGGAATGAGTAAGGTGGGTTTTTTCCAATGTATACAGATAAAAAAAAACATAGATATCTAGAATGTGGCCATAAAGTATCATGGCCACTTTAAACCTCCCTTCAGGTATGGGATACAGGAGGAATGGAAGTTGACAGTCTTCTAGAGCAAAGAAAGCAGCTTTTTCACTTATCTCTATACCAAGAGACTCTTTGGGTTATTCTAGCAAGACTCCCCAGTTCCAGAAACCTAAGTACTGGGTTTCCCCTCTGTGTATCAGCTTCTAGACAGCTTGTTTTGGACCCTTCCCAAAAGTCTGAAGGGGAAGAATGTGTACTCATCTCACTAGATTATTTGGAACATCGGATATCAGGCAGGAAGTAGGCAGTAGTGGGACCTCTTAAAAACCTTTTTTTAAGAAAAAATTATTATTTTTTTGTTTTTTAAATTATTTTTTTCTTGAGATCCTTTTGAATTTCTTTCTCACCAAACAGGTCCTGGTTAAAGCTAAAATCCAGTACTAAAAGTAACAAAAGAAAACAATCTCACAGACACTGTATCTGAAGAGCTCTTTTAATTTCTTTTCAAGAAATCGTGCGGGGACTTGCCTAAAGCAATTGCGTTTTCAAGGTTAAGACAAAGTCTTGGTCACTGACCCACATTAACAATAGCAGAAAAAAAATCAGTGGCTAAGTAATGAAGTGACAGGAAAAGAAGGTAAGAGCAGAGGAAAGAAGACATGAAAAAGAAAACTAGGAGACATGAACAAAGTACAAAGTTGAACTTCTGGGTTTTTTTCCATTTTGAAAAAATATCTAGAAAAATATTTAACCACTATTGTACACAGGTTTAAAATTCAGGAATTAGCTACATGCTAACATAAGTTATACGTTTAAATCCAAGATCAATGGCACATTTTTCATTTTGTAAATCTTAATGTGGAAATCTAACTATGAGATGTGAGGATTGACCCTGGCAAAAAGATGGACATTTTTAAAAACTAAAATATATTTAAGTCCTTAAACAGAAATGTTTTCTTTAACTTTTTTTTTAACATTACAGCTCTAAAATCAGAATAATACGTCATAATGGGAACAAGATGGAAAAATGTTTCCATTTCAGGTAATGTAAAACATACATTTCTGCACTCAGAAACCCATTCTACTTGCTGAAGAGATTTCAGTTTCAATTTCATTGATATATGTTTGATAAACCCAAAGTTTTAAGCATGTCCATTTAATAAAATGTCAATTTGCACATATATTTATTTGATTCCAGTTCCCCACCCCCATGTTTTTTGACTTTCAGTTTATCCCTGAGGTTCTTAAAAATTATGTAGGGCTCTTTTTCCTCTGTGCCTGAGATGGGCACTGATCTAACTCAAGTTACACATCTAAAATTTTAGTTGTAAGTAAGCAAGCACATTTGCTTTGATAAAAATAGAACAATAAAAATAATAACCTGCGGTTATTTCAGTCCTTTGTTCTACACAAAGCACTTTGATAGGTAACTCAAAACAGTTGTCCTCCATTCCAGAATAGAGTTGCAGTATGGTGATTTTGCCCCTTATTGCAGATTTTAGCACATTTTTGCTGAATTGAATTGAAATTGGTCAGCTCACATAGGATACTGAGCTGAGACAAATATCTTCTGGTAATTTCTGTTGTTTTGCTAACAGTATCCCCAGTTCAGCTCCCCACTCCATTTTTATCATACACATGGTAGTAAAGAAAGAGAAGAGAAAATCTTTGGAAAAGTGGCGGCAAAACACACAATTGTAAAATTGAAAAGCTTTCTAGATGGATCCGATTTGCTCTAGAAGAAAGTATGTTTCAGTTTACCTCAAACACTTGCCTGGTAGTAGTCTGACATTAGTTCGATACCTCCTAAATCACGCAGCTTGTAGCACTGCTGGAGGTAGAATCTAGAACTTGTGATGCTCACCTCATTCAGAATTGTATTGAATTTTAGCAGAAGAATGTGGGAAATGGTTTTGAATTAAACCAGGGATCATAAACATCAGGGAGGGGATGAAGAGGGCCATCTCAATCTCCAAATTCTTTGTGGTCAACTATATGTGTTCCCAATTACCTGGATAATCCTGATACCTATTGTCTGAATTTTTTGTTATTGTTAATGGCAAGCATCCATTCTGGTTGGTTGCTATATCCATTCTAATCACACCATTTATCTTTATCAACTTTATTGAGGTAAAGCTGACATGTAACCAACTGCTCATATTTAATTGTATATTTTTAAAGTTTTTTCATATATGTATATGTGAAATATATATTTCTATATATAGATATATCTATCTGTGAAACCATCATCACAGTCAAGACAATGGATATATCCATCACCCACAAATGTTTCTTCCTACCTCTTTGGGATTCCTGCCTCCTGATCATTCCTTCAGATAACTACTGGTCTGCTTTATGTCACTATGCATTAATTTGAATTTCCTAGATTGTTACATAAAGAATTTGTACCCTTTTCTTTGTCTAGCTTCTTGCAGCATATTTACATTGCAATTCTTCCATATATGCAAAATGTATCAAAGGTTCGTTTTTTATATTGTTGAGTAGTATTCCATTGTTTTAATATACTACAGTTTGTTTATCCATTCACCTGTTGAAGGACTATTGTCTAAATGTTTAGGGTTATGAGGGCCTTGAAGGGTTGGGCTTTAGATGGATGTGCAAGTATGATTGCATTCTGCTTACTTTTCTAAGACTAGTTAGCAGTCCATCATAATGCAACTCATATAAAAAACACTTCTGTGGCAAAACGTCAGCATCTTGGGATTGGTAAACTATTACACTTTTTTTTCCCTTTAATTTAGGCTAGGTCTGTACATTAAAACAACTGGTCATCTCAGTCAGTCAACCCTGAGTAATCAATTTAGGAAGCATAGCTGATCTGAAAGCCTTGAGATTACATATAGCTTTCCACTGAGTTTCACTGACTTTTCTTACTTTCTCTTTTGTTTTTGTTTCCTTGAGGAAATTATCTAAAACATAAGCATCGTTAACTCTTAAAAGTGAGAATTAATTACACCTTATAACTAAGTCAAGAATAGAAGATATATTTCATTAGGGGGAAAAACTTCTATTTTTATTTTATGATTTTAAGAGGTATTTTTAAAACTAAGAATAAGATTTCCTTTTGAAATTTGAAAAATCTGTTGATGTTAATCTTTTAATTGGTTGAAGGGCACAGAACCAAGATGGGGGCAGATTTCTAATTTCATTGATTGGCACGATAGGAAAATGCTCGTATTTCGCAGGTATACCATTATTAATGGCCAATCCTGTAGTCCTTTTTCTTGCAGAACTCCCACTGGGAGTACCACATGAGAAAGAAATGTAGGATGAGACCCGATTATTATAATTCACAAGACTAATTATGACTTTGAGTTTTCCTGGATAAGCTAATTCTTTCTGTACCCTGGGATCAGTAAGCACGAAAGTAGTCTCACAAGGATTTCACTGCATTTAACATTACATATATTTATAAATAAACCCAAAGACCTCAAATAGCCCTTCAATTCTCAGCTGTGTCCTTTGTGTTGTGTTTTTTAAATGATAAAAAATAAATAAATAAGTAAAACAATGCCACAGGTGTAGTTTCACTAAAAAATAAAAATAAAATATTAAGCTGCACATCAATCATGCATTTTTTGGCATTGACTCACTTGTTTTAAATAGACTGTTTATTTTTATTGGCATCACTGGTGAATAAAACTAAACAGGGACATGGGAAAGCAAGGATTAAAGAGAACTTGAAAGAAAGGAGAACCTCAGACAAATAAGAGTTGGAAGGAAAAGAGAGAAAGCGAAGTGCTGTTGTAAGATAAAAGAAGACTGGCAGGAGGGGCTCTGCTTAATTTTCATTTGTATTTGTGGAGAGCTTTGTGAGTGACATAAAATGATTAGATATTCTTGAATGATTTGAAATCTGGTCTTGATTTTTTGGTGTGACAAATCTCACAAACACTGATTCCAGACTTTTCTATGATGCCACTATCAACAAATCCTTCCAACAGCCTTTTTTATTCAGTCACCCATTGTACATTTATCTGAGAGGGAGTTTCTTTGTGTACTGAGTAATTTCCATGTTGTGAGGTTTCTTGTCTTCAGTTACCTCCAGTTTTATGCTTTAGTCTGAAAACTCACATAGCATTCAAAAAGGAAAACCCAAAGCAATATAGACTTTTGTGCCTTTTACAAAGAATTAGAGCTGTGTGCCCCTACCAATATAGCAATATATTATATAAGGTCAATACTCCTTTTCACATGCCTCTAATACAGATGCATTTTATGAGGTAGAACAGCAAACACTGAATCACTCTAGTAGAGATACACAAAACAAGTAATTATCGCTAGTTGCAGAAAAATAATTATGCGGTTGTGTGATGAAAACCAGTTTTTAACTGGGAGGAGAAATTCCACCAAAAAAAGCATGTGGAAAAGCTAAATGTTGTGCTCTGGAAAATGAGCCATTCTGTAAAACTTCCTAATACAGCTGGATCATCCAGACGAGGTACCATACTTTTTTTTTTTTTTTTAATAATAGTACACTGCATACTGGGTGTAATGCAGGATGCTCGTGTACAAGGCACACATAATTACTGCTATTTTCTGTTGGCTTTTCTGTGAAAGTGACCATTTTCTCTATTATCAATTCATCTAATATTTTAGTAAGAATACCCTTTATTGTTGCTTACTGCTAACCAGGTAGTCCTTGATTATGATTCAATAGACACCTAGGATCCCTAGCAGTTCTTATTTGGAGTCGGCTATTTACTATCATAAATTTTACTGCATGTTCTCTGTGTCCAAGATATATAAAATAGCATTTAGTATCCCCCCCCCAAAAAAAAGAAAAGAAAAAGCTAATGGGGCTTTATTTGTAATGCAGCATATTTTTCTTTACATTATACAGGCCACCAATGAAATGTGTCCATTTCTACAGAAGGTATTTATCTCAAATATCTACAGTGAGTTCCCTCTGCTCTGACATATACCTTGCCCCCATTGAAGCCAGGAGGATTTTGTTTCCTTACAGTTAAGCATGGCTGTTCTGGGCTCTTTAACTAAATCCACTACCATGAATGAACTTAGAGCAGAAACAGCAAGTACAGCTACATTTAGGCTTATATCAGCATTTCCGTTTAACACATTTTAAAACTACATTTAAGTAATGTGGAGGTTATGACATGAAGTGACAAAACCAAGCGTGTGAGCTGGATGAAACTATCTTTAGCCAGGCTTCCTGGGCCAATGTAGTGAAGTATATGGGCTAAAGAAGAGGCTCGGCTTTGCCTCTGAATTTTCAGGAGTGTGAAGGCTCTTTTTAAAGTCTTAATATTAAACATATCTTATCTATACACCATAATGGCATCTGTGGCCAGCAAACAAGCCCGTGAAGCTTGAGGAAGTTTCCATCCTAATCCTTTTGATTGCTTCTTGCTGCTTCCTCCCCCTCCCACGCACCCCCTCGGTTGCGTGTTGGACTCCATACCACTACAAAATGAAAAGAACAAGCAAACAAGACTTCCTTTGGGGCAATTTCTATGGTTGGTTTTAAGTGAAATATAACTTTTCTGAGCAAAGCTTTGAAATTGGTTTAGTAATTTGGGGCTGGAAAAGAAGTGATCAAAATAGAACCTTTAAAAATCCATTTTATACTGTGATGACCGCTGCAAACAAATGACGAATATATCTACATTTAGCTTATCTGTATACCTATATTTCTATATTCTTATAAAATATAGAAACCTTGATGCAGATACCTGGGGCTCTATATCATTTTAGTTTGGTTAATATTGCTAATATCTTTGGGACACTTACCAAGTGTAAATCTATCTTTTTCTGCTCATTTCCAAATTAGTTCCAGAGCTTGAGAGTAAATACATATGTTGCTGTGATATATTGCACTGCCTTTAATGATAAATTATTATATACCATATTCTAAATGTTTTAGTAGACCAATATTTTCCCTGACAATTTTAATGATGTAGTAAAATCAAATAGAAATTCTCAAATTGTGTATATTGGGGGCTTTGATACTAAATATCACTAAATATTTTTCTGTTTTACAGGTTATTTTTTTTAAGAGGTAAAGTTTTCTTTTAAAACTTGGCAAAATAAGTATTTGTTGCTAATCTCATCACTTGTTTTGCCTTAAAGTATATATTAATGATGATTCTGGTTATTTAATATTAATAAGTGCTCTTTTTAAAAAAAGTAGATCTGCTCATTTGGGGTATTGGGCTTTACATAGAATGTGAAGATTAGTGTGATTAAGTACTCTGAATTCTTAAAAAATCATTTTAACCACTTCTAACAAATTTAAGTTGAATGCTTTTAAAAGTTCTTCTAAAACCATTGTAGGTTTTATTTTGTAAAATCTGCTTCAAAAATTAGTCTACCACTGTGAAAGAATTGCTTTTAATAGAGAGATTGGGGAAAAAAAGAGAAAGGGAGATTTAGGAGGAGAAAAATGTCAAGTGAATCAATATGATTAATTAAATTAAATGTGGATTTATAAAACTCATATTCATAGATTTACACAATATATTCACAGTGACATTTAAAACATGTTTTGAAAATCCCTAAATAAAGTCCCATGTACATGAAGACATTTTTCATCTTTAAGAAAAAAAAAACTTAACCACATAATAGAATCATATAACTTTACTGCCATCTACTATGCATTTCAGGAGTTTTTTGACAGAAAACCTGGGACAATTTTAATATGTAAAAGTTTTAAAGGAAGTTATATCCATTTTTGCTACTTTCTGGGATGTTGATACTTAACCCAATAGATAATCTTGACTACTAATGTAACACAAGTAGCTTTACTTGTTTTAAATTCACATCAAGGTCATTTTGATGTTAACCCATTGAGTTTACCTATTTGGTGTTAACCCAGTAAGGTCGCTATGCTATTCTCCTACTGGATGACTAAATTGTTTAACTTAACAGGTCAAATATTCCTAAAAACAAACAAGTTAATTTTTATAAGTTGTGAAGTATAATGTGGAGGAAAGGAGCTGGTTCTTAGGTTTCTGAAATTGTTTTTTAAAAATTCAGGTAATACAAAGATAAAAGTAGTACCTTAAACCTACGTATAGAGTTAACATCTATGAATGATAAAAATGACAACAAGGTCATTAGCATGGCACAACACCTAATATAAGAGATTTGGAGAGGATATTTCAGGTTCAGACAGTACTTAATGGTGTGATTTGTACGTAAATCAATTTAACTTAAGAAAACTAATAGTCTTTCAGTAGTGTTCTGAATTATGATTACTTACTTTCTTCCTCAAAGTCTGTTAATGTTGATGGGTTTCTCCCCCAATCCTATGTATTTCATATTAGTATAAAATTTTTTATTCCACCTCTCATGAAGAGTTTATTATGTTGCTTTCATAAAAATTCAGCCATAGCCCAAGCTATATTAACAAATGACAATTTTTTCCCTGTAAAAAAGGTTCCAAGATAAAGATTTTGCATCACAGAAAAAAAAAATGGAGAAAAATTGAGAGAATACTTTGTTTCCTGTAGTAGCTTGCTACTGATGATGAAAAACAAGGAAACAAATGTAATTGATAACAAACCCCAAAGGAAGTTTCAGGTATCTCAAATAGGGGAATATTTTTAGTTGCAAATAGCTCAGTTTTGTTTCTAGAACCTAAAATATGTATTTCTGCCCCCCCCCCCAATATCGCTTCCAATTTCAATACTTCAGCCTTATCAAAGTAAACAAGCTATTGTTAGAATAGAAAACCCAGCTAGGTTTGAGGGCTGCTGCCACTTCCCTCTCTTCCTAGCACAATCTGGTGCCAATAGCTTTTGGAAAAGGGAAGAAAGAAAGGTCTGCTACTGTGCTGTGTGGAAGCAAAAGGGCAGAGGGGCATCACTTCAATCTCTTGGCTCTAGTTCTTTCTCTCTCTCTCTTTCTCTCTCCCTCTCCCTCTCTCTCATCTCCAGAGAAAAGAGATGCTCTTCATTCACAAAACAAAACAAGAAAATCTCTATAATTATTTTTGGCTCAGCTCCATTGAAATGCATTCTCCTGGAAGCATCTCTGTTTTAGATTAAAACAATGCTTAGAATATTCATTCTCTCCTTTTTCTCGCTCACTGCCCCTGCATGCCACCACCCCCGGCTCCACCCCCGCTCTTCCCCACCCCACACCATTTTTCTCTTGCTTTCTTATTTCCCATCTTGGTTTCTTTTGCTCTTTGTCACTGCCTTTGGTTCTATTTTTCTCAACCATAACAAACCTAGGCCTCAGGGATGCCCACAAGTACAACTCAAGATTTCTATGGTCAGTGTCAGTTGTTCAAGACTCAACCTCTTCCAACCAGGAAATTTCCCCAATCCTGTGTCACCCATCATACTGTATGATTGTTGATTTGTGATCTGATGTTTCAAAGTGAAAAATAGATGACTTCTAGCCTTATCCTGTTCAGTAAAATTGGGAATAAAATTTACTTTTTCTCTTCCCTCCAGCCCTCTTCAATACCCAGTCCTCAAAAGACGGATAAAATCTTCATTGTCCTGAGTAGGCGGTAGTTATTGAATTCTAAAGGTAAGGCATGGAAAATTATTATTTAAAAAATCAGATTCCATCATTTAGTCACTGACAAAATTTAGCTCGGGAAATCAGAATATATCTCTTAATTTTTTTTTCTATGACCAACTTTACCTTTGATTTTGTTTTCCTTAAGGGCAAAAACTTTTACTGTTTTTCTTCTTGTTAAGGGGAAAAATTAAAGCAAATGGAACACAAAATTCCTGTTTGTGTGTACATATTAGTGAAAGTTATCTGTGCTACAGGATTCTCTTCCTAAACAGTGGGTTCATTTGTACTCCTACTAGAAGGCAAGATTTTTTATTTATAATGACATATTTTGTGGAATTCCAATTTCTTATACCTTTCAGTTCTTGGTGATTGTAGACAAAAGTTGCTGATAAACCTTTCATTGGCAGAGGTAGATCTGATACCTACTTTCATTAACGTTAATGTGTTTTTCTATTTCTCACCTTCTAATTGGAATAATTAATTTGTGCTCATTTCAATTCTTGGTTGTTAGCAAAGGCATCCAACCTTAGTACCTATCACCCATGGAATGTATGTCCTGTTTAGGGGTGCATTCTTGCTCCTCTGAACAATGAATGTTTTGTGTGGATACTGTAATCACATATAAGTAGGAACTAGCCTTCCTGCATTATCTTGACAAACAAAACAAAATCCTGACAGTTGCCCAGATGTGAAATGTCTCTGGGATTTCCTATCTGCCCAATAACACTAAAGTAATCTTGTAAGCATGTATTTAAAAGAGTTTAGAAATCTATTTCTAAGCCCTCACAAGAACCCTGATTCCTGAACTCTATTTGATTTACCAAATAGAGAGAAAGAAAAGAAAAAAAAAAAAAAAAAAAAAGGAAAACCACACACACTGCCATTAATTATACTGTAAACATTTAATAAATATTCTTTATTTCTATCCTTGCCCTTTTCAAAAGGAAAGGTGGTAATTTACATGTGCTATGCCTTTTTCATCTCATTGTTTTCTTTTTTTTCTTCCTGGCTTTCTTTAACTTCTGTAGAAAAGAGGTGGACATGTTTGAGAAGATAGAAATGTTTACCTAGTACATTTTTTTTTTCATATTAAAAAACAGTCTAGGCACCTTGTACTTTGTCTTAGAAGCTTTGTTAAACCACTAGTTCTGGAAGCTGCATTTTAATTACAAAATATTGTAAAAGGAATACAGTAGGAATACACAACCCTTGATTCTGAGCCAAATGAGAGGAAGTTTAATAGCAATGTATGGTTGTAGGAATGGTTATGTTTGGGATCCATATGCATGTTCAACTCACACATTCAGGCAGTGCAATAAAGCAGGGAAAAAACAGCTGATACACAAAAGGGACCGTCTAGACAGTACCCCATCAGTCTGGCTAAATTTGGTGCTGGCATTCCCAGTGGGATTGTAATATAATTGTTCTGGTGTCTGCGTTCATTCCCCCTGTCAAACACCATTCCAAATATATATCCCTCTCCCCCCAACCCTTTTCCTTCCATAAATGTGAAGCCCAAACTGTGCCATGCTAGAGAGGGTGTTAGATGGCCCAACACCAAGAAAATGTTATAATTTAGTAAAATCACATTGTTTAATTCTTTAAAAAAAAAAATCCCTGTTACTTCTTAACTCTGAATAGAATTAATTCCAGTCAAATTTTAATAATTTAAATTAGAACATGGAAAAATTTACATGCAAATACAAACAACCTTGAAATATTGAGCACTTCAGATGAAAGTAAATAGGCCTTTTTACCCTTTTATATTTATTAACCTTTGTTAGAAAATTTAACAGAAATCAGAGATGTGAAAGTGTAATGATGGACATGGATCATAAATTCTAATGAAGAAAAGGCTAATGAAAAAAATGTTAAGCAAAAGCACTGAAAAAATGCAAATTGTGTATTTTTTCTTTCTTGGGTCTAAAAGTCATAATATTTTTTCTCTCTCACCATCTTTTGAAAGTTAAATTTCTGTTAATTTATATATGAATGATTTGGGGGGAGGGGGGCTTTTTAAAGGAGAAACCAGAAATACTGATTCACTGACTTGTGGCAACTATCAACATTTTCTAAATATTCTGGCTTGAGACATCAGAACATGAAAATCCCTACTTACAGAAAAATAAACTAAAAGGCCTGTCATTAAAATGCATACTTATTGACAAGCATATATTATTGACAAAAATGCTTATGATCTAAAAACTTCCACACTATTGAAATTTAAGTGGTCAGATTCTTTTTTTTAAGAGAAATGCAGATTTTTGGATTGCCATATAAAATAATAACCAGACACACTTTATTTATTTATTTGTTCTGTTCTCAAGTGTCACCTCTGGGCAGTGTTTAGATATTAAAATTGACTAGAAAACAGATTTTTAAAATCTTTTATTTATTTATTTATTTATTTATTTTAGCTCCAAGAAAGATTATCTTGAGAAAGAGGCTGAGCTGTTTTGTTTTGTTAATTATGGGTCTCTATTTGTACTTCTGGAGGTTTTGGAGGTTAGTAATTCTGTCTCGGATCCTATAAACAGAATTCGTCTCCCATCTCAGCAGTTTTGAGAGGCTGGGTAGACTAGGATCCCAAGTGAGTGAAGGAAGTCCACACCCTCATCAGACACCACTCTAACTAGAGCAAATTCCAAGAAAATAGTTCAGGCACTAGATCCTGGTTTTATCCCAGTGTGGGAGGCTGGGAGGCAAGGACACCAACCAAGCCAGGGCTAACGAGAAATGGCTGTTCCAGGGAGAAGCAAGACCCAGGGCCTCAACCCGCACAAAGACAGAGCACAATTGCACAGAAAATCACCACCAAAGCAATCAGGACATGCTCAGATAACATTTTGCAGAAGTCTTAAAAATTCCCATGTAAAAATATAAGATTTCAGGTGTCTTAAAATTCTCACGTGGAAAAAATAAGAGATTGTATCCTTCCATTTTGAAAAAGCGTGATCTCCAATTTTCCCCCTTCCTTGTATGATTTTTTTCTTCTGGCTTTGCACACGGGGAATGAGAAACACAACATCAAAACAAAACAAAACAAAAAGACAAAATAATAATATTTGAACCGTGGCTGCCTGAATATGGGGATTCATTCGCTCGTGATGGGCTTTATTCACTTGCCTTTTGTACCTTATATGCTGGGAGGAGAGGGGAAGGAAGGCGCGGGCCGGCTGCAGGCCTGTCTGGGAGGAGACAGTGTGGCGACAATCTGAGTTTTATACTCGATTCTCGAACCGCTGGACACTATCCTAGGAGACCTCTTGGGTCTTCAGTGGATTAAGAGGAACGCGTCGCGCCCCGGCTCTTTCCCGCTAACTAGGGGGCCTGGGCCTGAGGGCCCCGACCCCCGGCTGCTGCGGGCGGGAGGGAGAGGGGAGGCGGGGGGACGGGGCTGCGGGGACCGGGCAGAGGGGAGGCGGGCAGGCCCGGGCTGCGGGGAGAAGGGAGGCGAGGGGAGGGGGCTGCGGGGACAGGGGAGAGGGGAGGCCCGGGCTTCGAGGCCTGCGGGCGGGAGGGGAGGGGGGAGGGGGGAGGGGGCTGCTGCGGGGAGAGGGGAGGCGAGGGGAGGGGGCTGCTGCGGGGACAGGGGAGAGGGGAGGCGGGCAGGCCGGGGCTGCGGGGAGAGGGGAGGCGAGGGGAGGGGGCTGCGGGGAGAGGGGAGAGGGGAGGCGAGGCAGGGGGCTGCTGCAGGCTGCGGGGCCTGGGAGCGGGAGGTGGAGGGGAGAGGGGAGGCGGGCAGGCCGGGGCTGCGGGGCTGCCGGCGGGGAGGGGGAGGCGGAGGCGGAGGCGGAGGCGGAGGGGGAGGGGGCGGGGGAGGGGAGCGGGGGGAGGGGCGGCGGAGGGGGTGTGGCGTGTGCGGGAGCGCGTGCGCCTGTGCCTGTGCCTGCGCGCGGGGCGGCCCCGAGCGGGCGGCGGCGGCGGCGGCGCGGGCCTGGGTTGCGCCGGCTCGTGGCGGGACGGGCAGGCGCCCGGGGCGGCGGGGCCGGGCGTGCGGAGGCGGCGCCGGGGCCTGCTCGGGGCCTGCACCGGGCGGCCGCGGAGCGGGAGCGGGCCCGCCGCGAGGGGCGGGGGTCTGTCTGCAGCTGCCCCTCACACTGGAATAAAAGAACTTTTTTTTTTCAGGGGTAGGGGAGCTGTGAATACCTTTCCCAATAAGAGATGAGGCATATTGAAAACTATATTAAATTACCCTGATTAACAATTTAGCCACGAACAGGGGAGCTTTGGGAGATCTCTATAGGCAGGACTGGGGGCTATTCATGCCAGCAGCTAAGAGGTCGAAAGGTTTCTGAAGTTCACAGGCTCAGAGCCTTTGTTATGCTAACAGACAATCTCAAATCAGCTGCCTAGTGGAGTGTGAAATATAAATGATTCCTTGAGAACTTCCAATAAGTTGTCACTCTTGCTCTCCAAATACCGGGACAGGCTGCTAATTTCTAGCAGGCCCTTTTGCAACATCGCTAGCCCTAAATGAATGCCTTTGTAGTTCAAATAATCTTTTCAAGGGAGCTGTCCTATCATCATAGCC
Organism: Canis aureus; assembly: GCF_053574225.1. Taxonomy (NCBI): domain Eukaryota; kingdom Metazoa; phylum Chordata; class Mammalia; order Carnivora; family Canidae; genus Canis; species Canis aureus. Next base: position 20,596,612 of record NC_135612.1, read on the forward strand.
CAAATGCATCTTGGTTTTGACTATTAAATGAAAATCAGGGCTCAGCAGTGCTTGACTTTTCCAAGCGCCCGATGTTTGGGAAGGGTGGTGGCAGCTCTCATGCACAACAAGTTAGCACCCACTGCAGGAGGGCCGGGGCATTAATAACAGCTCGCGGCCCCAGGAGCTACCCCAACTCTCACCCCCACTCCCTACCAGGAACAATGCTCTGGGAGAGATTTACGTGGCTTCCCTCGGGCTAGACTACCTTCCTCTTTCAACCACACCAACACGTCTCTGATTTATGGACCCCTCTGTCCGAGAGGACAGCCAGCTGACCTGCTAGCATCTGACTGGTCACTCCTAAGCATCAACTTTGGAGATGGATGTATTCCTTCTTCAGGGCAGGCGAGGCCAAGGGGAAGAGGCAAGGTGTGTGTCCAGGCCATGCCCGTAGTATCTGATATCCTTGTGGATATTATTTTATCATTTTCCCATAAGAAGGATACAAACATGGCTTATGATCTTGGGTATGACCCTTGAGTGCGTGCAGATGGGTAGAAGGAGTACTGGCTCTCTGAGTCTGAATTACAAAGCTTTTAAAATAAGGAACCACACTCCCCATTCCAAAATCAAGAGAAGATGAGGGGAATGAGAATGAGAATCTATCTGGGAAAGCCTGTGCCCAAACTAAACATTCTACTAAGAAGGGACAAAGCTAATTTACACAAATAAAGAAAACACGCAAAAGAGAGGACAGAAACCAAGGAAATCAGAAACCCATTTCCATCAGTCTTTACAAAGGAAGGAAGTGAAACCTTGACAGTAATAACTTGAGTCCTAGAAATGTTGATATTTCTGACTCTAGGTCCTCTACTTCTTTGCTGAAATACAAAAAGGCCATGATACCCAGAAGTCTCTGTTTTTTCCAGAGAGAGCAGGTTTGATCTTTGACAAGAAACAGGGGGGAAAAAAATCAAATGGGCTGTCTTTCCTAATATATTCCTGAGGTAAGTTTATAAACATATAAACACACAAAGGCAATATATTTTAATACACCCTTAGGAAACTTTATAAATCTGGGTGATACAGCTCTGCAGAAAAACCAAGGGCCTTGATTCCCCTTCATCTTCTTCCTCTAACTACATTTCAAAATATTATACCAAAAATGTTTCGGGCAGTTCACTTTGATTGATATAGAAACTGGTTTAAGTGAACACTTTTTTTCTGCTTTGGGTATACTAAGGCTCACCTCTCTATATTAATGTATTAATTACATCTTTAAAAAGTGGTAGTGTAACTTACACCAGTTTTGGAATCATCTAGCTTACATGTTTCAATCTTATTTATTTATTTATTTATTTATTTTTTTAAAGCCAGGATACAAAATACAATGGCAAAAACTCTGGGATTCAACTCAGAGAATTTGGCCATGAGAATAGGAGAGAGTGTTTAGGAATCAGGTCATTATTTGTCTTTCAAATCCTTATTTGTTTCACCCAGTAAAACAATCTGCAAAATAATATTGGCTAGAAAAATAACTGACATTGCTTCAGATTACTGACATTAAAGGAGTTTTTAAAAAAAAGTTTGTGGTTTCTTCTGCCAAATACCAAAATTAGATGATAATTTGTTATCGATCCCCTCACACCCTTTCCAGAGGGACTTAGCATCCTGGTTATCCTTATTTCAGAGATAGCAGAATGACTGGCTTCGGACCTACTTCTAATTACACACAGAAAGGCAACACTGGTAGCTTAAAAGTTCAGCAGATGTGACACAACTTGCTTAGATTTAACTTTTCATCCCCTCTCCATTTAAAAAATTTTAATTAATCTTCAACTGTAAGCAACTACACGTTATTGACACATGCTGGATATTCAAAGGAGAAACACCTTCTCTGTGCTTCCAAATACTTACTTTACCACTTCCAAGTGTCCTCTCTCTTTCCCGTCTTTAACACATCAAAACAGGGAAGAAAGCGCTTTTGTGTTATAACTACAGAGAAAACATTTGAGAATGTGTCAATGCTGTGAATACCAGCACCAGTTTGGGGGTTGGTTTGTTTTTCCCCCTGCCGTGGTATTTCTTTTCCCTTTGCTTTTGCAGTCTTTAAACTCTGGCCACTTTGAGAAAAGCAATGGTTGAAATGAAAAGTTAGGACAAATTGTATTAAACCTGTGTGTCGCCAGAATATGAGCATGATGAAAGCAGTGTTAGGACATTACAGAGCCAGAGCAGCTCTCCACACACAGAAAATTAAAATAAAAAATAAAAGCTGGCCTTCTTTACTTTCTGAAATACTTAAGACCTAAGAGAAAGGGGATTCCTATTTAAAAAAAGAAAAAAAAAATGCAAGCAAGTTTCCAGAGTTGCCATTTCTGCAGATTGGGGGTGTCTGAATGCGTGTGTTTGTGTGTGTGCATGTGAGAGTGTGTTTGGGGAGAAGAGAAAGAATGGGAGACGAGGAAGGGCAGATAACTTTACTGACATATTAATTCTTTAGATAGCAGTAAATGAATGGTCCAAATAGACATTTGTTTCCCTTAATAGGTTTTGTACAGGTCTCTTACAAGCTGTGGCATATGCTTCATTTATATGTATATTTATTTAGAAGGATTGAGAAGAATAGGTGTAGTTTGTCTATAGTCGCAGTTATTATTTAAAGTCCAAAGAGGTTACAACTTTTTCCTACCCCAAACACGAATACAAAGGTCTCTTGTATGTGCTTACTGCATTACATTCAAGGCCAATTAAAAATAAAGATAATATTCTAACTCTCGAGCCTGGGGAGGAGAAAAGAGGCTAAAAGGCAAAATGACTCCAAGATGGCTGCCCCTTCCTCCTTCCCCTCCTTACTGCCTGTTTTCCACATAGAAATTAATGTAATATTTTGTTTAGAAATCACATTGTAGGTCATTTGCAAATGAGGCAGCCTCGGAGGCACCCATATCTGCCTAGAATGCTCTCACAATGCCATCGAGGTATGGAGAGATTAAAATGCAAACATTCAAATGTATTTAGATTTGTACACAGTAACTGGACTCACATACATACACACTTGAATGTGTGAGCCACACACACAGCTGCAAATGGAATAAAAGGCCGAAATCCTTCTTAATTCTTAGGACAGAAGGGCAAAGGAGGGCTCCAGGCCACCTCCTTCCTCCCCAAAGGTTCGAAAATGCCCTGTTCCTGGTCTGGATTCGATTTTTTAAAAAAGATATATCTTACTGATGACTCTCTCATTAGGCAGACTTCTAAAGTCTGGGGAGACAAGATTTCCATAAATTATCTCTCTAACTCATCTCATGCTGGTGCAAAATGCAAAGCTAAAATTGTTGTGTGTGTGTGTGTGTGTGTTTTATTTTTTGCATTTCTTTAAAAAAGAGAGAATACCAAGCTAACCAGTTCCCTAACATGTTAAAGGATTAAGATCTCTAGTAATTACTGCTCTTAATTATAATAAACATATATTCTCAATGATCAAATCCCACCCATAAAGCTAAACTAAAATAATGTTGAGAATAAATAAAAGTGTATTTAGGGCTTTATCACAGATTTATAGCAGGTTACTCTCTAGACTGGAGTGCACTAGGCATAGAACAAAGCAAATGGTTTAGTTCCTATAGGAAATATATTAAAAAGGAAAAAAAAAAAAAGAAAAAAGCCCACAACCCTTTATCTAAAAGCCATCAGGGACAAGCACTCAATACAAGTTAACAAGCAGGAACTGATAAGATAACATTTATATGAGGTCAGAAGTC